>NC_048599.1:22061128-22393628 GCF_003668045.3 Cricetulus griseus | reverse complement strand
AACCTTACATATCCACCTGTTCCTACTGGAACACAAGATGAGATGACTCTAAGAGTGGCTGTAGAGGGCACAGAGGACAGAGGCTAAAACTGAGCCATCTTATGATAAGGTTAACTTGGCAGACAATTTCCTTTAGGGACTGGTGAGATGGCTCAGGTAAGGGCCCTTGATGCCAAGCCTGACAACTGGAGCTTGATCTGCAGGACCTACATGATGGAAGGAGAGAACTGACTCCTGCAAGTTACACTATGAGACACAATGCACCTACCCACCAACGCTAAATACATACACAGTACACAGTAAATGTACAGAACAACATAGAAAGAAAACACTCTTAGCTGTCGTAAGGTGGCCAGAATTGGTCAAATATTCAAAGAAAAGTCTTGTTTTTAAGAAAAACAAATACTATTTTATAATTTAAGAATCTTTGAGTTATGAATAAATAGATAAGTGTTAGCTTAATAGTTTGAGGACTTTGGAATGTAAAAAATTAATAATTAAAAAAAAAAAAACCTGTTTGAGGGCCAAAGTGCTTATCAACAGGGACTAGGAATGGAAGACATAGAAAAAATCACTTATAGGGAAAAAACACTGATGGTATATCAAAGATGATGTTTTTTTATTTCACCTTTCTACTTCAAGATATAATCTGGTTGTGTCAAAATCTACAACAGAAATTAAAAATAAAATCATCTTGTCCAAGTCTGCCATAAACTGCTGATTCCCCATAATGGCCCACACAGCCTGTCAAAACACTACTCTGACAACAAAGCTCCCATGGTTAGCATGCAGGTTGCATGGCTGTGTGCGGGCACCATGTTGAGGTTGAGGGCAGCACTGGGCCAGCAAGCAATGGCACTGCTCCAGGACCTCTAGAGGGCACTCAGACCCTTGGGGGCTGGGATGTGAGAGGGCATGGGCTCCAATGAGCTTGCTGCTCAGTTGGTATTCCAAAATGTTTTTCATTCAACTTGGGTAATTATCTAAAAAAACCTATGAGTTCATACCTTCAATTTTCTGCAGAACTTAAACCCAGATTTAAAGGTAAACACCTGAAAGGTTCAGGCTTTAATGCTGATCAGTTCTGTCTCTTTAAGAGACAGACCCTGCCCCCTGACAACAGTCAGGGCACGCACAGGAAAACATGCTACGTCATCACAACATCACCCGCCATGCATTAAGGCCTGCTGAGGACTCTGGGCATACATGGAACCTCAGTGTGCATACACAGTTTTTCCTTTAAAAGTCCCAACTTCCCTGCTGCTCACTCTCTTTACTCTTTTTACTCTCTCTACTTTATCTTCTTCGCTCTCTCCCACCTACGTGCTCTCTCTGCCTCTCTATGGTGACCGGCCATGGTGGGTCGCCTATAATAAACTAGTCAATATGTCTCATCTTGCACCTTCCTCCTCTTTTTCTTTATATTTAATTTAAACAAAAACATAACAACACCCAGATGTGAAACTTTCAGAACTGGTTAGAAAAACTGTGGTCCTGTTGAAGGAAAATACTATATTCAGGGGGAAAAAAAAGAAAGTATACTAAGCTAATTTTAAGGCAGAATGGAAAGCATACAAAGAAGCTGTGAGCAAGTTTAAATAACAGCTAACTCTAAGTCAGGCAATGTCTTCTGAGAAAGAAATCAGGCAAAAACATTTTAAAAAGAAAGCATTATTGAAAAGGAAAGAATTAACTTTGCTTGGAAAACCAAATAGATCTGGATCTGAAAGTTTCCAATAGGCTAAAGATGAATCTGTTCATCATCAGGCTGGAAATGTCTGTCTAGTGCACATAAGAAGGCATATATTCAGCTTGCTGAAGTTGACAGAATTCATTATGATTCTTGGGAAGAGCAAATAGCTGAAGTTGGGCAGAGTGAATCAGTCACAGTGTGAAACTATCAGATGATAGCACGGAGAATTGAGATTGAAGATGAAGGTGTCTTTGTGATTAGGTATAAGAAACCAATTAGGTCTCAATGCCTCAAGCTGCTGTCAAATTAGAAATGATAAAATTGATTAACATTTGACATTAAGCCAGGCATTGGTGGCATATGCCTTTAATCTCAGCACTTGGGAGGCTGAGGCAGGTGGATCTCTGTGAGTTTGAGGCCAGCCTAGACTATAGATTGAGTTCCAGGACAGGCTCCAAAACAATACAAAGAAACTCTGTCTCAAAAAACCAAAAAACATTTGATATTAAATTCCTATTTTTGTCACTCAGTGACTTCTGCCTGTTGAATACATTTCTACTGGTATTTTCAAGCCCTGACAGACAATGGGAATTCCTACCTTTTGCTTAAGAACTGGAGAAGAGACTGTTCATGCAGATGTGAGGTGATCACTCCACCTTTGATGGAGGCAGACAGACTGTGAGGCATTTCCCTGATGACAGTTACTGTGGGTGTGTGAAGCTTTTACACCAATGACAGTTATGTGCAAGTGTGTGCCCTTTTGTTCTGGGGTTTGAGCTGTTTTCACAACTGTCGCAGAGCTGTGACGTAACTGCTTTTTCAAAGCAGCTTCCACACTCAGTAGGTAAAATCTGGTTCTTAGGCATTAAATCAAGTGTAAAGTTGATAGTTGGACATACAAGTGATTGTTGGTGTCATGACAGCTTTTTATAGTAGGAACAAAGAGATTTATATACCTTTCTCATTAGCCTTTTCTTTTTCCTAAAGTAAAAACTAAGAAATTATGTACCAAGTCTGTGTATTTGTCTATATTGCATAGAATAAAAAGTCTAATTTTCTTCAAAAGAAAAAAACTACTACTTCCCTGGGAGGACTCTAAGGCCTTGCTGATGGCTAGGAGGGTAGATTTACTTACTGACATGTCCATTCCATGAAGTCTTCGTGTTTCCTGGACCATTACAGTCTCTAATATTTTATAATATAAAATTTCTGCCAGTTTTAATCTGTTTACAGCAAAGTCTGTGGGAAATAAAGGAAAGCATACGATATTGAAATTGTGATGACAACTAAAGAGAAAAACTTTTGCTTCTTTAACTGTAAGAGAAGAGAGGGATATTCTCCATACTTAATACTATGCCAATTTTAAATTTCTCTTCTTACCTATGTGAGATCCTGGCTGTTTATCTGTGGACTGAGTATAGTGTTGGCAGAAAGTCTCTCCTATTCCTTTCACTATTTTCGTAATGTTTTCCAAAGGATTCCGCATACAAGATCTATAAAATACAAGAGGAGCCCACTTACCAGGAAAAAACCCAGATTACCAACATTTCTCAAGATTGGGATATAGCTCAGTGATAGACTGCTTGCCTAGCACACCCAAGACCATGAACACACACACACACACACACACACACACACACACACACACACACACACACACACACAGAGAGAGAGAGAGAGAGAGGTGGGGGGACAGAGAGAGAGAGTCTGGTGATCTCAGCACTGGGATACAAAATCATGAAGATCATGAGTTCAAGATCAGCCTGGGCTACACAGCTAAAGAACAAACAAAACTAAAACACTAAAAGCTAATAGTTTTTAGTGGCTAGTTCTATTATCATTTACGAGCTTATAAATCTAAATAAACCTTTATATATATATAAAGCAAGCAACACACAATAAAGATATGTAGTCCCAATAAATTTCTATAATAATATTAACAAAAGTAGTAAAATTTCACATGTAAAAAAATTACATACACATTTTTTAAGTCTGACTACCTTTTATACATTATATAAGTACAAACATGAGATACATCTCTGTGACTGGCTTATTTTATTTAGTATACTCAAGGCCAAGATACTGTGGTATATGACTGGCTTTCCTTCCTTTTAGAGGCTAAATAGTATTTTATTCTATGTCTATATACACTGTTTTTCTTTGGTTCATTCACCTGTGGGCATTTTGTTTCCACATATTGATGATTGTGAATAATGTTGCAGGGAATACAATATACAAATATCCCTTATACCCCTCTACATCCTAAGTTCAGCACATGAGAGGCAGAGACAGGAGGTCTGTGTGAGTTCCAGGTCAGCCAGGCTGTATAGTGATGCCCTGTTTCAGTAACAACAGCAAAACTATGTAACAACAAAAGATCCTATTTTCAATTTTTTAATACATTTTTCAGAAGTGGTATTAACTGAGTCATATGATAATCAACTTTTATTCATTCTCTCTCCCCCCTCTCTCTCCTTCCTCCCTATCTCTCTCTCTCTCTCTGGTTTTTTGAGACAGGGTTTCTCTGTGTAACAGTTCTAGCTGTCCTGGAACTCAATTTGTAGACCAGGCTGAACTTGAACTCACAGAGATCTGCCTGCCTCTGCCTTCTGAATGCTGGGATTAGAGGCGTGCACCACTACTGTCCAGCCAACTTTTATTCTGATTATGCAACAAGCACTTTTACCCAATGAGCTACCTCACCAGCCCAATTTTTACTATTCTAAGAAAACATTGTATCATTTTCAACTATTTTCCAATCCTCAACAATAATAACAATAATGTCCAAGGATCCTTTTTTTTTTTTTTTTTTTTGGTTTTTCAAGACAGAGTTTCTCGGTATTGCTTTGGAGATTGTCCTGGAAGTTGCTCTGTAGACCAGGCTGGCCTCGAACTCACAGAGACCTGCCTGCCTCTGCCTCTGCCTCCTGAATGGTGGGATTAAAGGCGTGCTCCACCAATGCCCAGCTAGGATCCTAATTTCTTCCTGTTCTTACTAACACTTGTGATTGTATCTTTTGATTTGGGGGTAGAGTAAAAGATACGGCAATCTTGAACAGGCGCTGACTGCTCACTGTGGGTTTGATTTGTACTTCTCCAGTTAGTGATGCTTAGCACTCTATCATATTAGCCACTTGTCTCTCTGGAAAGATACCTGAGTGTTTTAAATATTTAAAAAATTCATATATTTATTACGAATGTATGCATGGAGGGGGGATGTAGGTCATGGATTATGTGTGGAGGTCAGAGGGGAACCTTGAGGGCGTTGATTCTATATACTCTACTTATATTCTATAAGTCTTGGAGAATGAACTTATCGGGTACTTGCTGAGCTGCCTTACCAGCCTACATTAAGCATTTTTGATCATTTTATTTTGCTGGGTATGGTAGCACACATTTGGTGCCTGCTTGTGTACCAAATGCATGCAGTGCCCACAAAGGCCAAAGAGGGTCTCAGCCTGATGTAGGTACTAGGAATCGAACCTAGGATCTCAGCAAAAGCAGCAAGTGCAATTAACTGCTGACCCATCTCTCTGGCCCAGGAGCACTTATTATTTTGTATTGTATTTGTTAATTTATTTTGTGTATATGTGTGAGGGGGCACTTGTGTATCACAGGACACATGTGGAGGGCAGAGGACATCCGGGAGTCAGCTCTCTCCTCCCACCATGTGGGTCCTGGGCATCAAACTCAGGTCATCAAGTTTAGCAGCAAAAGATAAAAGACTATGTATGTAGTCCTTCTGAGCCATCTCGGTGGCCCTGAATTAATTTTTTAATATTGTGTAATATCTTCATTTTTCTTCTCCACAGGAATATTTTGTTTTCCCAACAATATTTCTTTTCATTCTTTAACCATTGTATGGTCTTGGCACCACTATCAAAGGTCATTTTGACCACATGTGTATACACATGTGTACACACATACACACACACACACACACACACACACACACACACACACACACACACACACGAGTTTATTTCTCTCCACACCCCCCCCCTCGCTTATATATGTCTAGGTGAATACCATGCTATTTTGATTATTGAAACTTCGTACTATTTTGAAATAAAGTGTGAAGCCTTCAGTTTTGTTCTTTTTTCAAGGTTGTTTTGGCTATATGGGGTCCTCTGAGGTGCCACATAAATTTTAAAGTTTTTTTTTTTTTTTCCTATTTTGGTTTGTTGTTAAATAGTTTTGTTTTTGTTTGTTTGTTTGTTTGTTTTTTTGTTAAGTTGGATTTAATTTCAATATGTAGCCAATGAGGATGACATTGAACCCCTACCATTGTGCTGGGATTACAGGCCAACAGCATCACTCCCAGTTCCTCCCTTTTCCACCGAGATATTTTATTTATGTGCACGTTTCATATTCCTGGAAAATGAATCTCAGGACTTTCATGTATGTGTCTTTATATCCTGCTTTTCAAAGTTCGCCATGCTAGGCCCTATCATGCCTGCTGACCTTGTCAGGACACTGAATCAAACTGATGAGTCACTAGCAATGGCTCCACTATTGCTCTAGGTCTCTGAGCTACACATCACATCTCTTCCTGTGAGGATTACTACAGTTCTGCCATCTCCATGATCATCAATGATTACAAAATATAATCATGCCTCAGCATCAGTTAAAAACTGGCGACTTTGGAGCACCCCACCCCACCCCCATGCATCTTTATTAGTGTCTACGTACATTTATGCACTTGTGTGTGGAATTCAATCTTGGGCATCAATCCTCAGGAACTGACCATTTGTTTTTCAGATAGGTTCTCTCACTAGCCTGGGTTCTCAGCTTAGGTTAGGCTGGCTAACCAGAGAGCCCCAAGGATCCTCTTGCTCCTGCCTCCTTGGTGCTGTGATTTACAAAGGCGTATCACCACACTCAACTTCTTAACATGGGTTCTGGGGATCAAACTCAGGGCCTCAGCACTTTACCAACTAAGCTACCCCCCCAGCCCTGAAAGTTACCTTTTACACGTTAGGGCTCACATAAGCAGAAAGTGCTCTCCTTTCTCTTCAGCCATCAAAGAAAAGAAAAGGACTGAGATGCAGAGTCAGTGCAGCCTAAGGTCCTTGACAGGACTAATTCTGAAAAGACAGCAACAGGAGCCTGGGCCTGGACATGTCAACTCTTCCCTACCTCTGGTAGCTTACTTTTGAGACAAGGTCTTATGTAACTTAGCCTGGCCCTGAACTCCTGATCATTGTGCCTCAACAGAATGACAGAGGAAGAGCCAGTGTAGAATACTAAGTAGTACAATTACAATTTTATCAAGCATACTCCTTTTCCAGTACCACTTCTTGGAGATGGCCATCTGAAGAATCACCCACTTCTTTTCCTGACCATTAATTTAGAAGTTTATAACATCAAGTCCCTCTCTCCTCATTATTCTTTTTTTTTTTTTTTTTTTTTTGTGGTCTTTTTCAAGACAGGGTTTCTCTGTGGCTTTGGAGGCTGTCCTGGAACTAGCTCTTGTAGACCAGGCTGGCCTCAAACTCACAGAGATCCACCTGCCTCTGCCTCCCAAGTGCTGGGATTAAAGGTGTGAGCCACCACCGCCCGGCTCCATTATTCTTTTATTTCATTAAATGGTCTCTGCTCTGGCTTCATCCTACTATCTTTACCAAGAAACACACCTCTTGCCAGGTGTGTTTAATCTTTAATCCTAGCACTCGGGAGGCAGAGGCAGGCGGATCTCTGTGAGTTCGAGGCCAGCTGGGCTCCAGAGCAACTGCCAGGATAGGCTCCAAAGCTACACAGAGAAATCCTCTGTGTAGGGGTTTTTATCTCAAAAAACCAAAAAAAAAACCAAAAAAAAAAAAAAACCAAAAAAAAAAAAAAAAAACCAAAAACAAAAAGAAACATACCTCTTAAAAACAGTTCCATAAAATTCCATTACAAACTCTCCCTAATAGGTAAGCAGTCTCACCTTGAATAGCGACTCAGGTTGAACTCATTTAAAGTGAACTTAGGGGCCAGTGAGATGGCTCCAGGGGTAAGGGCACTTGTCTCTAAGCCTAACAGCCTGAATTCAATATCCATCATCTAAATGGTGGAAGGAGAGAACTGACTTCCACAAGTTGTTCTCTGGCTTCTACAAACATGCTATAGCACTCCTATCCCTCCACACATAATACGTAAATGAATGCAAAAACATTTAAAAAATAAATAAAATCAACTAAAAAGAAAAAAACACAAATAACTCGGTACTTAAAAGAGTGGGGTGTCAGCACTCAATAAACTTTCAAATATGCTTGAAAGCCTATTTTGTAAAATATCATAATTTTCAGTAGGTATTTCTGCTTAGATGTGAACATATTTTATGATAGAATCGATGTAGTAAAACTTGCCACATGCACTCCCACCCTCAAAATTCCTGACTTTATTAAAAACATAATTGAACAAAGAATCTAATTTTAATAAAACATTTAGGAGAATGATATTATACTTACTCAAAAATATTCAGAAGTTGTTCACTTGGTGCATTTTTTAGTCCAGCCACAATACTCTGTAAACGGCTTACACTCTGAGTTGCTGAAGCAACAGGCGTGGTGACTGCTTCTTTTTCTTGTAAATACCGCCGTCCAGTAAGCGGGGTCGAAGGTGCAAATGACGGCTTCTGTCAGAAAAAGGCAATGTGTGAGATTAACACGTTACTTCCTCTGACCCTATGTTTGATCTTCTCTATCCATATTTTCAGGTACATCACTTATTACTTTTCTTCCTTTTCAGGTCAGCCACCGTTTGTCCAGCAATAGTATGCTAATGACATTTGTACAACAGAATCATATTTCATATTTATAGGCTCATTTTACCTCATACAGTGTATCTGAAATATAATGTATATCTATTTTAATTCTATACATGAGAAAATAGGCACAGAGAGTAAAAAATTTCTCTGTGCTAATAAAGATAATGTAAGAGCTGGGAAATAGGCTCTCATTCTTTATAGGAGTGAATTTTCCGTTAGCCACTAAGAAATCCCACATATAAACTTAAAATTAAGCCTTGGCCCTCAACACTTCAGTCTACAGTTACATGGCAAAAGTCAGAAAAAAAGCAGTTTGTGTCAAGTGCAGGGAATTAAACTACAATTCTGAAGCAACATAACACAGACTAAGCTGAAACAATGAGACTAGTAAGAAAGCATAAGTTTTATGTCAAAAACATAGTGATAAACCCAGGTGCGATTGGAAAATGTACATAAAATATGGCTAATAGCAAGAGTAAGTGCTATAGTTTAAAAATTACCTTTTAGAGCTTTTATGAGAAATATAAATTAGTAGAAGAAACTCAATATTTAACTTGAAAGATGCATCTAATGTTAGTAGACTTACACAGAGAAAAGACAAGTATCATTCAGAACTGAGGCCAGACTAGCTTATATTACTTTTTCAAAGTGTTGTTGAAGGTTGTATTCCACATTGGCCTCTGATGTCAGTTTCCCAAATGGGGTGTCAGCAGCAAACTTTCGAGGTGTTCCAATTTCCTCCTCTGCATCTGCTCCCAAAAAGATCCTCTCGTCAAAGTCACCCACAGTTAGAACATACTCCTCATACTCCTTGTTCACTGCTTTGCTGCAAAGAGAATTGCATTCAGCTGCCAGAATAAAACGGAGCTGTAGGACAGATTCATTTCAGATGAAGACAGATCCAGCCTGCAGCTTGGGAAAAGTGATGACTTTGTATTTTGTTGCCTTTGCTTATCTATTATCAGAGGTTCCTACCTGAATATGAACATTCATGCTGGTCACAGCAATAACTTATCTTGAAGTGCAAGTGAAAAGAGACCATATATTTAATCTTAAAACAGTGAAGCTAATTCCAGAAAAGAAAGTAATATCTGATCACTGAGGAAACAATAGTGGCTTTGAAATAAGGGCATTCTCAATTGCTAATGTTGATTAATTGGAAGAATATAAAATCAAACACAGAAGCCATTGGGTGTATTTCTGAACTTCCAGGGAATACAGTTGTTTCAAATGCCAGTGTTTCTTAAATGTATTCAGCCAACAGGGCTTAATGACAATTCCATTCAATGCCATTAAAGCCAGACTTGAATTTGAAGGAGTTACCTTGATATTTAGTGTTTCACTTAACAAATTTCAACAAATCATTATTGCCAGTCTGTGACATGCCAGGTACTATTTGTATTAGATATTTACCTATTGTTTATAAAGTCTCATGTAGCCTAGGTTGGCCTCAAACTCACTATTGTAGCTAAGGCTAGCGTTGAATTTCTAATCCTCTTGCCACTAAGTCCCAAGTACTGAGATTACATACAGGCGTGAGCCAATCACACTCATCTTAAATACTTACCTATTATCAGTAAAACTGGAAAGGTCCAAGAGACATTCGCCTTTTAAAATCTGCCAACAAAAAAATAATTTAGGGAATATTAACAAGCATAAAAGTGAGATTTCTGTAACATTTCACATATGTATAACACATGTAAAAAGAATTATTAAAAATTTCAGAGCAGGGGCTCATAGACATGGTTCAGCAGTTAGCAGCACTGGCTGTTCTTGCAGAGGACCTGGATTCTGTCCCCAGCACCTACATGGTGGTTCACAACCATCTATAATTTCAGTTCTAGGGGATGTGACATCTCTTCTGACCTCTGAGGGATCCTGAATACAAGTGGTACACAGACACACTCAGGCATACACACACACAAAAATTAAATATTTTCAAAGGGACATTTATCCTAGTAAAATCTCTATCATAGAACATTAAAACAAATTTAAAGTTAAATTTTTTTCATCCTCTAGCACCATCCTCCCAAATAAGTAAAATCAAAGGTTTTTTATTTTTAATGGTGCTGGAAATTGAATTCAGGACCTCACTCATGCTGTCTGAATACTATTATCACTGTGATACACAGCCTTAAAGGCAAATTTTCAAAATACTGCAAGGTCAGTCTACAGTAGCTCTTTTCAAAATTTAAAAATATTTTCATTAATTCTTTAAGAATTGCAAACAAGGTATTTTGATCATATTTACTCCTTACTAATTCCTCCCAAATCTACCCCACATCCCTCTACTTTTTAAAATAACCCAATGACTCCAACTTGTGCTGCCCACAAACTTGGGAGCAGGGTCATCCACTGGAGTGTGGGTTACCCTTCCTGAGTCACACAGACTCTCTCAACCCTGAAGCATCAACTAACCACAGTTCCTAGGTTAGGAATGGGCTTTTCCCATTCGATACTAAAATGCTGACTGGGCTGATGTTATACAGGCAACCAGAGCTGCTATGAGCTCACTGAGTGATTGAGTGGAGTGCTTCTGTCATATCCCAAAGATACTGTTTTGCTCTGGTCTTCCCTAACCTCTGATATTAGAACTCCCCCACCACATTGAAATGATCCCTGAGCCGTGGAAGGTAATGTGATAGAGCTGTTCCTTTTGTAGCTAAGCATCCCACTGACATTTACTCTCTGCACTGAGAAAGCATTTAAAAAAAAAAAAAATTCACCAGGGATTCTGGTGAAAGAGATCCATTAATAAATACTAATCCATGAAAAGGAAAACTAAAGTTACTATTACATAATTCAGGCAAGCAAAAAATTTCAAAGGAGAGCCAGATGTGGTGTGCCACATGATTGCAATCCCAGAACTTGAGAGGTAAAGGCAAGAAGATCAGTAATTTAAAGTTATCCTTGGTTCCACAGTAAGTTTGAGGCCAGCTTAAATTACATGAGACCCTGTCCCAAAACAAACAAATGAAAAAGATTTAAAAGGAAATTTAGGGGGCTAGGGCTAGGTAGTTAGCTCAGTGGTACAGCACTAGCCTAGCATTTACAAGGCCATGGATTTGATCTTCAGTACCACAAATGGAAAGAGGGGAAGACCTTGACTCCTGTTACTTGTGAGAAAGGAAAACCAGTTATCAGTAGTTCCTTCTACCTTGCTAGACTTAGGTTGTCATTATGTTTGGTCACAAAGGGAAATGCCTTCACGAGCAAGGGTCCACCATACATGAATGGAGAGAGCTGAAAGAACATTTGTCATTCTAAAAGTGACGGTCATCATTTAGCTTGACAACAGTTTACCATGTAGAAATACCATCCCTTTGCCGGGCATGGTGGTGAACGCCTTTCATCCCATCACTCAGGAGGCAGAGGCAAGTGGATCTCGGTAAATTCAAGGCCAGCCTGGTCTACATAGTGAGTTTTAGAATAGCCAGGCCAGTTATACAGAGAAACCCTATTTCCAAAAACAAAAACAAAAAATTCCAACCCTGAATTTCCATAGCTTCTTGTTTTTAAGAGCTTTTTATATAAAAGGTCATGTTATTTAAATAATAAATTGAACAAGATAAAAGTAAGTACCATCCTACAAGCCAAACAAAACATCTCTGGCCTTAGAGTTGAAATACTATCACACAATTCAGAATACTTAACTAGCCTCTAAGTATATTCAAAACCAGAACAGTTTGGATGATGGGTTTGCTTCTGGAATGAATAAACTGTTATAATAATTATGCCAAGACAATAGCCAATTATACAGACAAAATGAGATTTGGGCCACTGTACCAGGGTATACTGCATCTGTACAATACGTTCTTTAAAAGCTTACTTTGCTGGAAATGTTTAACATACCTACAAGAAACCATTATGTGTACACACTCCAGGACATGTAAGACTAAATACAAAGTATGGAAGGGAGAAGAAACCAGTTAGGAAAGGCTTAATGTTTAAAGAAAATATCATGGGCGTGTGGGGTGGCTCAGCAGATACAGGCATCTGCTACATAAGCCTGGTAACCTGAATTTGATGCCTGGAACAGACTTAAAGGTGGAAGCAAAGAATCAACTGCCTGAAGTTGTCCTCTGACCTCCACACATGCTGTGGCATGTATATTCACATATACACAACAGGCATCCATGCACACATACAATAATAATAGTAACACTTAAAAAAAGTTTTTAAAGCCAGGCCATGGAGGCACACACCTTAATCCCATCACTTGGGAGGCCGAAGCAGGTAGATCCCTGTGACTTCAAGGCTAGCTTGGTCTACACAGCTAGTTCTAGGATAGCCAGAGCTACAAAGAGAAACCTGTCTTGAAAAGCAAACAAAAATAATAAAAAGAATATTAAGTAGGGGCTGGAGAGATGGCTCAGCGGTTAAGAGCATTGGCTGTTCTTTCAGAAAACCAAGGTTCAATTCCCAGCACATGGCAGCTCACAACTGTCTGTAATTCCAGTTCCAGTGGAACTGATACCTTCATACCAATGTACATAAAATAAAAGTTAAATTATTTTTTTAAAAGAGTAAGTAAATAAAAGTCTCCTAATACTAAGTGGGGAACCAGAATGATGATTTAAACCAAATCCTTTACCAAAGGGAAAAGATAAGGCCTAGCTGAATTACAGGATTCAGGGTTAAAGAAATAAGTTACTAACTCCTCCATGATAAAGCAATTCAGAAATATAAAAATAATTAATTAGAGAGAAAAACTCAGAATGCATGTAAGTAGCCTACAGGAAATTATCTGCTTTATTTATATGGAATTAAATTAATAGTTTTAGCTGGGTGTAGTGGCACATGCTTTATTCAATACTTGAGGCAGAGGCAGGACGACCTGTGTGATTTCAAGGGCAGCCTGGTCTATACAGTGATTTCCAGGACAGCCAGAACTAGTGAGACGTAGTGTCAAAAACAACAACAACAAAAAAACAAACCAATAGTTGTTATACTATTACAATGTCTTTAGTAAACAGTACTCATCAGAACTACTTACCCCAAAAAATCAGTCAGCTCACTCTGATCTCACGCTTTTCATAACCCTTTATTAGGAGAATGCAGGGTCTGTCAGAACCCTGAAAATTGCTGGCAGTGCATTTCCCTGACCCAACATACAACTGTGCACTCTCTTCAACCACCCAGTTTCTCTTGGGACTAGAGGGCAGTGTTGCATCGCAGCAGACCCTGAAACTTGGGACTGGAACAAGAGCTACAGGATGCTATGAGCTACCGTGGGGTTGCTGGGAATTGAACCTGATCTTCTGCAAGAGTAGTAAGTACTCCTAACTTCTGAACCATCCTTCTAGCCCCAGACCTGGGACATCTGACAATGGGTCCTACAATGTTGAGAAGATTCTTTCCTTTCAGGTTGCTGCTGACCCATTGTTAAGTTTAAATCCCCAAACTCACCACCGCTGATATAATAAGCCAATCAAACCAAATTAATACATACAGGTTTAATCTGAGCAAAGCATCCCTGGGTGGCCCCAGGAGAAAACAGAAAACCACAAAGTAAACCCAGAAGTGGAGGTTTTTAATGCCCTGGTGGGCATGGAGCCACCAGTGGTGGGCTTTTTTGGGGCAGAATCTTACTGAGGCAACTCCAGGGGAGGGGCCCCTGCTTGGTGGGGTTTGGAACAGACCAAGCCAGAGATCCCAAACAACCTCTAAACATCTTATTTAATTGTTAGTACCTTCTTGTCAAAGAGTTTTGAAATATATGGCTTGAAGTAATGCTCCTTTATTCCTTTTGCTTCTACTAGAAGTCCATCATGCAGATCACAAAGAACAGCAATGATACAGGGAGGCTCTTGTGCAGCTTTGAAGTCAGGAGCATGGAAATCAGATGGTAAACCTAGTTTGACAGACCATGAAGTGAACAGGAAGGATGAAAAGAACAGTCAGCTTTTAATTTTTCTAAAAATTAATAATTACTTTTCAAAAATAAATATTTTACCTTTAAATGATGGATTTAGCAAGTCTCGTCTATTTGGGCACATAATAGCATTGGCAAAAATCAGGTCCAAGCAGCACAGAAGTAAATGATAGGAGTTTACTAAATCATCACCAATCATACGAAAATTACCTTTATAAGAAAAAAAAGTTAAAATCCAGGAACCTCTCATGTCAAATACCACCAAATCCCAGAGTAGAAATGTAAAGCACTGAGAATGTACTTACCCTTCGTGTAAACAAAGAGTGTCCAGCAGAAATTAAAGAGATCCTTTACACTGCAAGGAATTCTTCTAAAACGGAAAAAAAAAAAATGCATTTTTTTTTGGTCTGACTCACCTAAGCATTGAAAAAGCAAATATAAATAAAAAGATCAAATTCCGTGTAAAACAGCACTCAAGGGGACAAATGGCTCATTAAACTCATCTAATAATTTTGCATTACAAATATATGAGATTAAAGGTCTCACCTCTGCTTCCTGCTTCGTGGCAACTTTGGCAGTTCTTCATATGGATTTTGAAATATATCTAAAAAAATGGGCTCAAATTTTTTAAAAATTACAGTAGATACTTCAAAATTTCTCTCTAGCCTTTCGATACGGTCACGAAATTCTTGTGGTAGGTTTGACATGTCCATCCACTTCTTCATTTTACTAAAAAACTGTATTAAGCTTCAAAGAGAAGGAAAAGTCAACTTTAAAATGAGCTCATATAATGGACTGAAAATGACACATCATCTTAATGACTAAAAAAAATCTGTTTTAAAAAACCTAAATTGATGACAAAGCAAACAACATAAACCCTCACTCCCAGCCTAAACCCCCACTTCAGTGCTATGAATTCCACTGGCTCCCAGGGTCATCTCAGAGACTGACGACACAGAAGTGACAGCGATCTTCTATGATGCAGGCAGAGGCGAAAGCACCTATTCCTTTCCTCCGCTACACCCAGGCAATGATGTATCCACATACAGTTTATGAAGTAAATGTTACTCAATAATTTATAGGTTCGCAAATTTAGTTTGAATTAAAAATAAGTCTCCCAAATGGAAAGTTGTTCACAAACCAGCAGACGATTATAGGTTAGGAGTAAAATTCAACTGTCTCAGTTCTTTTGTTTTTGGAGACAAGGTTTCTCTGTGTAGCCCTGCTGTCCTGGAACTCACAGCTCTGCCTCCCAAGTGCTGGGATTAAAGGTGTGCTTAGTGTTTGAGTTCTAATTTTTGGTGATGTGGCATCATCACCAAAAAGAAAATAAGTATGGAGATACTTAGAAAATCATAGTAGATTGTTATTCCAGTTTCTCATCTTGTTCAATAATGGGGATACTCTCTGTTAGGGGGTCTTAGACTGAAAACTCATAGTGTCAAAAGCTCACTTTATTAAATAGCTGGCACCATACAGAGGAATACTTGGTAATTTTTTAAAATTTATTTATTTATTATGTATACAGTGTTCTGCCTGCATGTATCCCTGCAGGCCAGAAGAGGGCACCAGATCTCATTACAGATGGTTGTGAGCCACCATGTGTTGCTGGGAATTGAACTCAAGACCTCTGGAACAATAGGCAGTGTTCTTCTTGATCCCTGAGCCATCTCTCCAGCCTGGCATTTTTTTAAAAAAAGTTATCAGTTAATTGTTCACAGGTAAATTTGACTCATTTGAAAATTTTATTATGGGTATGTACTGATCTAATATTTGAAGTTATAACTCTGTTGTTTAGAGACAGGTCTTTTGTAGCCCAGGCTGGCTCTGAACTTACCAAGGATGTTCAATCCCTAATCTTCTTGTCTCCAACACCCCAGTGCTTATGTCACACAGCCAACTTTTCTATGGTGCCTCGAATGAAAACCAGGGCCTCAGGCACACTGGGTAAGCACATTACCAACTGAGCTATATTCCCCAGCCCGACAGACAACATTTTAAATAAATCTACAATTACCCTCAGTCCTCTTTTAAAATAGATTGCTCCTCATTTGAGCTCTGTCTGATGTTTCTTTATGATTAAATATACACAAGTTGCAGACTTTGAAATTGGAGAACTGCATACGGTGATTTTAAGTCTTTAGGACAACTACATGCAGTGACATATTATATCCATACTCATCTCACTAGTGTTATTGACTCTGGTCATCTTGTCAATATGTTGTCCTGTTTTGTATCATATAGTTGATACTTATTTTTTAACTTGTCACTACTATCACTCTGTAGATATTAGTTCTGCCTTTTACCTGTTCTTTTGTCAATCACATAGGACTATTTACCTGGATAGGAAACAAAGAAATGCAATAACCCAGACTCAGACAGGTGTTAATGTCCATTTCTGGGGTGTTGAGGGGGTCTGACTGATAAAACTATTTGAGGTCACTTCCACTTCCTTTCCCAAGGTATCCAGAATAGAAGACAGGCAATTATTAAAGCCCCATTCTGGGGGCTGGAGAGACAGCTCAGTGGTTGAGAGCACTGACTGCTCTTCCAGAGGACCTGGTCTCAATTCCCAGAACCCACATGGCAGCTCACAACTGTCTGTACCTTCAGTTCCAGGGGATACAACACACTCACACAGACACGCATGCAGGTCAAACACCAATGTACATAAAGGATAAAGGGAACAGTCGTACAAATAGTTTCAATTCACTCTAATTAAAAACAAACAAAAACAAAAACAAAACACCACAGTGGAGTGGTGGTAGCACATGCCTTTAATCCCAGCACTTGAGAGGCAGGAGCAGACAGACTGCTGAGTTTGAGGCAGCTGGTCTACAAAGAGTTCCAGGACAACCAGGGCTACTCAGAGAAACCCTATCTCAGAAAAAAAAAAAAAAATTCAGAAATAATCACAACAATTTTAGCTCTATGGAAAATTAATAAAGTCAAGATGATTAAAGAATCTTTATAGATCTCAACTTATGTCATTGATAATAATGAAAATTAATGTTATAATAACTTTAAATTGAGCAAAACCTATCTATTATAGAAACAATCTGATCTTTTCTTCATCACTGGCCACATAATTTTTTAAATCTTTATAATAACTAGCTGTTATTAATATCGTGGCTCATGCCTATAATCCCAATAATATCACCAGAAACAATGACTATGGAAATATTCCTTATTAAAGAAGAATAAATAGGCATAAGAGAATGTATGCAAAATTGAGAACTGTTCTCAAAGAGAATATTATTAGATCAACTAACAAAACTAGAATATAGATGGCAGATTTGAAAAAATGCTAAGTGTTAAGTTCTCTGAAGTTTATAACCGTGTCACAGTTAATTAAGAAATACCACTAGCCAGGTGTTGGTAGTGCACGCCTTTAATCCCAGCACTTGGGAGGCAGAGGCAGGCGAATCTCTGTGAGTTCAAGGCCAGCCTGGTCTACAGAGCGAGTGCCAGGATAGGCTCCAAAGTTACACAGAGAAACCTTGTCTCAAAAAAAAAAAAAAAAAAAAGAAAGAAAAGAAAAAAGAAATACCACTAAAACTTAAAATGAGAGAAACTGAATCTGAAAAGGAAATTTATAACTCTATGTGCACATGATGTGTGTTTATGTGTCTGCATGCGTGCATGTATGCTTGTACATTTGTTCATGTAGCTACATGTGGGAGCCAGAAAATGACACTGTAATATTCCTCTCAATCACTTTTCCACTTGAATTTATTTTTAAATTCGTCTTTGTGTGTGTGTGTGTGTGTGTGCATGTGAGTATGAATACATGTCCTGAGTAAGCAGGTGCCTGAGGAGGCAAGAAGGAGGTGTCAGAACCTTTTGAAGTATAGTCCCAGGGAGTTATGAGCCCCAATTTGGATGTTGGGAACCATATTCGGGTTCTCTGGGAGAACAGGAAGCCCTTTTAAACACTGGGCCATCTCTCCAGGACCTCTACCTTAATTTTTGAAGTGGAGCTATCACTTGGACTGGACTGGCTAGTCAGCAAGCCCCAGGACTGGCCTGCCTTGTTCCCTGGCACTGAAGCGCCAGAGCACAAGAACCCCGTACTCATGCTTGTGTAACAAATACTCTACCCACTGAGCCACGGCTCTAGCCCAAATTTAGCACTTCTAATGTTTTACCTTAACTTAGCTGAGCGTAGTATTCTGGTCAGTGAAACACAGTTTCCTTCCATGACACCCTTTCCCACTGTAGGAATGATGCTCTTGCGACAAGCAACGTATAAAGAACATGCCAGCCAGTGTATGACTTCTCCCTGCAAGCCGACGCAAAAAAAATAGAGATACCTTAAAATGCTTATACAGAAAAGGCCTTATAATTTCATCTGTCTAAGCCCTGAAGAAATAAGGCTAATACAGTTCCAAACTTCAGCACAGACTCCCACATTCTCCTCCTTGTTCTTAGAACCAGAACATGAAAAATCAGAAATTTTCCTAAATTTCTAAATCCAAAAAAAGATCTCTTACTTCATTCCAAGTTTAGCCTTACTGAAAGAATTCTACTAAAATCTCTTTGTATCCTCCCCCACCTCTCTCTCTGAGACTGAGTTTTGTATAGCCCTGGCTGTTTTGGAACTAGCTCTGTAGACCAGGGTGGCCTTGAACCCACAGAGGTCCACCTGCCTCTACTTCCTAAGTGCTGGGATTAAAAGCATGTGTAACCACCACCACCACCTGGCATCTTTCTGTTTTAAAACAGCAGTCATATTCTTGATGGTATTTATTCTTTATGTTTCTTTTTAACCAATTTGGCAAAGAAAAGAAAAATATAGAGTAGAAAGTTTTCAAGGGAGTCACATGTCAAGATATTAATATATAGATACATAATATTAATACCCACAATATGAAGGGAAATGTCATTTTGTGAGGTAAAGATCTGGGGCATTATTTATCCTATAGTAAGTTATCTTTAAAATATTAAGCATAGTTCTCCACCACCATAGATAATCTCAGTTTATAAGCTATAAAAAAAAGTAATGATTGGTAATTCAACACAATTTTCTGCTCTTGACTTCAAATGTTTTCAAGCAGGAAACACCTCATGACTGGGTGGAATACAATTGAAGTCTGAGGATTAAGAATTACAGATACAGGTCGGGCAGTGGTAGTAGAAGCCTTTAATACCAGCACTTGGGAGGCAGAGGCATTTGGATCTCTGAGTTGTAGGCCAGCCTGGTCTACAGAGCAAGTTCCAGGACAGCCAGGACTACACAGAGAAAAAACAAAAAACAAAAACACTAACATGGCTGCATAAACAAGACCTCAACAAGGATGAAACCAATAGACACACTAACATGGAAGGAAGAACCTAGACAAAGAACTACAGGCAACAGAGGAACACTAACAGAAGGAGAAACACCAATTGGTTCTCCAACATCAAATGGTCAGCCTAGAAAACATCAACATGTCGACTGAGCAGACTGTATTTATATATTTAGAAATATACACACAAACACACAAACATGGAACAATTAAAGAAAACGACCATGAATTTGAGAGAGAGCACAAAGGGGAGGTACATAAAGGAGGGAGGGGTTGGAGGGAGGAAGGGACAGAGAGAATGATGTAATTATATTATAATCTAAAAACAAAATTGTAATACTAAAAAGAATTATTGACCCAGGACCAGAGAGATGACACTTACTGCGTAGGCCTGGAGACTTCCATTTGATTCCTGGAACCCATGTAAACATGAAAGGAGAAATCTGACCCGACAGAAGTTGTCCTCCAACCTCCAACCTCCAACCCCGGAGCCATGGCACATGCCACACATCCCCCCATTATAAATTAAAATTTAAAAATTTTTTTGTGAGAGGGTTATACAGATATCTCAGTGGTACAATACTGAAAACAACAAAACAAAATCAAAGATGGTTCTTTTTTTTAAATTTTATTTATTTATTATGTATATAACATTCTGCTTCCATGTATATCTGCACATCAGAAGAGGGCACCAGATCTCATAACAGATGGTTGTGAGCCACCATGTGGTTGCTGGAAATTGAACTCAGGACCTCTGGAAGAGCAGTCGGTGCTCTTTAACCGCTGAGCCATCTCTCCAGCTCCCAAAGATGGTTCTTAATCTCCAAATCTAAAGTTAAGAATAATAACAGAAACTATTCTCCATAATTGATAAGAATATAGGTTGGAAGAATTGAAGAGGGGGCTGGAGAGATGGCTCATAGGTTAAGAGCACTGAATGCTCTTCCAAAGGACCAGAGTTCAATTCCGAGCAACCACATGGTGGCTCACAACCATCTGTAATGAGATCTGGTGCCCTCTTCTGGTGTGCAAGCATGCATGCAGACAACAACTGTATACATAATAAATAAAATATTTTTTAAAAAAAGAATTGAAAAGAAAGTGTGGAAAAATGCAGTGTAGTAATTGACTTTGCCTGGAAGTCAACAAAAACTTCATGAAGGAAGTTTCAAACTGCTCAGTAGCAAACTGCTAAAAAATGTAAGTAAGTTAGGGGAGTAAAGGGAGAATGCCAGCAGGGGCTTGTGTGGTGGGTCAGGCAAGGCGGGGACTGCAGAAAGGATGGAGACATTAGCAGCAGAGACAGGGAGATGAGATACCTGCTTTCCAAGCAGCTTTTACCAACAACTAAAAGAAAAAACAAAACAAACAAACAAAAAACCACAGGACAGAATACTTCCAAACTCAATTCATATAGTTATGCTTTCTTTCTTGCCTTTTTTAAAAAAGATTTTGTATGCCTGTTTGCTGTAAGAGGGCACCAGATCTCACTGGGAATTGAACTCAGGACCTCTGGAATAACAGACAATGCTCTTAACATCCGAGCCATCTCTCCAACCCACAGCCACGATTTCTAAAGCAAACATTTAAGGTATCAATCAGCTCTGCCTAACTACAGATTTAGAATTTAGATCATCAACCTTCTCTGGACTGAGTTTAGCATACTTAGGAATCTGAAACAAGTGTCTAGTTTGAGTGACTGGGCCACAGATTGTATTTATAATACTTATTTGAGGAGATTAAATGAGGGTTTGGGAGATTAGAATGCTTTCTCAGGATGTCAACTGAGATGTTATTAAAATTTCCCTTACTTTTTGTATAATGTATGTGTGTCTGCATGTATGTACACGTGTGTAAATGTGTATAACCACTCACATAGTCACGAGTGAAGGTCAGAGATAAATGTTGGGTGTCTTCATCTATCACTCTCAACCTCAACCTTTTGAGACAAGAATAGCTCACTGAACCTGCAGCTTTGTGCTTCAGCTAGACTGGCAGGCCAGGGCCAGGGTTTGGGATTGGCCTGTCTTCACCACTCTGTCCTTCATACCCTGTAACCCCAGGGTTACAGACAAGACTGCCACAGCACCTGCCTGTTACACAGCTACTTGGGAATCCTTCATCCACTGAGCCAGCTTTTTTTTTTATTTTTTTTTATTTTTTTTTATTTTTTTTGGTTTTTCGAGACAGGGTTTCTCTGTGGCTTTGGAGGCTGTCCTGGAACTTGCTCTTGTAGACCAGTTCTGGGATTAAAAGCGTGCCCCACCAACGCCTGGCTTCTCCTATACTTTCATAGTCTTTCAGTTTTCCAGATACTAGGCAGCGTTCTGTCTGCATGTAACCCTGCAGGCCAGAAGAGGGCACCAGATCTCATCACAGATGGTTGTGTGATATCATGTGGTTGCCGGGACTTGAACTCAGGATCTCTGAAAAACCAGCTAATGTTCTTAACCACTGAGCCATCTCTCCAGCCCCGAAGATCACTATCTTTTTTTTTTTTTTTTAAATTCAGTCTACTCTGCCTTTTCCTGGAAACATGTAAGGTTGTCTCAGGTACTTTTCTCTTGTATGAGTAGAGACATATGTTCAATAGTCAAACTCCCTATTTCCAACTCCATGCCTTTGAGTCCAGCAATTATTCCACTGGCAGGAGAGTCAGAGGAACAATCTATATGTGAATCCAGCCCGTGTGTATAATAAAAGGTTTGCAACATCGTATTCCAGTATCCCAGAAGATACCAAAATCCAAGGATCTTCAAGTCCATGATTTAAAATGGCAATGCATTTACACAGAACCTATGATCACTTACTTGAAGTAAATAATCATACTATATTGTTTGTGGAACAAGTCTGTTGATGTTCAGGACAAATGCAATTTCCCCCAAACACTTCTGATCCGCTGAACGCCCCCCCCCACGAATTCCACCACATTTATACTTCCACACTATAAGCTTATATACCTATACAAGTTTCGGTATCTGAGTGACTCTAGGCAAAACAATCCTGGGCAGTCATAACACCAAGAAAACAGGTATAGTAGTCACTAACCTGCTGTGAAGACAAATATAAAAGTTACTTCGAAAATCTAATAGTGATAACCACCATTTACTGTATTCAGAGCCAGACCACAGTAATAACCTGGCAGAGAGCAACATAGGGCTGAGAAGAGCTTTGTATGTGCTGACTTTGATCAAACTACAGTGGTATAAATGAACTCGGTGCTGCACCCTATGAAGCAGAAGGGTGGGGAGGTTAAATGGCTCATACAACCCAGTCACCTTGGGTGCTAAATTAACCTCTTACGACCACGCCTTCTCTTCTGCGGAGCGGGGATCCAAAAGTGTTTCAAAAGAGTGGGGGAAGACATAATCAAAGGGCTGAGCAGCGATGAGCAATTCCTTTTATCACAGGGTCGGGTCTGATCGATCTAACGGCAGCACCGTGCCGTTTGGGGCGCTGAGCGGCGCGCAGAAATCAAGGTTGGAAGTCTGGTGTCTCGGGAACCCCGGAGTGGGGAGCGGGAACTCCGGAGCGGGGAGCCGGGAGCGGGAACCCCGGAGCGGGGAGCGGGGAGCGGGAACCCCGGAGCGGGGAGCGGGAACCCCGGAGCGGGGAGCGGGACTCAGAAGCTGCTGGCAGCTCCTTTTCTCAGCTTCGGTTTCCCGCCGAGCGACACCACCCTTCCCTGCCCGCACTCCTCGGAGACCCTCGGCGGTGGGGGAACTCCCACCGCCCGATAGGCTGGGGCGGGGCGGGCCGGGGGTGGGGCCTGGCGAGGGTCCGGGCCGCCGCCCACCTGCCGCCGCTCACCTCTAGGCTGTAGTTGCCGCGGATGGCGGTGAAGTCGTCCAGGGCTTCGGCCGCGCTCCCTTCGTCCAGGTTCAGCTCCTGGCACAGGGCCTGCAGCGCCTCCCTGGCCGCGGCGACCACCGCCGCCCCCTCGGCGTGGGGCTCGTCTTCGAACATCCCCTCCGGCCCGACGGGCGGCGCGACCCGGCTTCGGGTTTTCTTTTCCCTCCCGGCGAGCTACCCACAACCCCCCGCGACAAAGCGCGCGAAAATCGCCTACTTGAGCTCGCCTTCCCTTCATCGTCTGCCTCCGCTTTTCTCCTCAAAAAGTCCCTTTCTCCTCTGGAGCCCGCTGGAGCCCCTCTCCGGGGATGTGATAAGAAGGCGGACCTCAGACTCTAAGGGATACCTAGCTCGGGCCCTCGGTGGGCAGCCCCGGGGCACCGGCCGGCGGGGACGGACGGCAGGGAGAGGGGCGGAAGGATCCGAGCCGGTGCTGAGGCCGCCGGGACTGTAGCTGGCGACCCGCGCTCTCCACGGCGGTCCCGTGGTGTGGGTAACTTAGGGCTACTGTGGCGTGTCCCTTTATCCCAGTGAGAAAAGCCTTTTCAGTGTCTGTAGCCCGTGCACCCTAGGTTTGCCAGCTCCCCGGCGCGCATTAAACCTGCTCACGCTCAGCTTTGACCCTTGATGAGACGGAGGCGGGAGCAACCCGAAGTGGCTCATTGATGTCGGAGCGCCACGTCGGAGGCTTCTGCCTCGCCAGAAAGGGATGGAGAGGCAAGGGTTTTAGGTGACTCGCCCTTTCTTAACTCCCTGGATTCTGAAACGTCTTTTCAGGAGTAGAGAGGATCTTTGCGTTAACCTAAAAGGTGGTTTTTTAAAACGTAAACTAGAAACGGAGAGTTTCACTCAACAATACTTCAGGAAGTGCCTTTTGTCTTTAATATATAGAAATATATAGCATCCAGACGCACCAGGTAATTATTAACTTTGAAAATCTCAAGCTAGTTCTCAGTAGGAGGAGGCTTTTCTTGTGTGTTCATCAAATGGAAATGGTATTGGGCGTGCCTCTAGCTCTTGTCTTTTAAATCCAGATGTCACCCTCTCAGGCCATTTCTGATCAGCACATCTAAAAGTAGGTGATGCCTCCCATCCAACATCCATTTTATTGTCTCCATTGTACCTTATCGTTTGAAATTGTCATGTTTTTTGACCAGTATTCCCTAGTTTGGATTAGTTCTTGGCACTCAGTACTTAGTTTGGTGTATTTGAAAAATTACAAAGTGCCCTTGTTTGGATGAAGGAGTCGCTAGAGAAGAAAATGGGGATATCAATGCAAGTTATGAAGGAGTTCATATGTCCACTAAGGCCTAAATGTTATACTCAAAGCAGAGATTTCAACATGTTAGTGATGATTAGTCTGTTTTGGACAAATGCCCTGGCTGAAGCTATGGCTTCATGGACGGGATAAGATAAAGACTACCAAGTTTGGAGATAGCAGGGTGCTTGCTATCTTACAGGCTGGAAGGTGACAGACTGGAAGGAATCTTTAGACTTAAATTAAAGGGTGCACTGCTGATGTAGGAGACCACCTGTGTTATGTGATATCCCCCCTCCCCCTGAGAGGTAAACCTCTAAATCCCAGAAAGGCAAATGACAACCTACTTAAGAAGGTGTCCAGCCTCATCCAGCTTTAGTGAAAGAGTGAGTTAGTTTACTGGGGGTACTTAGAGGAAGGAGCATGGATAGTCAAGGAGCATGGATGTATCACCAAAAAACCCATTCATTCCATCATGGGTGACAACCTACAAAAGCTACATCCTTGGAGCTCCCGGTACAATTAGCTGGCACCAGAGCCAGCCTGAGTTTCCCTAGCAATTATTTAATGCACATATATGTCTGTGTGGAACACATACACACACACACATAAACACACATATACATACATACATACATACATACATACATACATACATACATTCTCTTCCCAGGAGAGAATGTTTTAATTCAGAGGAAATAGCTGCATAACACCCCAGTAACAGGCTTCCATCTAGGCCAAGGTGTTAAAAACTTTAAGTAGGATGAGCCTTCAAGCAAAGGAACAAGCAAGGTTAGCTATAGTAGTTTCACATAGGGTTCTTACAGGACGTGAAGGCCTCACAACTTCATTTAAACTCTAAAGCAGATTACCATAGTGGAAGTTGTAGACTGGCTTAAAAGCTATTGAAGCTATTTGGAAAACAAAACAAAAACTTTTTTTTTCATTTAATACTTCAATAAAATGCAATGGATTAGTTGACTAGACCTTATAAATCTATGAAGTCTATTGCTGAAATGACAAATCTGGGCAGTAATATAATCCAAAAGTTCTTTAGAAGTCACCAAGGTAATTGCAGGAGAAAGGCCTGAGGACTAGCTTGTAAATTTCTTTAGTTTTTGTAGCATGAATAATAAAAAACCAGAGACAAATATTGGGGTTCAGTCTGAAGATCAGAAAAGCAAAGAGGCGATCCTGTCCTCAGGGTGTCTGCAGACTGAATAAACTGCACTCCTGTCTCCACCTGCCTTATAATTCCTGTTTAGTGCTGGGATTAAAGGCATTCACCACCTCTATCCGGCCTCTATGGCTAACTAGTGTGGCTGCTAGGATTAAAGGTTTGTACCACTACCTAGCCAGTATGGCTGACTAGTGTGGCTAGCTTTGCACTCTGAACTTCAGGCTTTATTTCATAGCTCATAAACGAAATATCTCCACAAGTTTTCAGGTGATGGTATTTGAAATGTCTACACATTCCTCTCCCTTTTGTGATCTGACACATCAAGTTTTGTTCTAGAAATAGCCACTACATCATTAGTGCTGAAATTAAAAAAAAAAAAATTGCATTGGTTGGTAAGAAAAAGCCCTGGAAGTTGTTCTAGCAGTTGATCCATGTATGATCTCTTTGAAGCCTGAGAGGCTGGAGACACAGGGGCTTCATCATGTTTACAAGTAAAGAATAGAGTTGGTTGCCCGTGTGTGTGTGTGGTATTATGAAGAGTTCTAGGGTGGCAAGACTACTGAAAATTAGGGTTCTAGCCCCTATAGATATGCAATAAGTTGGGCCCATTTTATATATGTTCTGCATTGTTCCATCACCTTTTTACTGTTAAATTAATTCACAAGTGGACATCTTTGGTGGTTTAAATAAAAAATGCCCCAATAGGCTCATATATTTGAATGCTTATAGCAGTATATGAAAAAAATTAAAATGATTAGGAGGTGTAGCCTTGTTTAAGGAAGTGTGTCACTTAGAGGTGGGTTTTGAGATTTCAAAAGCCTATGCCAGGCTTAGGTGTGCCCTGCCCACTCTGTCTATAGACTGGGATGTAGCTTTCAGCTACTGCTCCAGCACCTGCCTGTATGCCACCATGATGATAATGGACTAACCTCTGAAACTGTAAACCAGCCCACCAGTTAAATGGTCTCTTTCATAAGAGTTGCCTTGGTCATGGTGTCTCTTCACAGCAATAGAATAGTGACTAAAACAACATCTTTTCTGGATTCCTGACTGTCTCTCTAGTTTCTTTGTAAATCACCATACCTGAGATTTTTCCCCCCTTTTCTAGATGTGTTATCTTTTCTGTTACAACAAAAAGAGGGTGGCAGTAATTCCCTCATAAGCAATTACAGAATATGTTATATATTACACATACTTACATGTATTTTTATGGTGCTGAAGACTAAACCCAGGGCCTTATGCATGTTCTCTGCTACTAAGTTACATCCCAGCCCTAATAGGAATGATCTTAAATCAGTGTTGTCTTCCTTGGATCATTGGATCATATCCAATTCATTGGGCAACTGACACTGGTTTGAGTAAGGGAAATCATCCCATGTCCTGGAGTTCACTGTTTTTTAGAAATGCTAGAATCTGTCTGTCCCTTTCCTTTTGACTTTGCAAATCTGAAAATTTTGTCTTGTTTTGTTTTTCTGAGACAGGGTTTCTCTGGAGGCCTTGGCCCATCCTGGAACTCACTCTGTATATCAGGCTGAGCTGAAACTCAGATTCATCCCCCTCTGCTTCCTTGAGTGCTGGAATTAAAGGCATGTGCCAAGACATTGTTTTGACTATCCCTCCTGTTCTGTTTTGTCCTGTTTTGCTCCTGGGGTAGGTGTCGGAAATACAGAAAAAGCATATGAGCCTTTGGGCTCGGGGTAAAGGGAAAGTCTCCATGCACACCCTTCTTCTTACTCCACCTCTGATCTCCTTACACTGCCCTTCTCTGTTCTGCTCTTTAATGTTTGAAACTCTGGAAACTTTCATGGTTTTGGCTTTAGAACCATTTTCTGGAAGTGTAACTTCATTAATCTTTGCATTTTTGATCATTTACACATAGTAGTAAGTGCCTCAGATCCATCCCTGCAAAAGAGATGGGAGAAGCATGGATCCAAGTTGTGATGGGGTGACTAGAAATGACAGAAGTTTAACCTAGCTTATAATTGTACCTAGCATATTTTCACTTGCAGGACTATTACCTGAGAGTGCTTCCCTATCCCTACCCCCATCTTTTATTTGTATAATATTCTTTTAATGAGAGAAGAAATTCTCTCTGTTTTATAAAAGATTTAATTTTAAGTGTGTGTGTGTGTGTGTGAGTGTGTGTGTGTGAGTGTGTGTGAGTGTGAGTGTGTGTGAGTGTGTGTGCATGCACACATTCACGAGGACTTGCTCACACATGAGTATTTGCAGAGGGCATTGGATCCCCTGGAGCTGGAATCACAGGTGGTTGTGAGCCGGCCAATGGGTACAGAAAACCAAACTAACTGCTGAGCCCTATCGGCAGCCCCTATTTGTTTTTGAGACAGGGTCTTCATACAGCCCAGGTTGATCTTGAGTGGTGTAAGCCATCATGCCCTACAAGAATTTCTTATAAAATAGGTGTCTCAGTGAAGGGCAAGAAAGCAAAGCAGTTATATATAAAATGTGAGAATCCAAAATAATAAAGACATGGTGTGTCAGTAATAGAAAATTAACAATATATTTTAATATGTAGTATTAAAATAAATGACATTGTACTGTTTTTATTTATTTAATTTATTTATTTATTTTGGTTTCTTGAGACAGGGTTTCTTTGTGTAACAACCATAGCTGTTCTGGAACTAGTTCTATAGACCAGGCTGGACTTGAACACATAGAGCTCTGCCTCTTGAATGCTAGGATTAAAGGCGTGTGCCACTACTTCGAGGCCTTGAATTTTTGTTTTAACATATGAAAAAAGTCAATAAAAACATCAATCTGTTTCTAAGGATAGCTTTATATAAAAATAATAGAGGTATCTGGATTTAATAGACTTATTAGTATTATCACTATTATAATCACTATTAGGCACTTATAAAAATTCCTGGAGCATGCCTTTAATCCCAGCACTCAGGAGGCAGAGGGAGGTGGATCTCTGTGAGTTTGAGGCCAGCCTGGTCTCCAGAGCGAGTGCCAGGATAGGCTCCAAAGCTACACAGAGAAACCCTGTCTGGTGGGGAGGGGGGGGGAATTCCCAGCTTCTAAGATAGTTCAGTAAACAGCAATCCTTTGTCTCTCAGTGTGTACTTCTATGAATTTTAACTAACAAATATAAATAAAATAAAATAAACACTGTTATGCTTGAGACCATCTGTTAGTGGCATTAGTCAGAAAATAAAAATCTACCTGGAGAGAAAGGGACTTCAGCACCATGAGAAAGCAAAGGGTCATCCAGTCTTTTTCTTGCCACTAGAGATGTAAACTATGTCCTCAGCTCAGCCTCTGTAACCATAATCTCCTTACATTTTTGGATTTGGAAAGGGAATTCATTCACTGTCTGTAACAGTCTTGCTAAATAGCTATGCCTGTCTTGGAATTTGCTATATAGATGAGGATAACTTTGAACTTGTAACAATTCTCTCACCTCTGCCTCATAAGTGCTGGGATATAGGTATAAGACACTCTGCCTGGCTTGTTCTCTCATTTTTTTAAAATATGGAAACTTAAAGATGAATGTCTTTCCATCCCTACAGGTCTATTTCTACCCTGAGAATGGAACAGTTCATAAAGTCAAACAAAGGACTGAAAAAAGGGTTAAAAAAAACACCCACCAGTTTTTATGTAACTCCATTCTCTTTACAGTCCAGAATGGATGGATACTCTCTGTGATCAAAATGTACATTACTCTACCTTTGGGAAAGAAGTGGCCAGTCCATGAATTTGATACAAAAAAAAAAAAAAAAAAAAACACTGGAGGATCAGTATCACTAAAAACATATTTGGTTGCATAAGTTTTTTGGAGCACAAATTCAGCAACTGAGATGAACTGTAGAGCAGATCTGCGTTTATTCCCATTTACAAGAAAGAGTAGATTGGAGAAGAATACAGCAGACTAACCAAGGGTGTGGGTGTAGGAGTCAGAGCACTTGGGTAATCCTGGCTTTGCCATTTACTAGTTGTGTGACCCAGAGCAACTCACTTTCATGTTTGTTTCCTCTGTTTCTCCATCTGCAAAATGAAGATAATAATGGAGTGAATTAAGAATTAAAAGGGTTAATTATATAATGTGCTGCTATTCGGTTTTTATTGGAAATCTAGAAAACAGACTAGTTCAAAAGTGGATAGTAGAGTTGGTTTCCTAAAAGGAGCTAAGGAAAATATGGTGAGGTGTGAATGTCCTTCAAATGTATGTTTAGTTAGCATTCATTGCAGTTTTACATGTAGTGACTTAGGTATATTCTTGGCTCTGACTCAAGAGTGAAGATTTAAGTAGGGATGTCCAATGTGACACTGTGATCTAGGATGCCTGTGGCCTGCAGACTATAGCTTGGACATACTTGAATCCATCAGGCAACTAAGGTCTTCATTTTGGAGCTACAAGTAGCATATTGCCACATCCTACTCCCTATGAACCATAGAGGGATTTGATCCGAAAGACATCTCAGCAGAGAGAAAGAGAGTGGGAAAGAGGGTGAATAATGACTAAGACTGCTCACTGAACAACACAAACAATGCAATTCACTATTGGATGTAGCTCTTCATCTGCCAGTTGTCACATTTCCTTTTTCTCTCCATATCACCCCAATAGGTTTCTTTTGTCCTGGAGAGGTTCTCCACTAAACAAGAGCCTGGAAATTAGACTTAGTACCTCATTTCTAGTATGCCCCTTTGGGATTTCCCATGCTTCTATGTGCAATTACCAAGGTATTCATTCAACATAAACTAATCTGTTTCTCTCTTTTTATGTACATTGGTGTTTTGTCTGCATGCATGTCTGTGTGAGGGTGTCAGATCTTGGAGTTACAGACACTTGTGAGCTGCTATGTGGGTGCTGGGAATTGACCCCCTGAGTCATCTCTCCAGTTCAACTATCTGCATCTTAGAAAAATTCATCTCCTGAGAACATTTTCTTCACATACATTTAAAGTGGGCAGTTGGTAGTGAACAGATTCTGACTTAGAGCTTTCTGGGACTTGGCACGTTAGTTGGAGAAATTAGGAACATAGGGGGAAAGGAGTGGGGACTTTCTATATACTGGGATAGACTCAGCATAGTACCCTGTCAGAATTTTGTTATTGCTCACAGGCTTCAAAAGGAATTGGAAAGAAGAAAGCCCTTGTGAGATTTTATAAAATGTTAAGTATGAAAACTTAAAAATAGACTGGTATCTCTTATCTTTTAGATTGTTGACACTCAATTAGCCTTGACAGCAAAGCCAACAATACTAACACTACAACACTGACATTTATTTGGAATTTTTCTTTTGTCTTTTTTGTTGTTGTTACTTAAGGATTGTTTTGTGTTGGTACAGAGTTTTACTATGTAGACCTGACTGGCAGGCAACTTTTAGTGATCTGGCTGCTTCTGCCTCCGGAGTGCTGGGATTAAGGGTGGGCACATGGGTCTTGGTTTTTTGATAGACTATAACAGACTCTCATGGAGTAGAGACTGGCCTCAGACTCATTGTATAATCAAGAATGGTCTTAAATTCTTGACTCTCCTGCCTCAGCCTCCCAAGTGTGGGGTTACACGTGTGACCTGTTTGTTTTTGTGTACCGAACCCAGGGCCTCTCACATGCTCAGCATTCCTATTTCCACCCTTCCACTGACTTAGGGCCCTGGAATATCTCTCCCTCCATCTTACCCCGCCCCACTCTGTCTCTCTAAAGCAGAGTCATCAGCACTTAAACTTTGTGGGTATCTGTATGACTCAAACTCACTACAATTTTTACTATATCTGTAAATTTAAATCAAGAACTTAATTCCCTGATATATTTTAGCTACTAAAATGTTTTTTAAGGGAGATTATGTTGGAGGTAACTAACTGCATGAAAGTAGCTTGGTTGCCTAAGTCTAGAAGAAAAATGGGGAGTTTGGGCCAGCAAGATCACCTTAGTGGGTAAATGTATTTGCTACCAAGCCTGACAGTCTATGTTTGATCCTTGAGATGCACATTGTGGAAAGAAAGAAACCCCAGAAGTTGTCCTCTGATCTCCACACATGTACACACTCATAGACACATTAGAAATATGGTAACATTTGAAAAAAAGAGAGAAAATGGAATGTGTTTATTACTTCTGTAGTTTCTAAAAGGGTTTGCCCTTACCTGCTGACATGTGTTTTGCATTCTAAGTATCAAGACAGCCAAAGAGCTTCCTCAACCAGGAAACTCTTATCTGGGATTCTGATTCATTCCTCACCCTCTGGATTCGGAACAGAGCCTGGGAGGCGACGATGCGCAGAGAGGGCTCAGGATCTTGTAACAGTTCTCTCAGCTCTACATGGAAGAAAACCAAGACTGGAGGTTTCTAGAAAGGGGTACTGCTCTAGATACCAAGTAGCCAACAAACCAGAGGAGCTGGGATAAAAAGGCAGCTTTTTCCAAAGCTATCTCAAAGTCTATACATTGATGAATTGATTCAAATTTTTGACCTGTAAAACCCACTCTTTTCTGAATTGCTTAGTATTTCATTCCTTTGCAATGGCCATATTTTAAGTAGTCTACCTAAAATAATTATCTGGGCCTGCCAAGCTATGTCTAATGTTGACCTCTTAACTTCGTGCCTTACTCTTAAAAAAAAAAAAAAGAAAAAAGTTAACTCATATCATTATTCCCCTGTGGTATTTTCCTTCTTTCTTTCTTATTTTCCTTTTCTTTCTTGTTTTCTTTCTTTATTGGAGAGACTGGGCGGGGGGGCGCGACACGACGGGGTCTCAGTATGTAGCTCTGGCTGTCCTGGAACCTATTGTGTAGACTAGGCTGGTTTACTGATCAAATTCCAGGACAGCCAGACCTACACAGAGAAACATTGTCTGGACACAAAAAATATGCCTTCCGGATCTTATTTTCTATGCACTGCTTTGCTTCAATACTGTTGTCCAAATGGAACCATATGATCCAAAAACTTGTCTTTTTTTTTTTTCTTTTGAGACAGTGTCTTGGTATGACCTTGAACTCATGATCCTCCTGCCTCTACCTCCTGAGTTTGGGGATAATTGCTTGTTTTGTGGAATAATATCTCATTATTATCTGAGTCATTTCTGTGTGGAAATAGAATTTTTGTTCCCCTAGTGTTTTAGGTAAGAAATAAAGTCAGTCATATAGTATCCTACTCCATAGAATAATTTACATGGCTTTCTTTTCTTCTTTTTTGAAACAAAAGTTTCAATACATATACAGTACACATACATACCTATATGCAAGCAAAACATATACATCAAATAAATATTAAGAAAATTAACATTGTCTTCTTTATATTAGCCTCATTCCCTACCTGTTTCAATAATTACTGTGTTTTTAAAAGTAGCAAATTGGGTTCTGCAAGATGACTTAGTGGAAGCTGGGCGGTGGTGGCACACACCTTTCATCCCAGCACTCAGGAAGCAGAGGCAGGCAGATCTCTGTGAGTTCAAGGCCAGCCTGTGCTACATAGAGAAACCCTGTCGCAGAAAAGAAAGAAAAGGAATAAATGAAAGAAGCAATGAATGGAGGAAGGAAGGAAGAGAAAGAAAAAGATAGATGACGGAGTGGGTAAAGGCACTTGCCACCAAGCCTGACAAGCTGAATTCAATCCCTATGAGCCACATGGTTGAGGAAAAGAATCACTCACTCTTGTAGTTTGTCCTCTTACCTCCATACACATACTAACTAAATAAAAAAGCAAATTGTTTTTTAATTAAAAAAGCAAATTGTTTAGATTTTTAATTTGGTTATGAAAGTAGTGATTTTGGATTGTGAGAATATGCATTGTGTTTCTTTACCTTTTCTAACTATAACTCCCTTTCCTCTCCAGTGCTAGGGATTGAACCTAGAGCCTAATGCCAAGCTTCATCTGCACATACTAAACAAATACCTTACAACTAAACATTATCTCCAGATTTATACAACTCTTCTTAAGTGGGAGTAAGAACTCTTTGAGCACTCAGTCTGCAGAGCTGTGCAATTAGAGAAAGTTTCACTCACCAAGGGTTCTGAAAACAGTTCTGATGGCTGCCTTAGAGGCTAAGCATCCTCATACTCAATCCTACACTTGACAGCACAGCTTCTGAGACGGTAGGGCAGCCTCTGAGGTTTGTGTGAGACATCACCATAATTTGTGAGGATAGATTTCTAGAAAGATGATGTTTTACTTCCTGACAAAGTTTGGGATGTCCCCTTAGACAGTCATTAAATAATCTATTTCCAGACAAACCCCTTTCCTAAGGGGTCTTAGACTTTAGGTGAGACAATAATTTAATTGAATTACAATCACTTGTGCTTTTATTGCTGCATAAGTCCAGAGTTTTAGATGCCAGACTCAGCTGTGCTACAGAGCCTGCCTGTAGTCACAGACTCGGGTACCTTCCAAAATAATGTATTCCACATCCAAGCAATGCCATTACTTACCATTCTCTATCCAGTCAGTACCCTTTTTCTTGAGTTCATTTGGATCCACATACTTTGATAAGATCCCTAAACACAAGACAGTAAGTCTTAGACTTTTGCTTTTATAAACTAAAAGCTTTTCATTTTTATCAATTGATAATGTAAGCAGGTGGCAGAATTAGCCTTTTGTTAATAAGGCATATTCAAAACAATAAATTCCAGCCAGGCATTCTGGCTCATACCTGTAATCCCGACACTTGGGAAGCTCAGGCATGAGAATTGCCATGAGTTCCAAGTTAGCCTTGACTACACAGTGAAACCATCTCAAAAGCTAAGCAGAGCCTTGAGTGGTAGCATACATCTTTAATCCTAGCATTCAGGGGGCAGAGGCAGGTGGATCTGTCTGAGTTCAAGGCAAGCCTGGTCTACATATCAGTTTCAGACCAGCCAGGCCTACACAGTGAAAACCTGTTTCAAAAACTGAATAACCAAAATAATAAGGAACAAGAGCCAGCAAGATGGCTTAAAGGGCTAATGTGCTTGTTTGTGAACCTGACAACCTGAGTTCAATTCCCAGACCCACACAGTGGATGGAGAGCCGACTCCCACAAGCTCTCTGAACTCCACATATCTACCACATCATGTAAATGCCATGTCTCTTACATGTGCACACACAATAAATAGTTTTATTTATTAATATTAATATTTCCAAGTGCCTTATAGTTATTGGTCAATAATGTCATTCCTTCTTCCTTGAAAGTGTTTTCAAGGTCATCTACAGAAAGATTATGCCTGATACTATAAGTCTGGTTTGAAGTTTGTGGCTAAGGAGGTCAAGTCCTAGCAGGGAAAATACTGTTTTTGCTTTGCTAGATGGATTATTGTGACCATCAGATTGGCTGATAGATACTTAGGTTTATGCTCATAGATTAGTGCTGCTGTCAGCTTTGGTCAGAAAATAAGAGACTATTGGGTGTCAGCCCTAACTGAGACATCTGTCTCCCTGTCCTGGGCTCGGAACACTGCAGAAGAGGGGGCTGAAGGAATGTCTGAGCTGAGGGGGCAGGTGGAGTGTTGTAGAATATGTCTTCTAGACATTGCACTCATAAGCTCAAGACCTGCATAAGACCTGCACAAGACTGGGCCCACTGACACACTCTCACCAAGGACTTGAGTCCCTGAGTGCCCTTGAGGGTTTCTAGGCAGTTACAAAGGTTCCTGGGGAAAGAGGCTTGTGAAGTCCTACCCCTCCCTGAGGATCTACAGGCAATTAATGGTTGCTGGAAGGGGTAGTGTGAAGGAAGAAACATTTTTCTTAGTGGTAGTCACTTGTAAGTTACCCAGGCTCCTGTAAATAGCCCTTTACCCATGTTCCTATAGTATTCCTAATTAAATATTTTGAGTCACCAAAATAAAGATGTGAAAGTAGAAGAGAGACTGTCTGGGAAGAAGGGGATCAATGGGAACGGGTGAGGGATAAGAGAGTTATGAGGTGAATATGACTGCAATACATTCTCTGTAAGGAAAGACTATGTATGATACTCAACACAACATGGCAAGGTATAGAATAAAGTAGCTATACAAATGAAAGGGTTTTCTTTTACCTATAAACAAGACAGCTGTTCTTCTGATGGGAAGTTTTGGGTCCTTGGAATACATTAGTGTTTGGTCTAGGATGTTTATTTTCCCCTTGCTTTTTTCACCCTAAGTTGATGGGAAGAGTATATAACAATAAAGTAGCAGGTGAGTACAGCAGTATCTGAATTACTATAGTGAATGTCACAGTGACTGCTTTGCCATGATAGCAAGCCCTGTAAAGTTAGGTCCTCAGAATACCCACCGTGTACACCTGTCCATGACACCTTTAAAGTCACCCTGACTTCTCTGCACCTCTGTCTTCTTACCTCTACATGCTACCTTGAGCTTTAACCTCCCTTCCAGCTCTTCCTGTGAGTCAATCTGGCTCTAAGTACTCTGCAGCTTCTTTTCTTGGCACATACTATTTTCTACTTGGGGTTTCTATTTTAGTTTCTTAGAAGTTTTCAGTCTTCTTACTAGTTTGCAGGCTACAGACAAGAAGTTTTAAAACTGGGTTGCCATGGCCTACTACACGGAAAATATATCTTGCTCTCTGGGTGAATGTGTGCACCCAAGGGCCTCTTAGAAGGACAAGCACCTTACAAAACAGGAAGGGGAGACAAGAATTGTTTCTCATAGAGCTTACAATTTGACATGGATAGTTTGCACTTTTACCTATTGGGAATAGCAAATGTCTTGTTGGAAATATTGTCATTATTGCATCAACTGTAAGTAATGGCTGAAGTTCACCCAGGAAAAACAGGCAAAGGCACTATGGTGTGCTTCTCAGCCCAGCAAGCTTGATGGGAAGAGACCATTCTGGGTTTTAGATATGTGGAAGATGCCTAGAAATAGTCTAGGAGACTTCAATGTGGGGTCCAGGCGGTTCTACTTCAATCAGTTTCTAGAAAACTATGCATGGACCTTCTGAAGCTACCCTGGATCATATAGGCTCTGCTGGGTTTATAAACAAAAGATGCCATCTGGGTCTCAGGGCTAGTAACAAGCTGCCCCCTTCTTATAAGGTCTTCTTATGGCAGTCTTTGCTTAGGGGTTAATGCTGTAATGAAAAAAAGAAAGAAAGAAAGAAAGAAAAAGACAATCCACTATATCAAGAAAGGGCTATAGATGTGAAGACAACACACAATTATTTCAATTTAGCTCACATGGACATTTGTGTTATTGTTTAGACAAAGTCTCTCTAGCTCTGGCTGGCCTGGAACAACTTGGCTTGAATTTACAGAGATACGCCTGCCTCTGCCTTCTGAGTGCTGGAATTAAAGGTGTGCACAACCAAGCCTAGCCCAAGTAAAAATTTTTGACTAGATACTATCAGTCTGACCTTATAGTTTCTGATGCAATTAGTGGGGCTCTCTAGTTTATCAGTTATTTTATTATTACTGTTTTGAAACAAGATCTTACTCTGCAGCTCAGCTTGCCCTCAGACTCAGACTGAGCCTCCTGACTCAGCCTCCTGAGTGATGTTATTACACCTTATACCACCAGTCTTTTGCATACATGAGGAAATGTGTTAGTAAATTTGTTGGTGAGTGAAATGGCTCAGTGGGTAAAAGTGCTTGCCATGCAGGCCTGAGGACTCAAGCTTGATCCTTGGAACCCACAAAACAGATGCTGGATGAATAATTCCAGCATCCAACGAGACGGGACTCACATCAGCTGAAACGAAAGAGACCCAGCCTTCCTCACAAAGTGGAAGGCAAGAACTGACTCCTGAAAGTTGTTCCCTGACCTCCACTTGCACACTGTGCACACACAATGTGTGTGCACATACACATAAAAAATTTTAAAGTACCTGTGACTAAATGGGGGAACTGTAGAAAAGAGATCTAACTCTTGAACAGTTCATGGAGAGCAACTACTACTGTGAAAGGGTGGGTGGAAAATATTTCCTGCATGCCATGTCTCCACTAAAAACAATCAGAAAAAAACAAAGCCAGTATTTCTCACATACAAAGAATTTGCAGACCCTTCTAACTTCATTTGGTTTGATGTAGAAGGGATCCTTGCAGTACACTTCTCGGGGCAGCTTCCATTTCAGGAACTGGGCACATAAAGTTAGGACGCGTCTACTCTCCTGTGGGGGAAGAGAGTATAACATCAGCATTTTCAAACATTCTTTAACTGGGGTAAATTTTCTTTAGTAAAACTGACACCAAAGTTTAATGTGAAAAGCCTATAATTTCAGAATTACTCTGGGTCAGATAAGGATGCAGAAACCACTGCATCTATTGAGTCATCTTGTCAGCCTTACTCTTTTAAGTTATTCACACTGGCCTTGAATTTGAAAGCCTCCTGCCTTAGCCTCCCAAGTAGCTGAGATTACAAATCTATGCCATTAAGCCCAGCCTGAACAGATACAGTTAATACTAGGTGGTTTAAATGAAAAACCCCAATTCTTCAGCAAAACCTTTTGAAGGCTTAGGAGAAATAAAGTCTCCAGATGGTCCAGAGAGGTTATTCTCTAACTTAACCCCAATACATTCCATGTGTCAAGGCCCAGGGGTAGTCCTTGAAAGAAAAGAACACGTTTGTCATTAACCCAGAGTCTGTTGAATTGAGCATTATATTTTGGGCTCTGTGCTAGGCTACAAAGTGATAATACACAGTTCTTCCCCACAAAGACCATATTTTGCTACACAGAAATACAGAGTGATTTCCCACAAATTACTCAGGGAAATGCCTGAGATGTAGTTTTGTGCAAGAGGACATAAGGAACAAGAATGTGATGGCAGAGTCTGTGCCCTAGAGGATATAAAAACTATCTGCAGAGCTAGATCTAAACTCAGTTACTCACAGCTGAAAAGAAACTGGCATTACCTTAGCTATGTCATCATTGTCATCCTGAGAAAACAGAAGTAGTGGGACCAAGCTTTCCAGGACGTGGCTCTCCACACACTTCTTATCTGTATGTTTCACAGCCTTTATGGAGGCTCCAAAGAGAGTCATGGAGAAATGATGGACGCCTCGTCTCATCTAAGAATGGAGGATTCACAAGGAAACAGCTCACTGAACATGCTCATACTAGCTTATAAGAACTCCAGGGAGTCTTAACATGAAGCTATCTAGCTGCATACAGTGAGGGCAAGCAATCAACTATATAGGAAGACAGCAAGACCTGTGTTTGATGCTCTTATTTCTGAACTGTATAAGCAAGAAATAGGTAGTTCCACCAGTTGCTGAAAAAGCTTGTATCCAGTACTGGTATTAATCACCCACACAAGCTGTTTTCTAACTAGCATATACTGAGGATGTGGGTTAATGTGCATTATGTGTTTCTTTTAGAAAATCTTTGTGATTTTGGACAAATCTTTGTCATTTCGACGCATTTCTTTTTTTTTTTCTTGTGACCCATTTCTTACTGTTCCTTGTCCTATACAAACTTAACCCCTTTCACAGAGCAAAACAATGCCTTGGTAAGTCTGTGTGTCTCAAATTTTTGAGGTTTTGTTTGTTTGTTTGTTTGTTTGTTTTGAGACAGGGTTTCTCTGTGTAGCCCTGGCCATCCTGGACCGGGCTGGCCCCTGCCTGCTTCTGCCTCCCTATTAAAGGCATGCACCAACACTACCCTGCTGTCTCAAAATCCTTTAAGTCTGAAAAACTAATAACATCAGTCCAGAAAAGCAGGACATAACAGATTATCTGGAAGGGTCTTGAGTGAGAAGATCTAAAAGGCCTCTATAAATAAAAAATCCATTATGTAAGTAAAATAAAATGGCCTTATTATGGTCTCAAAATCTGCTAGCTGGTAGGTACCTATCCTCTAAGGAAGAATCTTTCCTCTCATTATCTTACATCACCAAATAAGGAGCACAGGATCTTCATTATGGCGGCCAAGGTGGTGAAGTCCAATGTCTTGACAAGCTGCAGCAGTGTCTGGATGGCCAACAAAACGATCCTCTCATCCTTCTCCTGTAAGCTATCCACGATGCAGGGTATCGTACTTTTGATGTCTTCTCTCTGTGTGTCCAAAAGCAGCCATGACCTCCTCTCCTGGTAGCTCATTATCTAATTATAAATGGAGGGACCCCACACCCACTTAGGTAACCTAGTTCTTGTGGATTTCTCCTAACTCTGGTGGTAACGAGGGCTTAAGAACTCTCTCTCTTTACAATTGGCATGCCTGGTGTGTAGAGGAGGGGGAGGAGCTGTCGTGAATTGCCTCATAAAACAGGTAGGACCAGGTAGGGGGAGAGCCAGGGATATATACCCTGGAGTTTAAGGAAAAGTTCTCCCAACACAGGAAAAAGTGGAATGGCCAGCTCAGGCCAGAATGAGTTCTCCAGCATGGAAGTTATTCAAACAAAGGCTTGAAAACTCCTTGGTAGGGATTCATCAGGGTTTGACTGAGGATCCTTAAAAGCCCTCCCCATTCTACACTCCCACAAGGAAGAAATCTCAGGATTTTAAAATGTGTTTATGTGTAAACATATATACATAAGTGGCATAAACAAACGTTCATGCATCCAATCAGTCAGAATGAGCATATACTAGCATTTGTCATTTTCCATATGTGTATACATTTTTTTTATAAAATAAATACATCTCAAGTGGCAAAATTAAAGCTTCAGCGTTATTTCTGAGGCATAAACTTCCTTCCTTCCTTTTCTTTTCTTTTATTGTTTTTGGTTTTTCAAGACAGGGTTCCTTTGTGTAGCCTTGGCTGTCCTGGAACTAGCTCTGTAGACCAGGCTAACCTCTAACTCACAAAGATCTTCTTGCCTCTATCGAGTGCTGGGATTAAAGGCATGTGCTACCACAGGCCAGCTGAGGCATAGTTTTTTAATGAGATGTGGAAGACTTTCATTATGACTGACAGTGATCTCTGTCTTAGATGATAAATATCCTGGAATATCCAAGTACTCCGCAGGGCAGCATGGTATAAGGCAACAATCGGGCAGCTGGATATTTTCTACTGTGTTGTAAAAATAAGTGTACCTCCCCCACAAAATGCAAGTTTCAAAGTATTATATATTTATGACTTGGAATTTTAAAGTTATTTAATTTTAATAGTATCCACATAACTGCTAGATATAAAAGTAGAATAGTATAGATGGATGTACAGTGTTAAAAAGGTATTCCCCCACTCACTCCTGCCCCAACACTCCCTGAGTTTCTTGGGTATCTTTGGGGTTGTTCTATTTGTGTATCTACTTATTATTATGTATCTATTATCTACTTATTGTATCTATTACCAGTAAATCAGTGGTCAAAGGTCCTTTTACCATCTCTTGGTGTCTGACAAGATTGTATAGTCCCCTCAGTGCAAGAATCCTGAAGAGCTTGTTCTCATCATACAGCCAGTCTTTCAGGCGGACAGTGGAGTATAACTTGGGCAATCTCCTGGCCACTGGACTCTTTAAGAGCTGAAAGAAATGACCTTGCAGCTGTTTCCTTGAAGGGAGCTACCTTCCCACCAACTCCAAAGTATACATTTTCCTTTGAAATCACCAAGCTGCTGCAGACAGTACAGAGTGATGCTGGGAGCAGGAACACAAGGAATGCTGACAAGGGTGAGAGAAAAGGCTTTCAAAAGGCTTGAATCTAAAGAAGGCATCTATTGCATACACAGAATGCCTGTCCCTAATTGAATACAGCTTAGAATAGAGGTTCTGCTGCCTTCTGGGCTTCCCAAATCCAGTACCTACAGAACTCTTACCTCCACAAAAAAACCTGCAGATGTGAGCTTGTGTTTCTCATTCCCTCGGTTAATCAAAGGGACTAACAAGTACATGGTCTTATATGCAAAGAGGTGACTTCTTTCCAGCAAGGCACTGTAAGACAGACCAACAGAAAACTCAGACATATGCCAACCCACATGGCATTTGCCTGTGTCCAAAGTTTTTACCTTGCTTTATGTATTCAGGAGGTCATGCCAGGACCAAGACTTTTGAAAATTTTTCCTGGTTACAGATACTATAGCCAGGCACAACAGTGTACACCTTTAATCCCAGCACTTGGAAGGGGGAGGGGGTCCGTCAGAGTCAGAAGGATCACTATGAGTTTGAGTCTAGCCTGGTCTAGAGAGAGTTCCAGGCCAGGGACACAGTGGGACCCTGCCTCAAAAAAAAAATACATACTCTGTTATGGTTTTAGTTATTGTGATTTTTTTAAAGGAGAAAATAAAACAATTCTGCTTTCTGGAGAGAATGAATACATTAGGATAAGGAAGTCTTACTTGGCAAGGAGAGATACTCCCTGAAGATGGTATTCTCCCTTCAGAAGAGTCCATCCATCATTCTTTTCCATGATGCTGAATTCCTGCCAGCACAATGTTCTGAGGAGGAGAGTCTTTGTAGCTTGTATGGCGAAGCTAAGTTGAGCAAAAACAAGCATGGATGGAAATAATAGGACTACTAATCACTGGGATGGGCCAGTGGCTGTATATAATCCATCCCTTTCTAGAGTTCTTAAAGAGATGCTTCATGCTCTGATAACTGGAAATGCCTTCCACATAAACTCTCAGCATAAAGAAATTTAACTTGATTTTGTTTCTCAAGGAGTTTGGAAGATCTATGATTCAGCAACTGATTTGGGATGCTAAATGGATACCCATTACATTTAAAAAATATTATTTTTATTTTATGAGTATGAGTTAGCCTGCATATCTGTGCACCACATGCAGTGCCCATGGAGGCTACAAGATCCCCTAGAACTGGAGTTACAGACAGTCATGAGCTGTCGTGTAGGTGCTGGAAACTGAACCTGGGTCCTCTGCAAGAGCAGCAAGGCCCCTTAATCTCTACACTCTCTCTCCAGCCTGATCCACTGATTTTTTAAAAAATTGAGGTAAAATTTAAGGTTAGGGATTTGGCTCAGTTGGGAGAAGGCCTGCCTAGCATGCTGTAAGCTCTGGGTTTGATCACCATCACTCCAAAAACCAGACATGATAGTACATGCCTGGACCCCTGGCATTTGGAGGCTAGGAGGTTCAGTAGTTCAAGGTCATCCTAAGCTACAAAGTTTGAGGCTGACTTGCAGGACATGAGACCCTGTTTCAAAAAGAGAAAGAAAAAGATGCAATTTATATTTCTCCATAAAATTTACCAGCATAATTTACAAAATTACTTCTTGAATAGCCATCCCAGACATAGCTTCAAGAGCATGTTAGAGCTGGAAGGGTTCTTGGAGATAACTTGTGGTCTAATCTCCTCGGTTACAGAAAAGGAAACTAAGGTACTGAACAGTGGATTGGCCCAGGGCATGCAGCCCATTAAACAGATGCAGGAGAGTATACTGGGACACACTGACACTCAGCCTGGTCCTAAGTATCCCATGGTATGGCATTTCCTTCCATAAGATCTATGTGTCGGCAGCACTAGAAATGTCTAGCAAGACCTTGTTAAGGAACTGAAAAGTCTCTCCAAGCAATATCCTGGAAATAAGGAATCATTTCATTGGATAAATCCAATTTTGGAGGCTGGCTTGCTGGTTTTGTCTCTACTTGGTCTGTCAGGGAAGGTCCAGCACAATATCACACATTATCTGCCAGGAACCTACATAGTGAAAGTTAACCATTGGTACCAAGAAAACTAAAGGCAGCAAATAAAAGCCAGAGTGATTCCTGGGCAATGTGGACCTATGTTCACTCACAGTTAGGACCACATCTATCCTTATGTCTACTGCAGTGCCCAGGACTGTCTAACCAGTGTTAAGATCAATGAAATGACAGTGAGCAGTACCACAAAGGTGTAACCTCCATTGGTATTTCCTGTTCTGCATACAGGCCACTTGGGATGATGACATCAGACATGGTGAGGCCGATGCTGTGGTGAATCTGGATGAGCAGTGTCATCAGGAGCTGAGGAAAGAGTCGGAATGTAGCTGCTCGAAGCTTGTTTCCCATGAGTACTTCATAAAGGGCATCTGTTGCCTGTGGCAGAAAAGGCACAGGGAAGACCTGAGTGCCTGTTGGTCCTAACCCTCTGAGAAGAGCAATGGTAACTGGTAGAGGGAACAAACATGACGGGGAGAATAAGAATAAAGTGACCATTAGGACTGAACTGGGGCATGCTCAGAGTGGAGTACATGCTTAGCAAGTGGTAGACCCTGGGTTCAATCCCTAGCAACACATACACATTATACATACGCTTGTACACATGCACACACACACACACGTGTGTGTGTGTGTGTGTGTGTGTGTGTGTGTGTGTGTGTGTGTGTGTGTGTGTGTCCAATTAGCAGACTTGACATCCAAAAATCATAACTGGAAACTATTAGTATACTTCATTAGATACAACTAAAAATAATAAAACAAAACCACAAAAAACTATCATATTAGATGACTAATAATAACTCAGAAAAGTATTTTTGTATCACTGTGTTACAAAATGCTCTCATCCTTCAGTAAGTAAGACAAATGTAAAGGCTTGCTGCTCAAGGTGTACCCACTGCAAGACTGCATCATCTGGGAGCTCGGTGGAAATGAGAATGTCAAGTCCCTCTCACATCTCCTATATCACAAGCTGCATCGTGTGGCTGAAATACACATTTCCTTGCCCTAACTTCTAAAACTACACTAACATGACATTTAAATTTTTTTTTTTTTTCGAGACAGGGTTTCTCTGTGCAGCCCTATCTCTCCTGGAACTTGCTCTGTAGACCAGGCAGTCCTCAAACTCACAAAGATCTGCCTGTCTCTGCCTCCTGAGTGCTGGGATAAAAGGTGTGTGCCACCACAGCCCAGCTACATTTTAGAGTTTTTAAAAAGCATACATTAATAAGTAAAGAGAAAAAAGAGAAGATAATAGCAAATTAGAAATGCTGAAAGAAATTTGGAAGTTTAAAATACTATGACAATACTTGGGACTAGACAAAGAAGAACCTAAAAGCAGGAGGCAGGAGATAAGGTGAGAAGCATAGCCTGCCAGGAGGTCAGGTGTGGAGGGAATCCTAGCACTTGGGAAGCCAGAGTAGGAGGTTCAAAGTCACCCTTTATTATATGGCTATTTTGAGACCAGCCTGAGCTACCTGAGACCCTGTCTCAAAAAATGAAAGCATATGGGCTGGAGAGATGGCTCAGAGGTTAAGAGCACTGGCTGTTCTTCCAGAGGTCCTGAGTTCAATTCCCAGCAACCACATAGTGGCTCACACCATCCATTATGAGATCTGGTGCCCTCTTCTGGTGTGCAGATATATATGGAAGCAGAATGTTGTATACATAATAAATAAATAAAATCTTTAAAAAAAAAGTGAAAGCATATATAGTGATAGGAAGCAGTCTTGGTATGCCCAAGGCCAGAGGTGTGCAGCAACCCTGGGCACTTTCTGTTCAGTTGGACTGTGAACATAATACTGCTATAAAAAGTGTTGTTTTCAAAGGAAAATAGGTAGGTAAACATCAAATATGAACAGGCACAGATATTTCTAGAAATCTCATGAGGAAGATGGAACAGATTATGAGCTAAGAATGGTTTTCTTTTTTTGGTTTTCTTTTTTTTTTGTATGTATAAGTGTTAAGTTTTGTTGTTTTTCCTTTTGAAAACAAAATTGTTGCCCAGATTGGTCTCTAACTATTGGGCTCAAATGATGCTCCTATTTCAGACTTCTGAGTAGGTGGGATGACAGGCACACAGTACTGTATTGGTTTTAGATTTTTTTAAATCCAAAGATTATGTGGCAGAGACTATGTATGACCTGTAAGCCCTAAAATATATATGGCTTACAAGGCCTAAAACATTCTTTTAGATAGAAAGCCTTCTAATCCCCAATTAAAAGGGCCATTGTTTTCTATTTTATATATTATTACATTTTTAAATTTTTAAAATTACTTTAGGAAGTTTTTAAAGGCTAGAAGTAGGCATGTTCATTCTGTATTAGGCTCTACCATCCTTTCCACTCCCTCCAGGTCAGAGCCAATGAAAAATGCACATGGATTTCCAGATGAATTTTAGAGACAAACTTCAAAATAGAACAAAAAGATCACCCTCTGGATAGGGTGAGTTGTGGTGATATTTTGTTTATGCTATATAACAAATAAAGCTTGCCTAAATATCACAGTGCAGAGCTAGCCACAATAGTTAGCAATAGAAGCCAGGCAGTGGTGGCACACACCTTTAATTCCACAATTGGGAGACAGAGGCAGACGGATTCCTGTTAGTTCAAGGCCACACTGGGCTACACGAAATTGATTCAGTCTAAAAGAGAAACAGAGCTCAGACAAAGGTGATCCTAGTACTTGGGATCACTGGCCTTTCATCCCAACACTAGGGAGGTAGGGACAGGAGTAATATGGTGGGCGACAAGATGGATATAAGGCAGGCAGGAGGAGACAGGAGCTCAGCGCAGTCTGAGCAGCCCACAATCTGAAGCAGTCTGAGGATTCTTAGAGACAGATGCAGTTTGAAGAGGCAGTCTGAGGACAGGAGCACACCTTTGGTCTGAGCACTGGTAGAGGTAAGAACTCTAGGGGCTGGCCACTCTGTTTCTCTGATGCTTCAGCTTTCACCCCCTGATAGCTGACTCTGAGTTTTTATTATTGCGAACAATTAGAATCTGTGCTCCAGTGAGTCCTCCTCAAAGGGGAGCACCCTATGCTGACATGAGAGGGCAGAGCAATGGCTTACAGCAACAGCCACATAGGCCATCTTCTCCTGGGTGGGCACACCGTGGCATTTCTGCAGCTTTCTCAGGAGCCTCCACAGGACCCAGGTCGTGTTTGACAGCTCGACCTCAAGGGTTCTCCACAATTCAGCCAGATGCCTAGAAATCCCACAATAGCAAGCATCGTGAGAAGGGCTTATCCGAGGCCTCCCAGGACCACAACTTTCTTAGAGTCATTCTGGAATCCAACCTTCCTCTGCTCAGTTCTTCAGCTATCAATAAACATACTTCCTGACAGCATAGCAGTAACTGAGCTTTCACTGCCTGGCACTGACCACAGTCATTCATAAACTCATCTTAAGGAAACTTATGAGTTCCTCTGTTTCTGTATCACACGGTCACATTCTAGCCACCTCTCACCATTCACCTTTGCCAAACAAACCATGGACTGTGATTACCCTAGAGGGTCACACCATTTTCTCAAGTCAGAGGCCTTTTCTCCCACTTTCTCTTGCCTATCACCTCCCCCCAAAAGAAGATCAAGTGGCGTCTCTTCTGTCAAGCTTCCTGGTGCTTCCCCATGCTTCTCAGCAGAGTTCCCATCGCGTTTACATTTCTTCTTGGTACAGGTTTCCTCGGTATCCCCACACTGCTCAGTGCTCTGTGTGTGTGCATCTGAAGGAAGGGATTCCTCAGAGCCTGGCACAGTGCCAGGTCCACAAAAGGCATTCAAAGACATATCTATCTTTTGTGGACTATGGTATTGATGTGTGAAAAGGTCAACTCCTAAAAATTAACCTCCGATCCTACTTAGATCTTAAAGTAGTATGTAGTAATGTCTACAAAGCTGATGTCACAGCTAAGACCAGCCTGAGAAAAATATTGAAACTTAGTTTCAAAAAAGAACTCTCTAGTAGCAATTCAAAGGCAAGGCCTGTGAGTTAGATAAACACTGTGAAGAAGTGTGGAAGACAATGGACTGAACCTTTTTCTTTCTTTAAAAAAAAAAAAATTGACTGGGATATTGCTCCAGCCTCCATTTTTATTGTTTGTTTGTTTAAACTTCTTGAATTATATTTATTGTATATATTTCTATGTATGGGTACTTGTATACCATCCCACACATGTAGAGGTCAGAGGACAATTTTCCAGAGCCAATTCTTGAAATCCATTTTGTAGTTCCTGGGACTCAAATTCAGGTCCTCAGTTTTGGCAGTAAATGCCATTACCTGATGAGACATCTTACCAGCCCTTAAAAGTCTTTCTTTTTTATCGCATGCTGGGGACTTAATCTAGCACGTCATGCATACTTGACAAGCTGACAAGCGCTCTACCATAAAATACATCCCCAAACCCTCCCATTCTTGATAATTTTCAGAATTTACCTTGGCATCTTTGCATGCTACAAACTAATTTGTGTGTGTGTGTGTGTGTGTGTGTGTGTGTGTAGACTCTGGTCTACCTGAATCACTCTGAATACTGAGACTCTCAGACAGTATACCAACAATCATTTCCTACCTAAGTAATTCTGCCTTTTTGTTGTTTTTGTTTCTAGATAGCTTTCACTCTGTAGCTAAGACAGTCCTGGAAGGAACTAGGTAGACTAGGCTGGCCTCCAACTTACAGTGATCCTCCTGACTCAGCCCCCTGAGTGTTGAGATCACAGGTATGAGTCATCACACTGGCCTCTAATTTAGTAATTCAAATCTGAGAATAAAACAAAGCAAGATCCCAAGCAAACCTGAGGGGAAGGAGGCTTGAACAGTATGTGGAACTCTGTAAAAGGCTGGTGGCAGAGAAAGTAAGAATAACAGAGCACAGACATGCAATGTTTTCTGTGATTCTAAGGCAGTAAATAAAGTACTGTGAGAACAAAGCCTCGGAGACACTTCCAAAATACTCTACTTTGCTGCACATGCTAAGGATGCTGGGAATTAGAAAGCACACAATGACTCTCAGGTTTTACTATGAAACAAATCATTTTGAGTTTATTTAACACGTTGCATTGACAATATGGTTCAGCAGGTAAAAGCACCTGCTGCCAAGCCTGACCACCTTAGCTTGAACCCCAGGCCCAACATGGTAGACAAAGAGAACTAACTCCCACAAGTTGTATTCTGACCTCCACTCCTGCCGTGACTTGTTTGAACCCACCTGAGTGTGTGCACATGCACATATACACAGACACACATACACACTCACACACACACACACACACACAATAATACAGTGGGGTGTGTGTGTGTGTGTGTGTGTGTGTGTGTGTGTGTGTGTGTGTGTGTGTGAGAGAGAGAGAGAGGGAGAGAGAGAGAGAGCTATGTGTGGTGGCACACACCTTTAATCCCAGCACATGGGAGGTAGAGGGAGGTGGCTCTTAGTAAGTTAAAGGCCAGCCTGACCTACATAGCAAGATTCAGGACAGCCAGGGCTTCATAGTGAGACCTTGTCTCAAAAAACTAAAATAAATAAAATGAAATAAAAATACATAGTAAGATTCAGGACATGTGAAGTAGGAGGCCTGAGAAATGAAGGGCAGCTGTTCAAGGGGTCTCAGCCTGTGGGTTGCTACCCTTTGGAATTGAATGACTCTTTCCTCTGCCCAAGACCATAGGAAAACAAGATATTTACATTATAATTCATAGCAATAGTAAAATTACAGTTATGAAGTAGCAATGGAAATAATTTTATGATGGGGGGGTCACCACAACATGAAGGATTATATTAAAGATTGAAAAACTAGGAAGGTTGAGAACCACTGCTTTAGAAGGTGGGATCCAGCTGGCAGAAAAGTAGGTCACAAGCTTGATGGAGGTGGCACACGCCTTTAATCCCAGAACTCGGGAGGCAGAGGCAAGTGGATCTCTGTGAGTTCGAGACCAGCCTGGTCTACAGAATGAGTTCAAGTCGGTTATTAGTGGAAGGGCTTTGAAAGTTATATGCACCCTGATTCTGGCCTTGCTCTGTTTCCTGGTCCTCCACAATGTGAACAACTTCTATAATTAACTCTCCTATTACCACACACTGAGCCACTCTGCCGTATGTTTTATTAGAATGATAAGAAAAGTTGTTAATAAAGTTACCAACTTTGTAACCAGTATGCCAGTCCACCAAAGGGGAAGAGATGGACGGGGCTCTAGAAAACAAAGGACACAACTTGAGACTTTCATGTACCACAGACCTATGATTCCTTATGCTTGTGTGAGCACCATCTCTACTACTTGTAACTAGAATCTTGACTAAACTATGTGTGGGGGCCTGGAAGATCCTAGCTTCCTGGGATGTTCGGATGCATTAGTTCCAACAATGCCTAATTACTGTACTAGAAGACCGGGGAGGCACACCCTGAAACACATGCCATCTCCCTTGTCAGCAGAGAGAGACAGTCTGACTGCTCTTGTGACAGTCTAGGACAGAACTCCAGGTAAGTCAGGACCCCATCACTTATTTGCTCTGAGATGTCTCTTCCTGGACCCCTGGTAATGAGTTGAGCTACCCAAAGCATCTCACCTTGCACAGAGCCTGACAACAGTATAAAGCAATTCCTCTCAACCTGGCCTCTCAAGCCCTAAACCCTGCTTCACCCGCATTGCCTTCTGCCTTAGTGCTCCTCTTCCTGGTTGCTGCACCTGCCAGAGATGATTCTGTTCCCAGTCCCTCTCTTCTCTGCTTCTGAAGACATGTGGGCCTCACCTCTCCTTCCATGCCTGCCCTGCCTTCTATACAGCTGCACAATCTGTAATCCATCTCCACCACAGTCACAGGCAAAAGGCATGTCTCAGGCCATTCACATCTTCAATTACCTTTCTTTTAGACAGGGTCTCACTATGTAGCCCTGGCTGGCCTGGAACCTGCTACGTAGGCCGTGCTGGTCTTGAACTCACAGAGATATGCTTGTGCCAATACCATGAAGTTCTTCAATGGCTTCTCCTGAAGTATAAAGTCAACTGTCCTACCCAATAAATATATTGCTGTTCTATAACTTCTGATCATTTAAAAAATGTTTTAGTGTGGTATAGCTGTGTGGCTATCAACACAGCCCAATTTTAGAACTTTAGTCCAATTTTGGTCCATCTATGCAGAAAGACCCCTTAATCTAGTCACTTCCTCCTGCACACCAGTCTGTCCAGCCTTCCTTAGACTCTTTCATGTAAGACTCTAGGACAGAGGAGCCATGGGAAGGATCAACGGCTTAAGACCAATTGATTAGAGAAATGTACAAAAGACTCCTTGAAAATCCATATTAGTGGGGCTGGAGAGATGGCTCAGAGGTTAAGAGCAGTGGCTGCTCTTCCGGCAGTCCTGAGTTCAATTCCCAGCAACCACATGGTGGTTCACAACCATCTGTTATGAGATCTGGTGCCCTCTTCTGGTGTGCAGATATACATGGAAGCAGAATGTTGTATATATAATAAATAAAATCTTTAAAAAAAATCCATATTAGCTTCCACGGAAATGTATGTATTTCCTCCAGATGGGTAAGAGTCCTATCCTAGCAATTAGTAGTAAAGGGTCTAGTTCAGCATAGAGAACACCAGCACTATACCAAGACATTAGTGAAAGGCATTCATGGGACTGGAGAGATGGCTCAGAGGTTAAGAGCACCGACTGTTCTTCCTGAGGTCCTGAGTTCAATTCCCAGCAACCACATGGTGGCTCACAACCATCTGTAATGAGATCTGGTGCCCTCTTCTGATGTGCAGATATATATGGAAGCAGAATGTTGTATACATAATAAATAAATAAAATCTTAAAAAAATAAAATAAAAAAGGCATTCATACAAAAGAGCAGTTTTTAAATAGGTTTAAGCAGAAAAATATTTTTTAAATAGAACAGTTGCTCAGAATCACAATATAGGAATCAGATTTTAAAGGGAATGCTGCCCCCAGATAAAGGGGCAGGGTGGGTGGTCTCTCCTCAAGTGTCACTGACTTCCTCATATATACCTCTTAGACTCTAAGACTTAAACCTACCACTGTAAGAACACTCTGCAAAACAAAGAAAGGAAGGAAGGAAGGAAGGAAGGAAGGAAGGAAGGAAGGAAGGAAGGAAGGAAGGAAGGAAGCGGGAAAAAAAACCCAAAAACTTCTCCTTAGGACCCCATTCTTCCCTATGTATATTCTTAAACTTTTTATTTATTTGGGGCAAAAATCATTCTTGAATGCATTCTTCAAGTGAGATGCCAGCGTTATGGATTTCCCCCCTAAATAATTTTCATACCTGTCTATCTGTATCTATTTATTTAGACAGGGTCTGTCTATGTAGGCCAGCTTGACCTTGAACTCTCCATCCTCCTGCCTTAGCCTCCCAGCGTTGAGATTCCCCACATGCTTTAGTGTTCATCTTCTCACCTCTAGGATGTCCTGCATACAGTATCACTTTACACATAGGCAATCACACTAATTTAATAATCTAGTGAAGCCAGATGTGGTTGCACGTGCCTATAATCCCAACACTTGTGTGAGTTTTAGACAGGCCTTGTCTACTTAATGAACTCCAGGCCAGCAAGGTCTACATAGTAAATCACTATCTCAACCTTCACCACCTTCTAAAAAATCAAGTACAGATGCAATTTTCAATTACAGCTTTTGTTTGGATCCAAGATCCAATCAAGATCTCACACTGCACTGGGTTGTGTGGCTTCTTTGCTCCACCACCAGTTGACTTCTTTCTTTCTTTCTTTCTTTCTTTCTTTCTTTCTTTCTTTCTTTCTTTCTTTCTTCCTTTCCTTCTTTTTCATTACTTTAACTTTTTTGAAGAATCAAGGCCATTTGTCTTTTAGAATATTCTTCTTGGGGACCAATCTGTACCTTATCTCCTCTACAGGAGTCTCATTAGCAACCATGTTTCATTACACACAGAGATGGGTTGTGGGCCCATATACAGAAGTTGCACAAGGTTTTTTTACCTGTCATATGGCACTGGATGACATAAAAGATGGCTGAGCACTATATCTGTATACTTAGGTCTGGAGATAAACAAACTCACAGTATTTATGATTTGTTGCCGGACAGTAGGCAGTGTGATTATTGATAGCCGGGCACAGATAACGCCTATTATTTCTGGCACCTGAAGAGGAAAAAGATATCACTAAGACCTTAATCCTGTAGGACAATTATAGAATCTTTGTAGCCATATCTGAGAGGTTGTGGATGGATAGAAGAAAAAATATCTTTAATTTTGTAAAGTTTAGGGTGCTGAGGGTTCAATTCACTGCTAAAGCACCTCCCTAGCATGTATGAAGACCAGGAATGCATAAATAATATTAAAGCTTTCCAATCATCTCCGGAGTGGTGGCCTTTAATTCTAGCACTTGGGAAGCAGAGGCAGGTAGATCTCTGTGAGTTACAGGCCAGCCTGGTCTACACAATGAGTATAAGGACAGCTAGGGCTGTGTAGAGAACCTGTCTCAAAAAAAAAAAAATCTTGCATATGAATGTATGTATACAAAAATATTTGGAAATTGGTGGAGCTGTACTTCAGTTGCAGAGTGCTTATCTAGCATAGATGAGGACCTGGATTTGATATCTGATTCTCAACATCAGGGGTTGTGGAGAGAATAAAAGGAAAGAAGAGCTGGGGTGCTGGGTGTAGCTTGGGGGTAGAATGCTTGCTTGACTTACACAAGGGCTTTGATTCAATCTAGCACCACAGAAAGAAAAAAAAGCAAGAAATGAAAGAAGGAAGGAAATAAAAGATTTAGAAGGATGTAAATACAGACAGAAGCTATATCCCTGAGAAATGGAGAAGTGGGTTTTTGTTTCTCATCTATTTTTTCTGATTTTTGATTCATGATTACATAGTGATTTTATAACAAAAATGTCATGTTGTGACAGGGGAGCCCTTACCCACTGTCCTCTCTGGGCTTTTGGGAAGCAGAAGCCAGGGCTTTGGTCCAGTTCTCCCTCTGTTTGACTACTCACCCACCATAAGATGGCTATTCTTATACCAGGTGCCAGAAGCTGGCTGAAGGGTGGGCAGGGGGTGCAATTCTAGCCACAGATACATGAGAGAGAGTCAGGCGCCAATGGTGCACGCTTTAATCCTAGCACTCAGGAGGCAGAGGCAGGTGGATCTCTGAGTTCGAGGCCAGCCTCGTTTACAGCGTGAGTTCCAGGACAGGCAGATCTACACAGAGAAACCCTGTCTTAGGGGGGAAAAGCAAACAGACAAAAAGAAAGAGACATGAGGGAGAATATACTGAGGGCTGGAAGAAAGGATTTTCTGCCTTCAATAAAGGGACTAAAAGGAAGGCATCATCTCTCTGGACTGTCTTATTCATCTGCTCATGAAGTCTCAGCTGTGCCTGCCTCATGGACAGAAAAGGTAAAAAGATGAGAAACACGGTCTTGGCTGTCATGGTAAGTCAGTGAGCCCAGCATAGAAAATATACTGTGTCCAGATTTCCTACACATATTTAAGAATGTATATTTATTGTAATCATTTAGTACAGTCCAATTACTTCTTTATAGTAAGAATACATCAGATAAACATTTTAACAAATATATCATCAAGACACATGGTAATCAATCCTTTGGAAAAGCTTCTCACAGTTGGCCTTTCTGGCCACTAAAGGCTCCCAAACCATCCATGAGCCATCTGACTTCTCTTGTGTGTTTCTGTTGTATCTTTGCTATTTTCTTTTTATGATTTTTAAAAATTTTTATATGCATTGGTGTTTTACCTTCATGTATGTCTGTGTGAGGGGGTCAGATCCCCTGGAACTGGAGTTACAGACAGTTGTGAGCTACCATGTGGGGCACAGGGAATTGAACCCAGGTCCTCTAGAAGAACAGCCAGTGCTTTTAATCACTGAGCCATCTCTCTAGACCCACTATTCTTGCTATTTTCACAGGTTAAAAAATGGGTTCTTATCATTCTAAAATGCCTTTTCTCTATGAGATTGTTCTAGTGTTGTGGATTGAATCCCGGACTCTGCATAAATAAGCACCCTTCACAAAGCACTTTTACTCCTAACAAAACACAGTGAGTACTTTAAAATGCCAGCAGTTCTTACACTTCTAGCTATTTCTGTATTCCTTCTATGTTTAATTAAGATAGTCGATTAATTAAATAATTTGGGGGGACAGAGTTTTGCCTAGTAGCCTAGCCTAGCTAGGAACTCACTTTGTAGCCCAAGGCAGCTTTAACCCTTTAATCTTCCTGTCTCAGACTTCCAAGTGCTGGGATTACAGGTATGAAACACGACACCCAGGTCTATCCTTTTTATCAAAAAGAATTACTATTGTTGTCTATATATAAAGATGAGGGCACACATGCCATAGTATGTATATGTAGAGGTCAGAGGATAACTCTGTCCTCTTTTCCCACCATGGTACCTGGGGATTGAACTCAGGTTGTCAGGCTTGTGCAGCAATCACTTTGACTCACAGAACCATCTTACTGACCCCCAGCTCTGTCCTTTTGCATTTTAGATGATAAAAATAAATTGTTGCCAGGTGGTGGTGGCTCACACCTTTAATCCCAGCACTTGAGAGGCAGAGACAGTTGGATCTCTGTGAGTTCGAAGACAGCTTGATCCACAGAGCAAATCAGGACAGGCTCCAAAGCTACAGAGAAATCCTGCCTCTAAAACTCTAAATAAATAAATATTTCTTTCCTTTGTCATTTCTTTGTTTTTTGCTTTTGTTTTGTTTTTTTTTCAAGACAGGGTTTCTCTGTGTAGCTCTGGCTGTCCTGGAACTCACTCTGTAGATCATGCTGGCCTCAAACTCAGAGACCTGCCTGCCTGCCTGCACCACCATCTCCCAGCTTCCTTTGTCATTTCTTGTGTGGGTTTTAAATATATTTAGATAAGTTCTCTTGATGTTGGGGAAAGCTGGCCACCTTTCAGTCACTTATGGCTGCCTTGTCTTAACTTGATAGTTTTGATTCATCTGGATGAGAATTTGCACTGAATACCAACCTCATATACATCAATTTCATCTCCAAAGGAAATCCTGTTCTTTGGAGACCACACCAGAGAGAGAGAGAGATGTTCAGGTGTGTGCATGTATCTGTATGAGTACATACCCATATGTGCACTTGTGGAGGCCAGAATTGATATCAAAGATGTCTTTCTTAATCACTTCCCATCTTATTTTCTCGAGACACAATCTCTTCAATCACAATGTCTGCTGGCCTTGCTGGCAGTGAGCTCTGAAAACTTGCCTAGCTCTGCTGTACTTCGTTAGAGTTGCAGATGCTCAGGACCATGCCAAGCTTTTACGTGGGTGTGAGGGATCAAAACCCAGGTCCTCATGCTTGTCAAACAAACACTTTACCATGGAGCTATTTCCCCAGCCCTTTACCTTAAGTTTCAAATCTCCCTTGTTTGGTATAGTGGCTGGTGAGAACATGCTTACTGAATGGAGGGAAGTTTGTGAACAGTAGAGGAAGGCTTTGGTCCTCTCCCCACTGTGCCTATTCTCAGCTGAGCACAAATGGCTGGACCTCCCCAGCCAAAGCAGCGACAGGGCTTGTTTCTATTTCAAATCCACAAAATGGCTCTGCACTTTTACCTTCTCAAATCGGGCCTCTGCACTCCTCACCAAAGTTATCAACAACTCTCCTGCTGTCTGCTGGGTACAGGGATTGGGCAGGCTTTTCAGGCTATCCAACGTAGTCATTATAAACTGGCCGAGTTCTTGTGAATCAAGGAAAACTTCAAAGACCTGCAACAATTTAGGAAAAAAAAATGAACTTTCAAGATACATGGTATGGGCTGGGAATATAACTCAGTGTTTGCCTATGATGTGTGAGGCCCAGAACTCCAGCACTGGGGAGGGAGATGGGGAAGAGAAGAGGGAAAAGCCGTGCTATCTACTACTGGCTTATTTACTGTGATGGCTATTCTCTGTTGTCAGCTTGAGTACATCTGGAATTAACGAAAACTCAAGCAACTCAGTATACCTATGAGGGATTTTTTTTCTTAAATAATCTGAAGTAGGAAGACCCACTTTTAATCATCTGTGCCACACCTTCTGCTGGCAGCCTCTATAAAGGAAGATGGAAGCTTGATCTCACTCTCATTAGCAAGTCCATTCCTTCACAGGCATTAGAGTCTACTTATTTGGGATTCCAGTGTATACTGAAGACCAGTTGAGACATCCAGCCTCATGGACGGAACAACTTACTGGATTCCTGGACCTTTTGTTGGTAGACAGTCATTGTTGAACTATCAGGGCCCCAGCTTGTGTGTGTGTGTGTGTGTGTGTGTGTGTGTGTGTGTGTGTGTGTGTGTGTGTGTAAGTTCTATCCAGCTAAAGAACCCTGACTAATACATTTACCAAAATGGAAAACTGGAAGCACCAAAAGTCCACAGCTAAAGTCTACACACAGCCTTTTACTACTCTGACTCCTAGAGAGAAGCCATGTTGTGAGACCCTCAGAAAAATGTCACACTTTATAGGAGCACTAAAGGAAACACCCAGTGCTAGATAGCTGACAGCTTCCTTGACATAACTAAACTGCTTCCTTGGGAGACAACACGATGATATAATGTGTCATTCTGCTTCTTGCTGCACTCTGCAGTACATGAAGTCCTCCAGGTGAATGGAATAGACACACTCCACTGGGTACTTATATGTGACAGACAGTAAGCCAAGCATTTTCCACATAGCATTTCATTTAGCTCTTATGACAACGGTATCATTCCAGTGTGTATAGATTCCCACCAGATAGATGAGGAAACTGATACCTAGACTAGATTACCTGGTACTTTAGACCCTACATGAGTAAGATTTTTAAGTATCCTTTTTCTGTGTGTTTGTGTTCATGAATGTCTGCACACACATATGTGTGGGTTTGAATGCATGGGGGTGGTGTGCAGGTGTAAGCCAGAGGTCTAGCTCAGTGTCTCACTCTGTCACTCTCCATCTTATTTTTTGAGGCAGGGACTCTTACCAAATCTGGAGCTCATTGATTGTCTATTGAACCCTAGGGATCCTCCTGGATCTGTCTCCTCAGAGCTAAGACCACAGGAATATACTGCTACACTCAGCTGGTTTTTTTTCAAATATGGACACTGGGGATTGATCTCATGTCCTCATATTTGCACTGCAAGACCTCTACTGAGCCATCTCTCCGCCTTATAGGTTTCCTTTGTTTGCCCATATCCCTAACATACCCAGCAGATGTATGAGACTTTGTTGAGTAATGCACAGTTACATTTAAAAGCCCATAGCTCATTGGTTCAACCATTCTCTCTTGAAGCTCCTCTATGTGAAAGGCTTACATGAGCAAGTAGCTGACATTCAGTGAGCGTTCACCAGACTGAGGTAAAAATCACTGGCCTCTTCTGCAAGTTGACATAAAGCACTGAACTGAGCAAACAGGGACATCAGTCTTGGTAGCACAAGCCATTAATCTCGGCATGTGGGTGGCAGACACAGGCAGATTGCTGGGAGTTCTAGAACAGTGTGGTCTACACAGTGAGTACCAGTTCAGCCATTGCTACACAGTGAGACCCTGCCTTAAAAAAGAAAAGGAGAGAGAGAGCGCTGGGCGGTGGTTGCATACACTAATCCCAGCATTTGAGAGGCAGAGCAGGCAGATCTCTAGGAGTCTAAGGCCAGCATGGTCTACAGAGTGAGTTCCGGTATAGGCTACAAAGTTACAGAGAAACCCTGTCTCAAAAAAAAAAGAAAAGAAAAAAGAAAAAAAGAAAAGAAGAGAAAAAGAATGAAAGAAAGAAAGAAAGAAAGAAAGAAAGAAAGAAAGAAAGAAAGAAAGAAAGAAAGAAAGAAAGAGAGAGAGAGAGAAACCTGGTGTGTAAGATCATGAACATGGTACCTTTTCTGCAAACCCTGGATGTTTACGGAGCACATTTCCCAAGCAATCTCTGTGGTTGGCTTTATGAGAAACAAATAGAACTTTCTAATATGATTTTTATCATCTCACATTTCCATGAACAAACAAGACATCTGGCTTCTTTCCATCCTTTCTAGCACTTAAAGCAGTCTGTCCAGATGCTTCTAAGCTCTCTAGTTACCTGGACAATTTTGAATGGACAGCGGTAGAACTGTTTGACACTATAGTGCTCCAGCAGCTCCCTGCACCTTTTCAAAGTTTCTCTCAAGCTCTTGCCATTGTCTCTGTTCTGCGTGATATCTAGGAAGAGAATGGGTCATTATTATGCTCTGCTCCACTTCTTTCTTACTCATTTCCCAAGTCTTTCTGATCTCCAGTGTGTAGTCAATCTCTGGTTTTCCCTTGAATGCATTAATCTAATCTGGAGGCAGGTTCTGCCCATTTCCTTGTAAAACAATATATACAAAGAGCCAAAGGGGAATGAAAAGGTTTGTTTTCTTTCTTTCTTCTCTTCCTTCCTTTTTTTTTTTTTTTTTTTTTTTTTTTTTTTTTTTAGAACAAAGATTTTGGAGGAATCTACTGAGTAGAAAAAAGGAAGGCTCCAATACTACACCACTTGAGAGTAGTTGAAGGGCATCCTGTGAGGTTTCGATACTGCCCAAAGCTTGTTGATTACAGATCTTCCTCTTCCCGTCACCTAGATGTGCTGACTGTTGAGTTGCCTGTCTCCCTCGGGCTGCCTTGTTCCTATGTGTTTTGTTTTTGTTATTGTTGTTTTGTTCTTTTGAGACAAAGTCTCTCTACATGGCCCTGGCTGTCCTGGAACTCACTAAGCAGACTAGGCTGTCAAAGTCACAGAGATCCATCTACCTCTGCCTCATGAGAGCTGGAATTGAAGGTGTGTGCCACTGGAAAATAGCCATCCCAATTAAATATTTTCCTTTATAAGAGTTGCCATGAGGGGCTGGAGAGATGGCTCAGAGGTTAAAAGAGCACTGACTGTTCTTCCAGAAGTCCTGAGTTCAATTCCCAGCAACCACATGGTGGCTCACAACCATCTGTTATGAGATCTGGTGCCCTCTTCTGGCTCCAGGCAAATATGCAGACAGAACACTGTATATGTAATAAAAATAAGTAAATAAATCTAAAAAAAAAAATTACTAAAAAAAAAAGAGTTGTCAGCACTCGGGAGGCAGAGGCAGGCAGATCTCTGTGAGTTCGAGGCCAGCCTGGTCTCCAGAGCAACTGCCAGGATAGGCCTCATAGCTACACAGAGAAACCCTATCTCGAAGAAAACAAACAAACAAACAAACAACAACAACAAAAAAGAGTTGTCATGGTCATGGTGTCTCTTCACAGCAATAAAATCCTAAGATAGAAGTTGGTATCAGAGACTGGGGTATTGCTATCATAGGCCAGATCATGTTTTTGTTTGGTGGAATTTTGACTTTGGTACCTTGGGTTAAGAAAGCAGTGGAATGCTTTAAATACTGCTTAGTGGGCCATACTAAGTATGAGCATGGAAGTACATAGTAGGAGCATGGAAGACAATGGTACTGAGAATGATTTGAACTGTGGGGGGCTGGCTCAAGAGATTTTAGAGGAGAAGAATTTTAGATAGTTCTTGTGATATTTTGGTGAAGAAAGTGGCCGCCTTTTGCCCTTGTCCAGAGAGTCAGTCTGAAACTAAAGTAAAGAGTTTTGGATTAATTAAATTGGCAGAAGAAATCTCAAAACAGGCTATTATAGACGCTATTGTGTAGTTATTAGTGGTGTCTCTAATGAAGATTTATAATGAAAAGGAGCAAGCGGAACCGAGTAAATTGCAAAATGTAAAAAAGGAGAAAAGAAACACCAGGAAGTGGAACAGAGTTAAATCCTGTGTTCAAGGAAACAAGCAGATTAAAGTATAGACTAAAGGGAGTGGTGACCTCAGGGCAAGACCCCACCCAGCTGTTTCCAATTTGTTAAAAGGAATCAGAGAAAAGCTTAGAGCTAGGTGTGGTAGTGCACTCCTTTAATTCCAGCACTGGGAAGGCAGAGCCTGGCAGATCTTTGAATTTGAGGCCAGCCTCATCTGCAGAGCAAGTTCAAGGACAACCAAGCTTAGGCAGTGAAGGTAACCATCATCAAAAACAGCAAGCTGATGAAGATGTAACTGAACAAGGGGCCATGTTCCACCCTCAGCAAGCAGCAGAACTTGGCAGCTTCAGCCACATGGCTTTAAGAGTCAAGGAGTGACTAAAGAGAGCTGCCGAGGCCAGGCATGTGTCAGGGGAGTTCCTGAATGGAGGCCTAGAGAGGCCATTGTGTGAAGCTGTGAAGTGAAGCCTGGGTTGCCTTGGAGGCACCAAGATGTTGAAGATGCCAGAGCCATGGGATACTGGCTAAGGAGAGCTGCTAACAGAGTGTTCAACCAGCCAAGAGGAAGAATATGTTGCAGTCTACAAAGCTGAACAGAGCTGAAGATCAGAAGAGTATTTTAACATGAGACATGGAGAAGTAGAGTTTGGAGTTTGCACAGCTAGTTTTGGTCTTGCTTTTGTCCAGTATTTTCTTGCTATGCTCCCTTCCATATGTTTTTGAATAGTAATGTACATTCCATGCCATTATAGGTTGGAAGTATGTGATCTGCTTTTTTGATTTTACAGGAGATTACAGTTAAGAGATTGCATGAGTCTCAGAAGAAACTTTGAACTTTATTTAGACTTTTAAATAAGTCTGAGGCTGTTATAGACTATGGGACTTTTGAAGCTGGACTTAATGTCTTTTTGTATTATGCTATTGTTACAAGCTTATAGGGGCCAGGGAAAAGAATGAGGTAGTTTGAAAGAAAATGGCCCCAAAAGGGAGTGGCACTATTAGGAGGTGTGGCATTGTTGGAATAGATGTGGTCTTGTTGGGGGAAGTTTGTCACTGTGGAGGCAGGGTTTGAGGTCTCTTATATGTTCAAGCCATGCCAAGTGAGACAGTTCACTTCCTGTTGCCTTTGGATCAAGATGGACTCTCATCTCAGCACCATCTCTGTCTTCATGCTGCCTTACTTCCCACCATGACAATAATGAACTAAACCTCTGAACTGTAAGTGAGCCACCCCAATTAAATGTTTTCCTTTATAAGAGTTGCCATGGTTGTGGTTTCTCTTCACTAGAAATCCTAACTAAGACACTACACATTTAAATACTATAAGCCTGTTGGGGGCCATTCTTATCCAAACCACTACAGTCAGCACTGCTCCATCTCTGTGTATGAACATGGGATGCAGGGCAAGAGGAGGGATGCTGCCTACAGCTGTGCTAGAGACTAGATTACACCTTTTCTCCAGAGAGTCTTACACTTCAGTTTCAGAGTGATATGAAGCAGGTAATGTGTTCCCTCTGCAGCCTCTTCAGCCACCTCTTTCAGTGGGTCACCACACAGCAGTGCCATCACAGCCACTAGATGTCCAAGTCTTTGGAATTGCAGTGGAAGCTGAGTGAGAAGGAAAGAAAAATGCCATCAGAATATGGGAGACATTTTCACCTTAAACTGGAGTTGTTAAGGAGTCGGAAACTCAACAGAGGTGAAAGGGTCCCTTAGATCTCTGGAGGCTTATTATTTCACATAGTTGGTATAATTCATCCAGCCAAAGGGCAACCTAACCTATGAACACATTCTAAAAATGAGGAGGCTTTAGCAATAAAGATGTTCATTCCAGCACTGGTTTAATTAATTGAATAACTAATTAATAAATTAATCTTTCAAGCAAAAGTTTCTCTACGTAGCCCTGACAATTCTAGAATTCATCCAGCACTGTTTTTAAAGATCACATTTTGAAAATATTTGCCTAGTAGTAGAAAAGGAAATTGTGGCACAATCATTCTATGAATATAACCACTAGAAATCAAGTACCTGGCCTGGAGGCATGGCTTAGTAGAATAGCATATGCCTATCCTTTCTAAGAACCAGATAGCATACAGGAACAAAACCCACCATGAGGACTGGAGAGATGGCTCAGAGGTTAAGATCACAGACTGCTCTTCCAGAGGTCCTGAGTTCAATTCCCAGCAACCACATGGTGGCTCACAACCATCCGTTATGAGATCTGGTGCCCTCTTCTGATGTGCAGATATATATGGAAGCAGAATGTTGTATGCATAATAAATAGATAAAATCTTTAAAAAAAAAACCCACCATGAAAACCAACAGTAAAACAAGAAATTTATGACACACTAAGCAAAGGAAAACCTCTCAAAGTTAGTATAGCACTAATTCTTAAAATATATTGATTAAAGCTGGGCAGTGGTGGTGCATACCTTTATTCCCAGCACTTAGGAGGCAGACATCTGTGAGTTCGACACCAGCCTGCCAATTACAGGACAGTCAGGGCAACATATAGAGAAACCTTGTTGCAAGACATTTGATTACACTATGTAAAGATATGTCACTGTGATTGGTTTAATAAAAAACTGAATGGTCAACAGCTAGGCAGGAATATAGGTGGGACTTCTAGGAGGGGAGAGGGAAGAGAAAGAGATGACAGGGAGATGCCAGAACCCAGCCAGTTAGCCACAAAGGAAGCAGGAGAGTAGGACATACAGAATGAAGGAAAGGTAAAAAGTCCCAAGGCAAAACACAGATGACTAGAAACAGGGACAAGCCTAAGCTAAAGCTGAGCATTCATAATTAATAATAAGTCTCTATGTCTTTATTTGGGAGTTGGTTGGTAGCCCAAAGAAAATGCCAGCTACAACTGGTACCCAACGTGAGGCACAAATTACCACATAGGGCCTGAGAAAGCTGAAAAAAGAAAACAGAAAACAATGTGCTCCTTTAAGAGGCACTGCTATGCAGCAGAGAGCTTGAGCATGCTAAGTAAAAACAGTAAGCTAAGTAGAAATACCTGCCACAGTGTGGGCACCAACTTCCTGGAGCTGGGGCAGTTAAATGCAGTTCTTGATTAAACACAGCTCAAAGTTAAATGCACATCTTGGGTAGGCCCAAGGGCTTAAGGCTTGGCTCTCATGGACCAAAGGAAGATGCTGAGACAATCATCAGAGCTGCATGGTGGAGGGCCTAGCTACAAATTAGCAGTTTAAGGTTTGATTCATGAAACCAGAAAATGCTACAGGTGCACAGTAAAATAGGTTCAGACCAAAAACACCTTTAAACAAGGTTACAGTGTGTGTAGGTGCTTAAAAAAGAAAAGAAAACGGGTATAGACAATCAAAGGAAAAAATAGTTTAAAAATAATTAAGTAAAGTCTTTAAAGAAAGAGTAAAGTAATATAAAAAGAATAAGCCACGTAAAGATGGGAAATACCCACGGAGTCTGGATCCTGCATGGTGCTTTGTTGACTTTGAATTTTTGAATGCTGACGATGAACAGCAGCCACTGAGAGACATGGGACTGAAAAGGGAACTGCTGGATTATACCAGTGTAGATACTTTAGGGATGTCTCAACTTTAAAATGGGACTCAGAAAATGTATTGTGTTGCAGAAGAGGTTATGCTTTTGTTTCCACAGGAAATGAAAGGCTGTGGATTCCTTCCAAATTAATAGAGACCAGATTTGATTGGGGGAGACCATCTGAAAATATTGGCTACAGACACAAAGAAATAAACCTAGAAAAACTACATGACAGGTAGTTTTGACATGGGAACATCTCTGAGACTGGATGAGACAAGATAGTTACAGAGTCCTCATGACTTATTATTACATACCATCCTTTCATATGGGATGGATAAAGATTTGAATATGTAGTTTAAACATTCTTATAAAGTTAACAGATGTCTTTTACCTGCTCAAACATAAAACAAAAAATCATCTTTGGCTGGCTTGTGTACAACACAGAGTCCATACTTGTGTTAATAAAGATATGTATGTTACCTTTGACAGTTTGTGGGTTTTGAGAGCAAGGGAACCAGAAACCAATGAAAATGGGTGGCCCAGCCTCTCAGAATTGCTCTGTTGCAGTTTTCTCACAGTTCTGCATTCAGAGCAACTTCAAGGCTCCAGCCTCACAGACTATTCTAGCCAAGACTTTAGATAAGTCTTGCACTTTTCCATTATACAGAGACTAGACAACAAATGTTATAGCTTAGTTATCTTAGGACTTGACCACTATCTCAATTTTCTCGGGGTTCCCTGGCGAAACCATTACCACCAGACAACATGAAGCAGTCTAGAGAACACAATGCATAGATTTCCAAGAAGTGGGATGGGTCATTTTTGGTCATTCAGTGGGTTATAGGTGCTTGTAATCATTTAGTGGGAATATAGGATAAAAAGACAACTATTCATCTCAACTATTTTACATTGGTATGGATTTTTATATATCAATACAAATTTAAGGTTATTTTTATTATACTGTATACATGTTTCTATTTTTGTTTAATATATTATATCTATGTAACTCATTTTAAAATGTCATATAAAGTTCTAGTCCTTGAAAGCTATTATTAAAAACTTTAGGATAATTAAGAAATGCAAGTAAAAGAAAAGAAAAAAGAAATGCAGGTTAGTAGTTAGCCATCTATAACAATCAAACCTGTAGTCATGTTAGGTATGTCTTCAAGGTTAAAACATATATTTCAGGCTGGGTGGTGGTGGTGGTGGTGCACACCTTTAATGCCAGCTCTCGGGAGGCAGAGGCAGGTGGATCTCTATGAGTTCAAGACCAGCCTGGTCTACAAGGACTACTTCCAGAATAGCCTCCAAAGCCACAGAGAAACCCTGTCTCGATAAAACAAAAACCAAAACCAAACCAAAACAAAAAAAACCATATATTTTAGAGAGATAGGTGATCTTCAAATACTTCAGAGACCTACAGAATACGACATTTAAGATGTTTAATGATCTAAGGCTTTTCCTGACAGTGAGACACATCTGTTCCCAGCAGCACCAATCTATTTCATAAAAGGATGATGGGCATTGAAGAACTTCCATATGAAGTTCACTTTCATTGTGGTAAAGTTAGCAACTGGACAGGAAAGTGCCCTTGCCTCAACTTCTGACAACATACTGCACAAACCGGACAAGCAGGACATAAAGGAAAAAGACTGCCAAAATTTGCCAAGACAAGGTGGGACAGTCCTTCAAAATTCTTGCTTCACAGAAAAGTCTGTCAGATATACTAGGCCTGTAGGCCAAAGATAGGCACCCCAACATTGCAGAGGAACCTTGGGTGACTGTCCAGGCATCCAGCTGCTTCTGTCATTTCTATAGTTTTAGAAGTTTTGCACTGCACTTCCTGTTTATTAAGATAATATCACATCCTTCTGAGTCTCTGATGGAGTTTGAAGATGAAATAGTTACAGTTTCTGTTTTTCTTGTTACTAAATTAAAAAGTGAAACTCGCAAAAGAGTTATAAAGTGTATAGGGTTGAGAGACATAAAAAGCTTAAATTGTTTATCTAAGAAAATGTTTTAAGGTTTAAAAAGATATGTTTACGTTGGCAATACAAGTTATGATAGAAAGTAAATGAAGTACAAAACCTTGGATTCACCAAGATGGGATAATGGAGTATTTTCACTCAATGGACTAGATATTGTAAATGTAATTCTTAGTTGATCATTGTTTTTATTATATACAGCTTTACTACATTAGTGTTAAAACCCTTCCCTTTTTACTTAAATATAAAGGGGTAATGGGGCTGGAGAGATGGCTCAGTGGTTAAGAGCACTGGTTGTTCTTCCAGAGGTCCTGAGTTCGATTCCCAGCAACCATATGGTGGTTCACAACCATCTGTAATGAGATCTGGTGCCCTCTTCTGGCCTGGGTACATGCAGACAGAACACTGTATACAAAACAGATAAATAAATCTTTAAAAAAAAAAAAAAAGCATAGGCAGGACTTCAGGGAGGGAAGAAAGAGAAAAAGACGCCAGGAAGACACCAGGGGCCAGACAGACAGACACAGAGAAAGCAGAAAAGTAGGATATACAGAATGAAAAAAAAGGGAAAAATTCCTGAGGCAAAACACAGATGAATAGAAACAGGTTAAATTAAGTTATAAAATCTAGTGGGACAAGCCTAAGCTAAATCCGAGCATTCATAATTAACAATGAGTTTCTGTGTCTTTATTTGGGAGCTGGTTGGTGACCCAAAGAAAATGCCAACTACAAAAAAACCAACAACAACAATATTATATATATATATATATATATATATATATATATATATATAGTGGAGTAACATAATATAGTGGAGAAAATGAGAAAAAGTTTAAAATTAGGGGGGAAAAAAGATCAGCAACTACTTGGTGATCAGTAAAATGCATACCACCTTCTGCTTCAGATGACCACAAAGCTAGTCCCAGAACACCTGGTGGCGAAGTCATGGGTATATGCACAGTGTGGACATGTGTAATATGACTGGTGTTATCCACCACATTAGAGAGAAGCTGTTTCTATAGCTCTCCAGAAACTCAACATAGAAATGCTGCAGCCATCAACATGTGTGGCTTGTTTTGGGGAAACTTGCCAACTCTCCATAAAGCTGAACCAGTGATTATTTTTCCCCACTCTCCTCCCCTCTTCCTCTCCCTCTCTCTCCCTCCTCCTGCAATGCATCTGTGTATGTTCAGGTATGTGCACCCATGTGAGCACATGTGCACAGCTTGACACTTAGTGTCTTCTTCTAGATCTCTTTACCTTATTTTGAGTCGGGATCTCTGACTGAATCTGGGGCTCACCATTTAAGTTAGACTAGATGGCTAGAGAGCACCAGAATCCTTCTGTCTGTGTCCCTAAGGGTGGAGTTACAGGGATGTGCGACCACACTTGGCTTTTGCAAGGGTGCTGGAGCTCCAAACACTTCACACACTCTAGCCCCAGCAGTGTTTTTGTTGTTGCTGTTTGTTTGTTTTTTACAAAATAAATAAATTATGGCTGGAGAGATGGCTCAGTGGTTAAGAACACTGGCTGCTCTTCCAGAGGACCCAGGTTTGATTCCCAGCACCTACATGTGGCTTACAACTATCTGTAATACCAATTCCAGGTGATGTGATGTTCTCCTCCAGTTTCTCTGGGCACTAGGCATCATTCATGTGATGCCTAGACATAAACGCTGGCGCAGCACCCATACACATAAAAAATACAAATATTAAGCCAGATATGGTGGCGCACGCCTTTAACACCAGCACTACCGAAGTAAAGGCAAATGATCTCTGTGAGTTTGAGGCCAGTCCAGTCTACAAAGTGAGTTCCAGGTCAGCCAGAGCTACATAGTGAGAACCTGTCTCAATCAATCAATCAATCAATCAATCAATCAATCAATCAACTAAACAAAAACAAAAAAATTAAAATAAAACTTTTTTTTTTGTTTTTTGTTTTTCAAGACAGGGTTTCTCAGTGTAGCTTTGGAGCCTATCCTGGCACTTGCTCTGGAGACCAGGCTGGCCTCAAACTCACAGAGATCCGCCTGCCTCTGCTTCCTGAGTGCTGGGATTAAAGGCGTGCGCCACCAATGCCCGGCTACAGTAAAATTATTTTTTAAATTATTTGGTGTGTGTGTGTGTGTGTGAGAGAGAGAGAGAGAGAGAGAGAGAGAGAGAGGAGAGAGAGAGAGAGAGAGAGAGAGAGAGAGAGAGAGAGAGAGGAGAGAGAGAGAGAGAGAGAAAGAGAGAGAGAGAGAGAGAGGAGAGAGAGAGAGAGAGAGAGAGAGAGAGAGAGAGAGAGAGAATGATGCATATATGGGCTCATGTGTCACAGCACATGTGTGGAGGTCAGAGAACAATTCTGTGGAATCAGCTTTCTTTCCACCTTTATTCGAGTCATAGGGCTTGAATTCAGGTTACCAGGCTTTCCATTTGTAAAAGCCTTTTTTCTCTTTTTGGTTTTTTGAGACAGGATTTATCTGCATAACTACCCTGGCTGTCCTGGAACCAACTTTGTAGACCAGGTTGGCTTCAAACTCACAGAGATCCGCCTGCCTCTGCCTCCAGGGGTGCTGGGATTAAAGGCGTGCACCTCACTAAACTTACTATGTAGCAGAGGATGCTACTGAACTTCTCTGATCCTCCTGCTTTTACCTTCCAAGTGCTAGATTAAAGGTGTATGTACTGTTTGACAAAGGTCTCTCTCTCTCTTTTTTTTAATGTGGAGACATTTGAACTGTGCAGTAGAATGACTGACTGACTAGTAGAATGGAGAATTGAGGCTGAGCATTCCAAGTAGCTGAAATTGCAAGAGGAGCTTTAAGTGGTTAGAAATCTAGAAGCAAACTAGTGAGGCTCTAAAGGTTGTAGAGACTGGCAGGAGCCAGTACACACAAGATCCTGAATTCTAACAACAAAGGAAGTCACTGGGTTAAAGAGGAGGAGGAGGGGCAAAGATGAGGAAGAGAGGCAAAGAGGGGGAAGGGGCAAAGAGGAGGAGAAGGAGGCAAAGAGGAGGAGAAGGGGGCAAAGAGAAGCAGGAGGAGGAGGAGGAGGGGACCAGAGAGGAGGAAGAGGGAGCTGGGGAAATGAAGCCCAAGTCCATGATAAGGCAGAAGAAAATGACAACCAAAGCTAGAAAAGAAAGCATGACTTGAGAGCTAAGAAGGTGTTGGGAAGGTAGGTCAGGGGTTAAGATTGCTTGCAGCACAGTCAAAGGACCACAGTTTAGATTCTAACGCCTGTGAAAGAAGCTAGGTTCTCAGGGTCTGACACTCCACATGCATACACATGCACGTGCTGATACAGACAAGCACACACACAAACAAGTAAATAAGTCCTTTTTAAAGAAGTTATCACTAGCTCCATCTAGAGAAGGAGCTCAGTGGGAGTGAAAGACCCCAACTCATGCCTAGCCTGATACCCACAAGCATGTACTTAAAAATCACTCTGGGCACATACAACCCTGGGACAAAGAACACATGAAATGGTCGGTCATGATGACCAGTCTCTGGAAATTGTTATTATTGCTAGTTTGTATTATCTTCAACAACTGTCTGGTTTCTAAAATTTGTTATGGGTTACCCTGCTCCAGAGCACCCGCCCAAGTTTTGAAAATAAGTATAAGTCACTCTGTTCCCAGAAAAACCACTAGCTGTCCCATGGCCTTGCAGGTGTAAAAACCAAAATAACATTCCAAACCCCTCGTGGGCAAAATTGTAAGTTCAGTTCCCCACCAATCAGAGAATGACTCATGTATGTTATAGCCAATCAATATTGTTATTCTTTTGTTTAAAAAGAAGAAAAGAGAAATGCTGAGACATGAGACATAAGACTGTAAGTTTATTATAAGGCCCAGCAGAATGGGGAAACTAAGAAGAGGAACAGAGAGAGACAGAGCAAGAGAATAGGTGGGAGACAGAGTAGAGAGGGGAAACAGAGAGCACAGAGAGTGGGAACAGAGAGCACAGAGAGCACAGAGAGAACAGAGAGAGTAAAGGGACATGGACTTATCTTTTAAAGGGGTCCTGCGTGCAGACTTAGTTCCCATGGAACCTTGGGCTGACCAGGGTACTGCCTGTTTCACCAGGTAACAGGGGCAGGCCAGCATAATGCCTAAACCTTTCAAATATGTTGTCATACTCCTGCCTAATGACCAAAAAAAAAAAAAAAAACCATAAAAACTGCCTGCTTTGAAAACTCAGGGTCGTTCTCTTCCCAGGGAACGACCCCAACCAGCTGGAATAAAATTCTTTTGCTTTTGCATCGAACTTGTGTCCTGTGAGTGACTCTGTAGGGTGTATCTCCCGGAGTTGACTTCATTTTTGGGTCCAACAGGAGCTCTCACCCACCACTCTGCAAAAGACTCAGGAGGATAAACAGTGTTGATGGCGCCTCTGTCTGAATGATAGCAAGCTAATGCTTTCCCTATCCTCTACTTTAAAAAAAATTATTTTCTGTGTTAAGTATATTCATATTCATAATATTTTAGCCCCTCTGAATTTATTAAACCATAAAAGTCACAGCCCAACATAGTGGCCCCTGCCTTTAATCCCAGCACCCTAGGGGCAGAGGCAGGCTGAGTTTGAGGTCAGCTAGGGAGACATAATGAAATCTGTTTCAAACAATCAAACACCATAAAACCTACCAGTGGCTAGACTGGTAACTGACTATATCCTTAACATCTTTTTCCCATACCTTTTTTTTCCTTAAGTTCTTTGGATTCTTTTTTAATTGAAAGTAGATTTTTTTTCATACAATATATTCTGATCATGGTTTCCCCTCACCAATGCCTTCCAGAACTTCCCTACCTCCCCACCCACCCAAATCCACACACTCTCTTTCAGAAAACAAATAGGCAACTAAAAACAAAAACAAACAAAAACCCAAACAAACTAAAACAGGAAAAAAAATCACAGGAAAAAAAGAGTCCAAGAAAAACATAGACACACACAATTGCTCACACAAAAATCCCACAAAAAACACCAAATTGTAAAACATAATATGTAAGTAAAATAGCATCAACAATGCTAGGCATTCAGAGAGTATATATGTGCTACAAATCATTAAGCTGCACACTTAGGTTGGGTGGCCTTTATTAATTATAAATTATACTTCAATGTAAAAAAAGCTATGGGCCTGAAAAAGGACACAAGTCATGGCCTAACTCCACTTTGTCCCTCTCTGGCTCTGGCTTTGCTTTGATGAGGGACCAAAAATTCAAATTAAAAATTTAACTCCTTAAATCAGGAGTGCCATGACTGGCTCCTGATCCCCTGCTCTCAGAGAAGGAAAGGTAACTGTCCACCATTCCTGTTAACATTCCTTTGCTAATTGCTGGTCATAAAGATCCCCCAGCCCAGGGAATAACTGACAGACCCTGTGGCTCTGTAACCCTGCAAGCCCATGCCCTGTATTATCTCAGTCAAATGTATCTCCCTTAAAATGTATAGTTACTGACTAACTCTGTACTTTGTATGACCTTAAGTAACCATGGAAACTCTGTAATTTGTGGCCTTCAACCTTATGGTCTGCCCCTTTAAAAGCTTCTCTTTTTAGCTGGGTGGCATCTCATTTGCCCGCCATGCAATGAGATCCTGAAGGACCCCAGCCTAAGATGTTTTCTTTGCAAGTCACAGCCTAACTCCATTCTGTCCCTCTCTGGCTCTGGCTTTGCTTTGCCTTTTCCTCCTGAGTCACTTCCTTCTGCAAGTACCTTGGCCTTGGGGCTCAAGACTGACGATAAACATCTTCATGACAAGGAACTAAAACTAACCCCAGCCACAGTGAGCTCTACAGGACAGGAAGGAACTGAAAATAACCCCAGCCACAGTGAGCTCTGCTGAACAGGTGGCCACACCTCCTCCTGTGCAGGCAGTTATCCTCGGGGTGAGGGTGCATCCTAGGGCAGGAGTGACTTTTTCATGGTAAGTGGACTGTTCCTCTGGAGCAGAGACAGCTTTTCCACAACCCCCTGCAGAACGGAGCTGAGACAGTGAGCACTCAGACATGGCCTAAGCAAGGCCACCTCCTATCAGCACGTACACCTCTCCTTTAGATTCCCCTTTCTATAGAATTTTAAAGTCCCTGTCAACACCTTAAAAACTCTTAAAAACTGATTTGGGGATCACTGAATCTGTTCTTTGCAACAATGGTTACACTGATTACGACTCCTTTCTTTGTCTTCACTCCTCCCTTTGGTTGGCACAGGTTTATGTGGATAATGCTAATCTACAGGGACTCCCAGAGCAAGCAGGGCCTTTTGCTCTCAGATCATGGCAGACCTTCCACAGAAAGATTTTGTATTGTATAGTCTTTAGGCTTGGTTAATTTAGGTATGTGATTTTTTTTGCATCTAAAAGAATAATGAAATTTAAAATAAATTATAAGTTTATGTAAAGATTCTAAAGTTTAAAAAAAGAAAAATGAAAAGCACAGTAGAGCACACCACCCAACTTTTGATACAACTTCTAGATGTTCATAGACTCAGTGGTACCAGGCTAAGCACCCCATAGTCAGTCCTCTCTAGGAAAAAGAAAATGCTGAAGAAGATCCAGGGACACACACACACACACACACACACACACACACACGGGGGGGGGGGGGAGGGAAGGGGGGGTCATTTGAAACATTCCCTTAATCTACAGTGAATTAGAGGAATACCTTGCATTGCTGTCAGAATTGTAAAGCAGTCAGTGATACCCGGAAATTACTTGCTACAGGAGGTACTGTCTTCAGAGGTTACCAGAGTACAGAGATTGGAAATGCAGCTGAAGGAGAGATTGCATCTGTGCAGCTATGGGAGTCATCATTCATGCTGGGGAGAGCCACTTGGGTAGTTGATTGGGGTCACCCATGCTCTGTAAGTAAGCTAGCTTGGTTCAGTTTGTTCTGTCATTGAGGTTCTGTCTGTGGGAGTAGATGCACACTTACACATGGCCAGAAAAGTTTATGTGGTCTACAGATAGAGAAATGATGGAGACTGGAGAAGCCCTAGTGATGACAAGACCTGCTCAGAAAAAGAGATGCTGATTTGTAGAAGGAAAAGTGAATAGATCCAGGAGAAATGATCATAGTTTGGGAGGATTTTTTTCAGAAGCTATGACAGAGGACTGACCACAACTGAGAGAAATACGAGGATTTAAAAACAGGATCCTTGGTGAGAATAAACAGGCACAGGGGAAAAGGAAGCAAACTGTGTTATGTCCAAATGAAATGCCAATTCCCCAGACTCCAAAAGGCAATCCAAAAATCCAGAAATAGGCTCAACCTGGACTATAGGAGACTTCTGGCAGATAAAAGGCAGCATTCCTCAGGGACTTGTGAAGCCGGTTCCCCTCTGAATGAAATGAGGACCTAACTGCTCCAAGGCAGGTAGAGCTGAAGGAGATAACAGCCAGAGGCATCTGAAGAGTCCAGACAGAACTGGGCCATGGGGAGGGGTGTGAAAGAGGAAGAAGAGAGAGGGGCAAGTGGACCAAGAGAGAAGCCAAGAGAATGAATGAATGGCCAAAATGACAGGGTTACACAGGAATGAGAAGCATGGGTAAGGGAAGCGAAGCCCCTGGGGCTGGGGAGGTTTAGGGTAGGTAGGAGGCAGGATGAGAAGTGCTGAGTAACCCTGGAGGCCAGAGAAGACACAGTTGGTATGCTAACAGGCACCACAGTATCCATTGGTTTCTTTGGAACCTGAAGTCCTCTACCAAAAGGAGTCATTTCCCTCACCACTGGCAGAAGGGACATATGGCTACCTGTGGTGCTGACTTATCAAAGCTCACGCTGCCTCCAGGCTTCTTCAGAATCACAAGTACCTTCACACATTCCAAAGTTCTAGCCTGTGCTGGCTAGTTTTTATGTCTCCTTGACACAAGCTAGAATTACATGAAAGGAGGGAATGTCAACTGATAAAATGCCCCATAAGATCTGGCTGTAGCTGGGCATTGTTGGTGCAAGCCTTTAATCCCAGCACTTGGGAGGCAGAGGCAGGTGGATCTCTATGAGTTCGAGGCCAGCCTGGTCTCCAGAGCAAGTGCCAGGATAGTCTCCAAAGCTATACAGAGAAACCCTGTCTCAAAAAACAAAAAAAAAAAAAAAAAAAAAAAAAAAAAAAAAAAAAGATCTGGCTGTAGGGGCTGGAGAAATGGCTCAGTGTTTAAGAGCACTAATTGTTCTTCCAGAGGACCAAGGTTTAATTCCCAGCACCCATATAGCAGCTCATAACTATCTGTAACTCCAGGATCCAACACCTCACACAGACATGCATGTAGGCAAAACACCAATACACACAAAATAATTTTTTAAAAAAGATCCAGCTGCAGGGCATTGTTGTAGTGATTCATGGGATGACTGAGCCCATTGTGGGTGGGGGCCACGGTAGGCTAATGGTTCTAGTGGTCCTGTGATGTGGGAGGTCCTTCTGTACACTGCAAATATGTGTTGCTTTCATTGGTTGATGAATAAAGCTGTTTTGGTCAGTGGTCAGGCAGAATACAACCAGGCAGGAAATCCAGAGATATGGAGCCAAAGAATGATGGGGGATGTCCTTCTGTATATATGTTTCTCTTATTGGTTGATGAATAACACACTGTTTGGCCAATAGCCAGTAGAGGCAGGAAGATAGGCAGGACTAGGAGATGAGAATTCTGGGAAAGGGAGGCAGAGAGAGACTGCAAAGAGTCGCCATGTAGTAGAGGAAGGAGTAACAACAGGTCCAGACCCTTCTCTGGTAAGATAAGACTATGTGGAAATACTTAAATAGAAATGGGTTAACAATTAAGACAGAGCTAGCCAATAAGAAGCCCTCGCCATCGGCCAACAGTTTAATACTTAATATAAGTCTTTGTGTGCTTATTTGGGGCTAAAGCGCAGCAGGACCTGGCAGGACAAGAACTTCCAGCAACAAAAGAAGGCAGAGTCAGGGAGACACCATGTAGCTGCCAAAGGAGTTACATGCCAGAACATTACCTGTAAGCCATGGCCACATGGTGATACACAGATGAGTAAAAATGGGTTAATTGTGAGAGCTAGTTAGTAGTATGCCTGAGCCATTGGCCAGACAGTTATAATTAATATTAAGTCTCTGAGTGATTATTCAGGAACAGGAGGGCAGGAGAGAAACCTCCATTTACATGTTACCATGTGGCTGTGGATTACCAGTAATGTTGTGGTATCTAACTCCTTCGGTGGATATATGGCATCTTCCTGACCCATCCTTTTTTCTTTCTCTGAGCATCTCTGTTTGGATTTCCCACCTGGCTCTATTCTGCATGGCCATTGTCCAAAACAGCTTTATTCATCAACCTATAAAAACAGCACAGAAGGATATCCCACACCAGTCCTGGGTCTATAAGAAAGCAGGATGACCAAGTCTCAAGGAGTAAGCCCTCCCATCAGCTACCCATTCTCCTTATAACCCTGATATTCTTGCTCTGTTTTCTCTATGCCCAACTCTTAATTCACTCGTTGTTTCCTCTATTCCCTATCCCCTGCTATTCCCTCCTTTCTTGCAGACAGCGCTGGCCAGGCCCAGTTTGCTGGCCATGTTATTTGCATTGATTAATCTGGACTGACGTGCTGGACTTCATTTCATTTCATTTGTTTCTTTTTTAAAATTTTATTTGTTAATTATGTATAGTGTTCTGCCTGCATTTATGACTGCAGGCCAGAGGAGGGCAACAAATCTCATTACAGATGGTTGTGAGGCACCATATGGCTACTGGAAATTGAACTCAGGACCTCTGGAAAAGCAGCTAGTGCTCTTAACCACTGATCCAGCTCTCCAGCCCTCTTCCTTTTTAAATGTTTAGTTATTTATTTTGGTTTTTCAAGGCAGGGTTTCTCTGTGTAGTCCTGGCTGTCCTGGAACTCACTCTGTAGGCAGGCTGGCCTCGAACTCACAGAGATCCGCCTGACACTGCCTCCTAAGCACTGGGATTAAAGGTATTCACCACCACTGCCAGGCCAGTCATTCTTTTTTTGACAAGATTTTTTTAGATATATCCCTGGCTGTTCTAGAATTTGATATGTAGACCAGACTGGCCTCAGAGATCAGCCTGCCTCTGCCTCCTAAGTACTGGGACTAAGTGCATGTATTGGCACACCTAGCTTGACTTCATTTCTTCAAAGACACACTACACAGAGCTCAGGTCAGTGTAAGCCCTTTAGTCATTTTCAGATTATATTCATTCATCTATATACAGAAACATTTACTGTATTGTGTTTTAGCTGTCATGCTTAACAACAAAGATACAAAGATTAACGAACAATATGTACCCTCAAACTGAGAATACTTTAAGATTGGGTCAAATGTGTAAATAAGGCTGAGTACTGGGAAACTATAACAGAATCAGTGGAATATATGGCCAAGCTGAGTTACAGAAGGAAAAAACAATAAAGGATGCCTTGCATGCTTCTTCCTTAACCATCCAAGGTAACTCACCTGCAGGTTGAGATAAGAGGATAAGCATTTCAGGACTTGGGCCATGACAGCTGTAGCCCGTTCTCGCTCATGGTCTTTGTATGACTGTAGCCAGGGATCCATGTGCTATAAAAAATAAGGAAGGTCCATGGTCTGTCAGGAATATCTGAAGTAAAACTTGTACTATGTTAAAAAGAACATGTGAAGCAAGAAACTCTACATTACTTCAATATCTAAAATTCATTCCTAATGTGTTGTGGAATAGAATATTTGTTTAACTATGTAAAGATGGGTTACATTTGTTTATGCTGCATTTGTTTAACTATGTAAAGATGTGTTGCTGTTTTAACTTGCCTGCCTAAGGCACCTGATTGGTCTAATAAAAAGAGAACAGCCAATATCTAGGCAGAAGAGGGATGGTTGGGGCTGGGTGGGCGGAGAGAAAAGGGGAGCCAGCCAGCCAGCAGGGGGCCAGCACAGGGAGCAGGAAAGCAGGATGGACAGTATGTAGATGAGGTAAACGAGCCTTGGGGCAGCACATAGATAAAAAGAAATGGGTTAATTTAAGTTAAAAAAAAAATCGAGAAACAAGCCTAAGCTAAGGCTGAGCATTCATGATTAATAAGTCTCTGTGTCATGATTTGGGGACTGGTAGTTCAAGAAAGCCTGCTACACTAATGAAGAAGCAGTTTACACTGGAAGTGATGGGTTAACAAATCCTGGTGTCTTCAAAGCTTGATTTCTAGATTTATCGCCTTTCATCGCATTTCATTTGAAAGGGCATTCAGCCCTTTCAAATCTGCATTGGAAAGAAATAGTAAATGATATGCTCTTAAAGAACTAAAGATGGGATGGGGGCTTGCTGGAGACATGGCTCAGCAGTTAACAGAACTGACTGATCTCCCAGAGGACCCAGGTTTAATTACTAATCCCCACATGGCAGCTTCAATTCCAGGGGATCTGGAAAAGTACAGAAAAGTACAAAGTACAGCCAGACAAGGGAAGAACCCAGACTGACAGTCATGTTGATGGATAAGTAGAAAAGGAATAAGAAATAATGTCAATGTTAGATATGGCAAGAACAAATGCCATCTATGCTCAGGTGCACAGGGCTACTAACACCTTAAAGGTCCTTTCTTCGTGGGGTAGTTGCATCTTAAAAAGAGAAAAATACCTGAATCGAAGTGAATGTATATGATAACTAGATCCCAATTGATGGATAGCATATGCTGGTTAAAGGTGGAGGAGTTCGGTCATTTTCTATGTCTGAGTCCTACACGGTAAGAAGCTGCCTATTTACTAATTTAGGAGATTGCCTCAGGTTCTGGGCCATTCACCAAATCCTTTTATGCTACAAAGAAACAGTAAAGAACATTGTAATAATGATTTAAGCTACTTATTAGAGGCTATTTATTCAATATTCAGGGTAATTGTTGTCTTTGTGGACAGTGAGGAAATCTAATTCTGTGTCAGCGGACTTGTGACCAGTAAATGGCAGTCAGAATTCAAATCCAGGCCTCTGCTTCAAAACTGAAAGCTTTGGGAACAGTGAGATGGCTCCGTGACTAAAGATATTTTCTGCTAAGCCTAACCACACTGGTTCAAGCTTTGGAACCAGGGTGGTAGAAGGAGAGACCTGGTGCCTGCAAGTTGTCCTCTGACCTCCTCTTGTGTATACTCACTCACATACACATACACACAAATAAAATTTTTCAAAAAAAAAAAAAAAGGAACAGTACTTTCAGCTACAGTATTGCCTTATATAGCTTAATTGGTCTATATTTTTCTTCCACTTTTACCAGTGCATAGAAATTTCCTTTGTCCTCTGGAGTCTTAGGATTTCCATTGCTGTGAAGAGACACCATGACCACAGCAATTCTTTTTTTTTTTTTTCTCGAGACAGGGTTTCTCTGTATACCTTTGGAGCCTATCCTGGAACTCGCTAGACCAGGCTGGCCTCGCCCGCCTGCCTCCCAAGTGCTGGGATTAAAGGTGTGCACCACCAATACCCGGCTGACCACAGCAATTCTTATAAAGAAAAAATGGGTAGCTTACAGTTTCAGAGGTTTAGTTCATTATTATCATGGTAGGACATGGCAGTATACAGGCAGACATGGTGCTGGAGAAGGAGCTGAGAATTCTACATCTTGCAGGCAACAGGAAGTGAACTGAGACACTGGGTATGGCTTGGCTTGAGCATATGAGACCTCAAAGCCACCTCCACAGTGACACACTTCCACCAACAAGGCCACACCCACTCCAACAAAGCCACACTTCCTAATATGCCACTCCCTTTGGGGTCCATTTTCTTTCAAACCTCCACACCTGACATTTCATTTACCTTAAAAATGCTGTCAAAGTTTTCCAAATGTGGGTCTTTTACCACCAGACTCTGCAGCATCACAGAGAAGGCTTGGAACGTCTGTCTGTAGAGACACTGAAAAGGTGCAGAATCAGCAAGGCTCCCTCCAGGCAAAGTTCACCAAGTACCATGCTCATCTGATGATGAGCATAACTTTGAGGCTTTACTAAAAGCCTGAGCCAGAGTCAAAGCACCTGCAGGCAGTTTGTGGTATGAGGTGAACAGAAATAAAATACTTCAAATGAGCACCTTAAAATTCCTGGAGTCAGGGTATGGACTACATCTGGGGAACTGTGCAGAGGTCATCAATATACCTTCAAAGCTGACTTGTGACTCATGTTCTGAAACGGGAGCTGTCTGATCTGGTCACCTTCCATAACTCCCTTTTCCAGCCTGCTCAGCAGCCAAAGAGGAAACTGGCCCTTTCCTCAGCCTGGAGCACCTCTCTTTTACTTTCATTCTGCCAACAAGTAACTACTTTCATAAAAAGACCCTGTGCCTCCTTTCTCCTCCTCTCCTGCTCTGATTCTCTTCATACCATGTGTCCCTCTCTCCAGTAGACATACTTACTTACCAGTGGTCTGTCTCTACATTAAGAGGTAGGCTGTCAGAGGGAGGCTGCACACTACTCATCATTTGCGTGACAATGTTTAACATATGGTGGCCCTTCAAGAAACATCAGTAAAACAGGAAGAGATAGGAGTGTGGAAAAGGAGAGTGGGGGGTTGGGGGATGTTCATCAACACGTAATAGTAGATGCACAAACATTTTAATAATAAAAAAATTAAATTTTAAGTTTATTTATTTATTTATTTATTTATTTTTGTTTTGGTTTGGTTTTGGTTTTTTGAGACAGGGTTTCTCTGTGTAACTTTGGAACCTGTCCTGGAACTAGCTCTTGTAGACCAGGCTGGTCTCGAACTCACAGAGATCCGCCTGCCTCTGCCTCCCAAGTGCTGGGATTAAAGGCATATGCCACCACCACCCAGCAAATTTTAAGTTTAAAAAAGTAAATATTTGTTGTGGTTTTGGTGGCACACCAAACCTATAATCAGAACACTCAGGAGGATTGTGAGTTCAAGACCAGCCTGTCTGTACAGAGAGACCTATCTCAAAAATAAAAGGAAACAGAAAGTCTGCAAAGTATTTGAGTGAATACTGCCACTTAATTATTATTATTATGTAGTTGCTGTTGTTGTTTTGTTTGAGACAGGGTCTCACTTTGTAGTTCTGGCTGGCCTGGATCTTGCTATGTAGACCAGCAAGGCTGGCCTTGAACTCACAGACATATGTCTGCATCTTTCTCCCCAAGAGTCACCATGTCCCCCTTTCACTTTATTTTAAATCCAAAGGAAAGAAAGTAGGATCAAAGGGAAAATGAAGGAACACATACACAGGCAAAAAAAGGAGAGAAAGCTGTATTTGACTATGTCCGCCTGTCCTGACATCATTGGTTTTTAGTTGTTTTCGAACTATCAATTGCTCTCCAAAGGCGAAGAGCAGCTGCCCCAGGGATGAGAGGTCATCTTAAGAAAAAAGTGAGTTACCTCTGGGTGGCTAGTGTGGTTTGACACTGTGCTCAGCAGCTGGGTAGGAGTGCTTATGGCAGGCAGAGAGAACATACTTTCAGTGATAAGACCAAGCAAGTCTTCTCGGTCTTCAGAGCCAAACAAGAGGTGCACATCACGGTAACTAGGGAAAGACAGTTTGGGAGAATGTGATGTTAAACTGATACCTCGGCTCTTAAAATAATCAAGAGGACAGGAAAACTGGCTGGTGTAACACCCTGATGGGATAGACATCTGCATGGAGGAGCCATGCATTCCAAAAGATCTCATGAAAGGCTGGAGGAAAAGTGTTCCATCCACTCCCACCCCGTCCCTGGTGCAGATCCTTCCAGGGTCTTCACCAGCTTAGCCACAGAGGCAGGCCTGCAGCACCCTAATGCAGTAATTCACAATTTCCCAAGTGTGCTCTGATGAATCTAAGTTGAGAGAGTTAAGGCTTTAACTGCAGGTCATCTCAGAAATGTTAACTAGCATAGTTGCTGAAGTACAAGTCTCCAAGAGATGTAACCCTTGCAAATTCCTTAGACCTTACATGAGGCATATATGAGAATCACTTTCCCGTGAATATATTTTGGGTTGAACTAAACTCCAAGAGATTCTGTTAAGGTCTCTGACATGTGGATGGCAGCATTCATGACATTCTAGGTTGTTTTCGATTGCTGGAATAAAACACTGACCAAATGCAACTTGGGGAAGAGTTATTTCATCTCACAGGCTACAGTCAATGATCAAGACAAGCCAAGGCAGGGATTCAAGCAAGAACCTGGAGACAGGATCAGGGAGGAACTGGCTTGCAACCTGCTCATAGTCTGCTATTTTTCTCACCTACCCAACAATGGCACCTCTTACAATGAGCTGGGCCCTCCTCCATCAATTAGCAATTAACAAAACACTCATAGACAGGGCCATAGGGTTCCTTCTTCCCAGGTGTATCAAGCTGACAACTGCATTTCAAGTTAAGGTTTTTATTGCTGTGAAGAGACACCATGACCATGTCAACTCCTCCCCACCCCCCAGACAGGGTAACTTTGGAGGTTGTCCTGGAACTAGCTTTTGTAGATCAGGATGGTCTTGAACTCACAGAGACCTGACTGCCTCTGCCTCCCAAGTACTGGGATTAAAGGTGTGTGGCACCACCACTGCCTGTCGACCATGGCAACTCTTATAAAGAAAACATTTAATTAGGGTGACTTGCTTACAGTTCCAGAGGTTCAGTCCATTATCACCATGGCAGGAGCACAGAGGTGATGGTGGAGGAGGTGGTGGTGGCGGTGTTGTGTAAGTAGGCGGAAGTGGTGCCGGAGCTGAGAGTTGTACATCTTTCAGCAACATGAAGTCAACTGAAAGTCACACTGAGGGAAGCTTAAATAAAAGAGACCTCAAAGCCCACCCCCACAGTGACATACTTCCTCCAACAAGACCATACCTTCTAATAGTGCCACTCTCTTTAGGGGCCACTTTCTTTCAAACCACCACAACAACCAAGATTAGCATCACACATGATATTAAAGTTCTCACAAAAGAACATGGATTTGCCTTTTACCCACTGTGGTAGTTTGAATGTAAGTGGTCCCCATAAACTCATAGGGAGTGGCACTGTGGGGGCAGGCTTTGAGGTCTCCTTTCCTATGCACAAGATATCCACTGTCTCACTCACTGCACTTCCTGTTGCCTGTGGGTCAACTGTGGGTCAAGACATAAGAACTCTCAGCTCCTTCTCCAGCACCATGTCTGCCTGCATGCTGCCTTGCTTCCCGCCATGACGATAATGGACTAAATCTCTGAACTGTATGCAAGCCACCCCAATTAAATGTTTTCATTTTATAAGAGTTGCCATGGTCATAGTGTCTCTTCACAGCAATAGAAATCCTAAGACACTCATATAAATAGCCTTCAAAAGTTAAATATATGGGGCATTTTAAAAATCGCATGCATTTATTTAATGTTGGAGCAGTCAGGGAGAAGCACTTGTTACAGTGCCTGTGTGGAAGCCAGACAACAACTCGTAGGAGCTAGCTCTCTCCTACTATATGGGTCCAGGGACCAACATCAGGTCATCACCCTTGGTGGCACATGCCCCTACTCTTTGAACCATCTCGCCAGCCCTAAATAAGGGGCATTTTAATGAGCTCTAGCAGTGTATGCCCCTGAACGAGAAACCAGGATGCATGTGTAAGGTACATGTGGTGTCACCTGAGGTCTGTGATGGTGACAAAGAGCTCCTGGCGCACCAGGCTGGTGAGAGAGTGCAGAGGCTCCTCTTGTACCAGCACCTGCAGTGAGAGGAAAAGAACTTGAGCCATCTGGAAACATACCAACTCACATCAAATGGGCCATCCAAACAACAGGAGGCTGGCCAGGAGGCCTGCTGTCAGCTCCACAGGACAGCAGCAGGACTGTGGAAGAGCTCATTTCTTCTCAGGAACCAGGCTGCAGACTGTCCCTAGCCTCTTATTAGCTGCTTGTGCTGACTCATGCTGGTGAGCCTCTCTGTACCTCAGTTTCCTCACTTATAAAACAGTACAATAGCACTGCTTATGACAAGCGTGGTTGTATTGAGTGAGCTAATTGGTAATTCCCATGATAGCCCTTGCTAATTGTGTCAGTTGTTGTCATTATTACCCGTGATCATTTCCAGTTTAGGTGTTCTACTTCCTCCACTAAACAGGATCTCGAGGGTCAGGGTCATGCTGGCTGGTTTTTACCTGTCAACTTGACACAGCCTAGAACATCTAGGATTGCTTCAATCAGCCTGGCCTTTGGGCATGTCTGTGAGGGATTGTCTGGACTGCTAATTAGCCCTGTGGGCAGTATCAGTCCTCAAGCAGGGAGTCCTGGGCTGTGGAAGAGTGAAGAGGGCTGGTGAAAATCAAATGAGCAGGCAGCATGGTGCATCCACCCATTCTCTGCTCTTTTTCTTTCTTTCTTTTTTTTTTTCTCCCTCCCTCCCTCCCTCCCTGTTTTTTTTTGTTTTTTTTTTTTTTTGCTTTTTTTGTTTTTTGAGACAGGGTTTCTCTGTATTGCTTTGGAGGCTGTCCTGGCACTCACTCTGTAGACCATGTTGGCCGCTAACTCACAGAGATCCGCCTGCTTCTGCCTCCCAAGTGCTGGGATTAAAGGTATGCACCACCACCGCCCGGCTCATTCTCTTTCTTGACTGAGGATGTGATATGTCTGACTGCCCCGACTCCCCTCCATGATGGACTGTAACCTGGAGCGAAGTCAAACTAACCCTTTCCTCCCCAAGTTGCTTTTGATCAAGGTTATTTTTCACAGCCACAGAAAGGAAATTACAGCCAGGCATCGGTGGAACACGCCTTTAATTTCAGCACTCGGGAGGCAGAGGCAGGCTGATCTCTGTGAGTTCGAGGCCAGCCTGATCTACAGAGTGAGTTCCAGAACAACCTCAAAAGCTACACAGAGAAACCCTGTCTCAAACACCCCCCCCCAAAAAAAAAAGAAAGAAAGAAAAGAAAAAAAGAAACTAGAAACATAGCTAATATCCTGATGGTTTGTCCTGAAAAAAGTAACAACTTTCCAATGTACAAATTGACAGTAGAGCTGTGCTATAGGGTAATGGACAGGGAACTCTGCCAGAGCCATGCTGGTTTATGAAGCTCCTCTATTCTGGTTGCTGTATGATAATCCCCATAACTACAGCAACTTGTGTCTCCAGATTCCCAATCCTATGGATCTCCAGTTATGGCATTCAGGAAACATGTTTATCTATTCTTTACCTAATAGTTCTTAGCTGAGTACGCACTGGTTACCCCAGCCACGACTGTGTACCTGTAGGGAGCCGTTCCTGCATTCTCCATTACAATGATGGTGCCTACATGTAGGGAGCCGGTTCCTGCATTCTCCATTACAATAATGGTGCCTGAAGACACCAAGATGTAAATTACTTCACAGGCTGGGTAATCTCCATTCCTTTGATCTCTGCCTATCCCGTGGCTCATTTGGCCTGAGGAGCTGAAGCCATTCATAGGGTAACACGTCCCAGGCGGCTTGCCAGCCTTTATTTAAGGAAAGGGATTCTTGGTTCAGAGTCTCCGCTCTGGTAAGCTTATGCTCTCTCACTCTCAAGATGCATTAAAGCTTGTCTGCAGAAGGATCCGAGTGTCCTGCGTGTATTTCTTGCCGGCGAGAAAATACACCTACAGGCACCGAATGTAAATTATTTCACAGGTGCTGGGTAATTTCCATTCCTTTGATCTCTGCCTATCCCATGGCTCAGTTGGCCTGAGGAGCTGAAGCCATTCATAGGGTAACACGTCCCAGGCAGCCGCGGCCAGCCTTTATTAAGGGATGGGATTCTTGGTTCAGGGTCTCCGTTCTGGTAAGCTTATGCTCTCCTCTCTCAAGATGCATTAAAGCTTTCCTGCAGAAGGATCCGAGTGTCCTGCGTGTATTTCTTGCCGGCGAGAACATATAGCGCGCGGGACATGTACCTGCACAAGGAAGCTTTTCAATACCTTCCCCTACCTGTCTTTCTACCCTATTACCACCCCAGCCTGGAAACACAAAGCAGGCTGATTTTTAGAGAGACCTCCCCTTTATTTGGGGCTAAAGTCCTTGTCTGTCTTTCTCAGACCTTACAGAAACAAGAGGAGTATTGGAGTCAGAGGACCCCTGGCTCTGCCATGTATTCATCCAGAGGCCCCTGGCTTGGATGCTTTGTTCCCTTAGCTGTAGAGGATCTGGAGTGGTTCTCAAGAGTTCACATGAGGAGCTATTGTGGGTGTAACTTGACTGTGAATGTGGTGAAACCTCACTGGATTGTCCACCTTTCCACATGAACTGCCCTAGCCCATAGCAACAGACATCTCACATGAACTGCCCTAGCCCATAGCAACAGACATCTCACATGAACTGCCCTAGCCCATAGCAACAGACACTTCACAGCCATATCTCTGCTGTGCCATTTTGTCCTACTGCTCACAGTTGAATTATTCAGGAGAGACACCAAGGCCAATTAAATTCCCCCAGGAACCTGGAATTGGCACCTCTTGGACATTCTTTCTGGATCGTCATTGTCATTAACTTACACATTTTGTTTCAGGATCTTATGAGATCCAGTCTGGTCTCAAACTCACTATGTGGTCAAAGTTGGCCTTGAACTCATGACCCTTCTCCCGCTACCTAGGCATTACTGGCATGAATAGCCATGGCAATCTCTGGCTGATCTTCAGAGAGAGTTTAGCATTTAGGAGCATGGGCCCTGTGGACAAAATAGAAGAGAGGCAATTTTGGGAAGAGGGGAGATGAGGAATGATGGACACATGTTCAGAGGAGCACTGGGAATGGAGAGAAGGCCTCCTGGAGGATGTGGCAGCACAGCCTCTCCTCTCCCTTAGTGGGCTATCCTCCTGTCCTGGGGCCCAGGGAGAACCTATCACCTTCCCCATGCTGCAGCTGCCTCTAGTGGAGTTCTCCTGCAATGTCCTCATGGAACTCAGCAGGCAGAATGTGCTCAGTAGATATTACCCAGGATCTCTGAGCTTTCCTCTTGATTCAAACTCAGATCTGAATGGTGGCTTGCTGCTCTTCCTAGTTTCTAAAGGAACTCATCTATCTTCATGGCTTTACAGCCTGGAAAGGACACAGCATTCAGATTGTCTTCAGCTTTAACAGTCAGGGCTGTCACACCATGTCTAGCCATCTCAAGGGGTCACATCTAAAATCACAGCTGCAACCTAGCATTATCCTCTTCTAAAGAACCTGTCTTCCTGGCCATCAATCAACCTTTCCCAGGGCTCATGAAAAGATGACATGACTTTCCAACTTGTGTTCATGCCCTACTCTCATCAATTCCAGCAAAGTCTTGGCAGTTACTCATTTCTGTAGTCACACATTTCACATATAGATGAACACAGCACATTTTAGCTGAACCCTCAGGCCTAATGCCTTCTGATTTCAATCTGTTTGGGCCATTTCTGTCAGAATGATCCTTTCTTAATTTTTTAAAAATTTCATTTGTGTGTGTGAATACATGCTGTGTGTACAGTGCCCAGAGGCTAGAAGAAGGCATCTGCTCCACCAGACCTAGAGTTATAAGTGACTGTAAGTCACTGGTTGTGGGTGCTGGGAACTGAACCGGGTCCTCTGGAGGAAGGCTTTGTCATTTGTTCACAATTATGTTAGCCACCACAAGGACTCAGTGCTAGCTGAATGGTCTTTGCCTAGAAGATACTTGTGAGGGAGGTGCCTCTTGGTAACTGTCCAGATCACAGTGTCACCGTCACCTTCACGCTTCTGCCTGAAAAGATCACCAGCAGTCTCACTACTGTGTGAACCTGCCCAAGACTCATCTAATTGATCAAGTGATAAACAGACCCCATGTGGGAAGTAGTACTGTGGTAACAAAGGAAGACATTCTCTCTGGGTAGAGGAAAAGCAAAGAAAAGGCAGGAAGCTGGATCTGACACAAGGAAGGGATGAACAGATGTGAAGAAAGAAGTGACTTGAATTTGCCAGATATGGTTGGAAGGTGGAGGCAGTTGGATCTCTGCCAGTTCCAGGCCAGCCTGGTAATATACTTAGAGAAACAAACTAACAAAGTTATGTTTGAATTGGATGTTCATGAGTAGATTCTCAGAGTATACGTATCATGGAAATACTGCAAAAAAAATAGAAATAGTGTTATTAAAAAAAGAAAATTAAAAAAAATGAGTTTGTCTCAAAGATCTCAATGAAAGTCAGGTAAATATTAAGATAGATGAGGTTTAGAGAGGCTGAATGATTTGACAAGTAGGCAGGGTTATGAAGGATCTGGATGCAGAAGAATGGAGACCCAAGGTGGCTAAGGAGAATGAAGAGGCACCTGGAACACCAGGATTCAGTTGCATCAGGTCTTTTTATTTATATGTGTGCATGTATGAGAGTCATCCAAGTATGCAACAGAAGCTGGTTCCTCCATGCTCCTGTGTAGTCCATTATTTAGACAACTTACTGTTGAGCCACTCATCTGGGTCATTTTCAGGGCTTTGCTCTTCCATAAAGTGATGTGGAATAATCCTGCTGTACACTGTGAAGATGTGTTGTTCTCATTGTTAATAAAAAGATGATTGGCCGATGGCTAGGCAGGCTTTTGGGGGCAGAGAGAATGCTGGATAGAAGGGTAGAGTCAGAGGAGTCCATGAGTATAAGTGTGGAAATCAGGATTCACTAGACTCAATATAGAATGAAGCAGAGTTTATTTTGGGAAAGGAACTTAGACAGGAAACAAGTGACTGTCGCATTGCTCCAGCTCCAAGAATGCAGACCCTGCCACCCTGATGCTCTCCACGACCTAAAGGGGCTTCTGAACCCCAATCCTCGCCTGTGACTATGCCCAAAAGTTCAAGATCAGTGCTACAGGTGCGGGAGTAGATAACATCACTACAAATCCCCTTTTAGTCTAAAGGAGAAGATTTAGGTTTGATACAAAACTATATATAATGATAGCAAATATCAAGTATGCTCTAGGAGAAGGAGAAGTAAAATATACACAATTTAAGACCTACTGCCAGTGAAGCAACATAGAGCAACTGGCATGAACTATATACCCAATCCTAGGGTAAAGATTACTACAAAGTTGTGCTAAACTGGAAAGTTTAAGTCTTGTACCTAATATTTCAAGAGAGAATAATAATTATGACAGTCTAATCTTCAACCTCATCAAAGACCTGAGAAGGAAGATAATAATACTAGGATAGGCAGGAAGCGTAAGCAAGCTACTTCCAAAGGGTGCAAGTGAAGACAGAAACAGCAGGCTACCTGGACAGTCACCCAAAGTCTCACAGCAGTGTAGAGGCAACCAGCTTTGGCTAAGGCCTAGAGTAACTGACCAACACAGAAGCAGGGAAGTTGAAAGACTGTCTTGGACACCTCAGATTCAGCAGAGTGAGCAGGATGGGAAGTATGTACATGAGGTAAACCAGCCTTGGGCAGCACGTAGATTAATAGAAATTAAATTATTGAAGAGCTAGCTAAAAACAAGCCTAAGCTATAGATCCATCATTTATAATTAATATTAAGTCTTTGTGTGTTTTTTGGGAGCAGCTAGCAGGACAGAGCTGATTGAGGTCTAGATGGAAAACTCCACCTACAATAGAATGGCCATAACATTTGTGTACACATCTTCACAGAAGTTCTGGTTATGTGGTAGGCATTTTAGCCTTTTTTTTTTTTTTAACAAACTGCCCAACTGTTCACCATCTTACCTCCCCACCAGCAGTGTACTAAAACTTTAGTTACTCTGTAACTTCATCAGCACCTGGTATTGCCTTCTTTTATTCTGGCCAGTTTACTGGTGTTCCATTGAATCTTACTGTGTTTTCAACTTATTTTTCTCTAATCACAATGATGGAATACTTTTTCATGACTTATAAAAAAAACTTTCTTTGGAAAACTGTCAGAGATTTGTTTGCCTTCCTTTGCACATTTTGCTTTGGTTTCACTGGCTTTTTGTTTAATTCAAGAGCCATACATTAGTGTGGGTTAAGAAAAGTGAAGTAATGCCTTCAGCTGTTGTATTTGGCTTGCTAATTTTATGTCAACTTGTCACAAGGCAGTTATTTTGAAAGAGAGAACCTCAACTGAGAAAAATTCCCCCACTAGATTGGCCCAAGGGATATTTTCTTGATTAATGATTGATGTGGGAGGGCTCAACTCCCTGTGGGTGGTGTCACTCCTAAGCTGGTCATCCTATCAAAGCAGGCTGACCAAACCACGAGGAACAAGCCATAAGCAATACTCCTCCCTGGCTTTGGCATCAGTTCCTGCTCTGACTTTCCTCAGTGATGGATAGTTATCTGGAGGTATGAGTGAAATAAGCCCTTTCTTCCCCAAGTTGCTTTTGGTCATAGTGTTTTATCACAGCATTAGAAAGTCTGCGTTATACAGCCATGCATTAAGGTGGATCAAGAAAAAATAACTAATGCCTTCAAGCTCTTTCTCTGCAACAACTCCAACCTCTTCCTCCTCATGAGTTGTAACAAAACTGCTTCTTCCGCTGTGCACCTGTCCTCTTGGTGTTGGAAGAATGCTTTTTCAATCTCTGTACACATGGCTGCTGTGACTAAGTAGATTCATCTGTGCAAATTTCTCAAGGATACCCTTAACTTCTGTAGACAGAGCCCCTTCTCAGTCCATACTTTGATAGATACCAGACATGGTCCTGTTACTACAGGTGACCCTCTTGCAAAGAATGGGCTTGTGCTGTCTGAGATTTGCATTAGCGGATTTTCCAGGTTGCAGGTGAAATTCTCGGCAATCAGCTGCTGTCAACCCTGGTGCAAGCCGAACTGGGAAAGTAATTCATGTTGTCTCAGTCCTATGGCTGCTCATAGCCAACTAGAAAACTGCAGTGATTCATAAATCTGTATCCTCTCCATCTGTTCTCTTGACACACTATTTGGAAAAGTTCCCAAACTGTAACCTCTAGAGGAAAGGGGCTAAAGTTGCTAGAGGACCCTGTAACTGTGTCTCCTGGCAACACTCTTAGCTGTTGGCCTTCATTCTTAGAAGTTAACCTTCAGCTTAACAAGCCCTACAGATCTGAGGCTTGAGGGGAATCGCTCATATTCTAGGAATATATAAGCAATCAAAGTCAGAATCAGAAGTTCAAACCTTTCACGGACAGGAAACTAAAGCACCAGGAAGTAAAATGTGTGAGTAAGTGCATGCATCGCCCCTTTGAAGAGTCTTCCTGGATCCTTTGACATGGACCATTCATCCTTCTACCCAAATGCTCATTTAGACTTTTGTCAGAGTCCCACAACGACTATAGCTTGCTAAGCCAAGGAGCAGGGATTAGGTCCTCTTTGTTTTTTCAGCCTCAGTGTCAATGTCTGGAACTGGCAGGTATTTAATAAGACATTTTTGAATGGATAAGCTTTGGCAGAATGTAGCTGGAGTAAGACAAACAAAAAAATACAATAGTAAAAATAACACTATCATGTTTCTCAAGTGTGCATATATATCAGAGACTATTATATAACTTACTTCTTTGGGTTTTTTGTTTGTTTGTTTGATTGGTTAGTTGGTTTTGATTTTTCAGACAGGGTTTCTCTGTGTAGTCCCGGCTGTCTTGGAACTTGCTCTTGTAGACCAGGCTGGCCTTGAACTCACAGAGACCACCTGCCTCTGCCTCTGGATTGCTGGTATCAAAGGCGTGCGCCACCACCACCTGGCTATTTACATTTATCTTTAATTAAATGTTCACAATAACTGTGTGAAGTAAATACAGCTATTCTTATTTTATCAATGAAGAAACTGAGGCATTCGTTCATAAGTTAAATACTTTCTGAAGTCACACAGCTATAAAGAGGCAGAGCTGACACTTGAACCTAAGCATTTGACAGACATTGCCCCAAACTACTGCTTAAATATTTCAATTGCTGAAAACTTAAATGCAATTCCTCTCTTTTTTGTTTCTCTTTTATTTCCAAGGCGATTACACTTGAGAGGTGTCTCAGAGTGTTTTTCCTTGTTGAGCAGCCCCTGCTATGAAATGAACGGACAACATGGGTAAAACTCCATGGGCCAAGTCAAGAGTTCCAGCACCCCAGCAATCTCTGCCAAACCCACAGTACTTACACTTAAGACATGCACTATTTCTGCTGTGTGACGGTGAATAAATGATTCTGTGACTTCGTCATAAGGTAAAGTTTGGCTCAAAGAAGACAAAGATCTCAGGAACATCAACTTTTCATGTTCACTCTGAATTTGTGGGGAAAATGATAAAAATACAATTACACATCATCTTATTTGATAAATGTACAATGCTTTGCAAAGTTTCTTGGAATGCTTTTAAACATATGGCATCTTACTCAGTCCAGGATCAGTCTCTAACCATAAGGAGTGCACAAAGTACAGAAGGACCCAATGCACTCGGCTGGGGACCATAACACACCACACCCTCCATCACATCTTCAGCACTAAGTGCTCTAGGCTCTCCCCACCTTCAGGCTTCACCACACTGTCCACCTACCCTCCATCGAGCTACCAGATTAAGATTCCCAATGGTGACCCTGAATCTGCTACTTCTGGTTCTTCTGATGCCATTAAAATTCTTAAAGGCTTCCTTTAAAAATTTAAGTTCTGGGGCTGGAGAGATGGCTTAGAGGTTAAGAGCACTGACTGCTCTTCCAGAGGTCCTGAGTTCAATTCCCAGCAACCACATGGTGGCTCACAACCATCTGTTATGAGATCTGGTGCCCTTTTCTAGTGTGCAGATATACATGGAAGCAGAATGTTATATACATAATAAATAAATAAAATATTTAAAAAATGTAAGTTCTGACATTTTATTTTTCAGAGAAGAAATATCTACTTATTATAGAAACTCTGAAATGAAGCACAAAGAGGAAAGTACAGACTAGCATTTCTTCTAGTCTTTCCCCTAGTTACAGATGGTATATACTCATACACACTCCCTAAAGAGCAAGTAGTAGTTTTCGTCTCCACCTGCCCCAAATGCTGAAATTGCAGAAGTGTTCCACCATCCTGCATTTTTTTTTTTTTTTTTTTTTTTGGTTCTTCAAGACAGGGTCTCTCTGTATTGCTTTGGAGGTTGTCCTGGGAATTTACTGTGTAGACCAGGCTGGCCTCGAACTCAGAGAGATCATCCTGCTCTGCCTCCCGAGTACTGGGATTAAAGGCATGTGCCACCCCCGCCCAGATATTGTTTTTACTTTTTTGACCAGGTATATTTTTCTCAAATGTAAATTTGATCAGGTAACTCCTTATCTACAGTTGTTCAATAGCACCCATGGAGATTAAGGCCCTTCCCAGTGTGATCTAGCTGACCTTATCAAATCATGTCCTGCCTTGACCTGAGGCAGTCACAACTCTGTCAGTTCACTTCCATGGTGCCCTTTCTTGTTTCTGGTCCTGTAAACCTCCTGCCTTCTCTACATTTCTTGCTAGAAATGTATGTATTTTAAGAGTTGGACTGTCCTTTTTGTCTTGAAGCAGAATTGTCAGTCCTTCCTAAGTGCAGTCACAGCTATCACAGCATCTGAGATAATCTCATATAATTACTTTCTTCTTTATCTATTCTTTGTTAATGAAGGAATGGGCTTTCTTTTCTTTCTTTCTTTTTTTTTTTTTTTTTTTTTTTGGTTTTTCAAGACAGGGTTTCTCTGTGTAGCTTTGGAGCCTATCCTGGACTCACTCTGGAGACCAGGCTGGCCTCGAACTCACAGAGATCCACCTGCCTCTGCCTCCCAAGTGCTGGGATTAAAGGCATGCACCACCAACGCCCGGCATGGAATGGGCTTTCTTTTGTTTTAATTCACTGCAGCAATACAAATCCTTTATTAAACAAAGATTTTTATGAAACCCTTAATATTAAACCCAGAGAACAGTTCCAGATTTTAAAAATAAAAAGTTTCACATCAAAAGTGAATACCAAAACTGACTTCTGGTGTATTGTTGTTACTTGTTAATTAGCATTATGCATAAAATAAATAATTAAAAAATTTATAAACCAAGAATATTCATTTACCCCATAAGGAAAGATGGTTATCAGTATTCCAGAAGCCTCTCTCTTACCCTGTCCCAGAGCAGGCCCTAAATGCTCTTTAGTATAATTTGATAACTTACAGATGATTATAGTTATAGGGTACAGGGTAATTTTTTGACTTTTTAAAGCATCATATAACAAAATGGACTTTTTGAAGGAAGTATATAGTTCTTTGAATTTTAAGACATGCAGATACATGTTACTACCACCATAATCAGGGTATAGAATAGTTTCATCACCCCTTAAGTTTCCGTCATGTTGTCATCTTTCTCTAGCCATGCCCTTTCCCATGCCCTCATCTGTTTGCCATCACTGTTGTTCTGTCTTTTCTAATGTGTCCCATGACTGAAAGTATGACTCATATGGTCCCTATGATTGACTTCTTTCACTGGTAATATTGCCATTGAAATGGACTCTGGTTATTGGCAGTTACTCTTTTATTGCTGGGTAGCAGTTAGCATTCTGTTTTAGAGATGTGCTGGAGTTTGACATTTTCAATCTCTCCATACTACTTGTGTATATGACACTAGGCCTTATAAAAACAGGTGTATATTCATTTACTCCTTGTTGATTGGCTAAGTGAAATGTAAAAGCCCCAAAGAAGGTAAGATTTCTGGGAATAATAGCAGAAATAAGTTGCTGTAGTAAATGTCTCTCATGAAAGTCTAGGCTGTTGTTTTTCCATGGGTTCTCAGGCTGCAATTTGCTGCTGTTTTAGCCATTAAATGTGGATCTGCAGTCTCTGGCAGCAGCCTGGATGCTCAGGCTGCAGCCTGGCAGGAATTCTGTTCCCGAAGGCACTGGCTATGTTGCTGATGCCAAATATAGGTTTTAATTAAATCTCTATTGTTCTATTTATCAATAAGGCTTGGGAGTCAAAAGCTGGGGTGAAAACCTTCTAGCTCAGAGAGGTTGAGTAGCAACTAGTTGACCTTTCCTCTTTGCTAGTATATTTTAAAGAGACATACACTACACTAAGTCCCTCCCTACAACTTCCTGTGACTCTCTAGGATTACTTTCTGTCAACTAGTTGCTAACTAGGCCCAAGGCTGATTTTATTTAATTAACACAAATGCAAACTTAGAGTTCACAATGTGTTAGAAAACCCTCAACACTAGATCAAGCAAACTACTCCACATTAGGATGGGAGACTGGTTCTCCTCAAAAACAGAAATCTATATTCCCAGCAAATTGGCCAGTACAGATCTATAGTTATTCACCTAAAACATGTGGGGACTGTTTTTCCTGTAATTATATTCATTTGTAGGAACAGAAAATGCTAATAGCGGTTATGTCAAGAGAGTGGGCTAGAGAAGATTAACCTTTGACTTTTATTAAGGCTTTAATATTTATTTTATTTATTATAAATATAAATAATATATAAATTTAATAATTAATAAATAGAAAAACTACAAGATAAATACATTTTTAATCAATAAAGTATTTATGTATATAATGAGTCATGCTCAGAATATTTTTTATTAAAAGGAATAAATTGGGTTGCTCATCAAGACTGCCATGCGTACCTTTAGCTCACCATATATAACTTCCTGGATGGACTGAACCAGCCTCTCAATGCTGGCCTCATTGAGTGGTGCCTGGGGAGTCAGGGGTCTGAGGTTATCTGGAAGGGACTCCTGAATGAATTCAGGGATTTCAGCGATGTCCAAATCTAATAAAAAGACAGATACGGTGACACCTCTGTGGTGTGAAGTGGTGCAGAGCACTGGCTTGGGGCTCATGGCTTCTCCTGCCTGCTGGACCAAGTCCTTTCCCCCTCCAACTTCTCTGGTTTTTCTCAGATGCAAAATCAATGTTCTTAGAGCCTTCCTACACAAAGACCTTTAGGCCTGGGCAGTAACAAAATGGTGAAGATAATAACCTTTAAAATCTCAAGTCTGAATGCCTTTGTCGACTATTGCCTGGTGCTCCTAGAACCTTCTCCAATAGTCTGATTTTGAATAAATGGTTGAAGTTTTTCAGGAGACCAGTATATTTTTGGGTCATAATGGTCCTACAGATTTTTTCAGGAAGATAATTTCTAAAAGTTCTTCCATCTTACTTCAGAGCACCAAACGGGTGAAAACATTAAATGTTTACAGTCAACTTTCAACTTTAAATAGGGGTGGGGGTGGGGTCTTCGGGGGAACACAACCTGCTTCTGGTATGTCGCCCAGGAACTGAAACCCTAGACATTTCCAATAACTGTACCAAAAAAGAAAAAACAAACTACACAGACACCAAGAGAAACTGCTCTCTCTTGGATACACTGATGAGAAGGCACAGAAGTATTGCAGCCTGTGACACCAGCTCCCAGAACTGCAGCAGGGTTGCAGCCAGAATGCCTTCAAAGCAGTGAGGACTTCAAAGAATTTCCATCTATCTAAAGAAAAAAGCCGTACCCACTCCATCTGAGGATTATGCTTTGTTTGTTTCCAGCTCTAGTTCTGTGCACTCATTCACACAGCTTGTATACACATTCAACAGCAAACTTGAGGCAGTAAAAACAGTTACAAAGGCTGTTTTCTCAGGGTTCTGATGCATTCCTTGAGTAAAACAATAAGGGACACCTGCGCAATAAACTTGTCAGCTACTGATTGATTAGTAGGCAGCTGCAAAAGGGAGTATAGGCTTCCTTATCTCTTAAGAAGGTTGCTTACAAGGGGTTATAGCAGAGAAAGGTTAAACTATTGAGGGGTCTAAGGAAGAAATAAAGAAGTCCTGTACTAGTCTACATTTCTTAAGTGTCTTAAGGTTTATAGACTGACACTGTGTGATTAACAAGACGGTAAAGGTGTGGTTGTCCCCCCCCCCCCCCCCCCCAAAGAGTGCAGCTGCACAGTTGGGGCCGTTTGTGAGCCGGCTGTGACATAACCATGGCAACCCATTTGGGGGAGGCAGGGGGCATGAAGCAATGGGCTGGGGTGAAAAGTGCTGAGGGTCTCAGAACTTCCATCAAGGCTGGCATTGAAAGCATCCCAAGCCCAGCCTCAGAGGCCAGGCCATTTTCTTCAGTCCTGGCCATCTGTGAAGCCATTCCCACGTGATTGCCATAATGCTGTTTCCCTCCAGACCTGGTTAATTGGGTAATTGCTTTTTCCATTACCCACATAAATTTCAGGACTAAAACATAGTTATCTGAGCCTAGGATTCTGTACTATAAACTGAGGTTTTTGCAAAGTGTTAATTGCTTAGGGAGTCTCTCCAGTTCCGCTGTTTTGTGCATTGTCAATTGAATCTGGCAAAAGAAGCTGGCTAGTGATTTAGGTCCTTGATGTCTAAAATACTTTGTTTCAACAAACCAGACATCTGCACTGCAGTCCTTGAGTATTATCTGCAAAAAGCCTAACTTGCAATCCGTGCACAGAGACACTGTGTCCAGCTAATTGTACTGGATTGCCTTGTCTGCTAGCTAATGATGGAAAACAGGCTTCTAAGTTTCTCACCATTACGTGGAACAAAGGCTAAACCATAAGGACATATTTTATTCACCAGAAGTACAGTACACAGCAGAGGAGGACAGGAACAACAGAGCCCAATAGATGAGGAACACACTGCCAACAGTTGTGGGAAGAATCCCATGGCTATTTTAGGGAGGATCAGGTTGACACACAAGAGAGTTACAGACAGATGCAGACAGTATTTATAGGCAATGAACCCATAAACTTTGTTTATGAGTTTATCCTCCATCAGATAAATTGTTCATCTGGTGGGTTGCCCTTATAAATACCAGCTGTAATCTACTCTGTGCAGACCCCGACAGAAAAGTTTGTCCTAAGCTATCTGAATACCTTCTTGTCAGCAAACAAGTTTAATGATAAAATAAATGGCCTTATAGAACAAAGGATCAGCATTTTACAAATAACTGAAAATCCTAGGGTCTGGACTCAACCATAAACACTTTAACAACTCAATTCAGAGAGCTGGTGCTCACTGAGAGCATGCACCAGTGACAAGCACAGCCCCCTGGAGGGAGTCAGGAGACACAAAGCTAAAAGGAGAGGATTAAAGGGACCCTTTGGGGATTTCAACCCACTTTTGTATTCTTCGGGTTCCTGAATGCCACAGCTGGGAATCTCTTCCACTTGGTGTCATCTACTAACTACAGTTCAATTAAAGCCATACACTCCTTTACCTCTGATCTTGGCACAGGTTGCTTGCTCTGCCTGCATTTTCCCTCCCTTCCCATACATTGTTACCTCTCTGCCTTGCTGATTCCTACTCTTTTTCAGGTCTCAGCTACAAAATGCTTCCTGAACTTTGGGATATCAAATACTCTGACCCCCCACACCCCATCACATGGATTATACTTAATTCCAGCTGTAAGTACTGTAAGTGTGTCCATGAGTACATGGTGTCTATTCTGTCTGCTGCTGTATCTCCAGGAGTTTGAACATGTTAGGGCACAGCAGGGCATTGATATCTGCTGAATGAGTGATATCATATGAATGAGTGAATGTGATTCCCCAGGCACGGCAGGTCTTTCCTGGCTAGGGCATTCCAGCTCCATTTCCATTCTCTAGGGTACTCTTCCCCCTGCTTCTCCCAGGGGTTGTCCACGTGAGGCTTTCCAAAACTGTTTGCTGACAACTGTCATTTAAAGTAGGGTTCTCTAATCCCAGCACTTGGGAGGCAGAGGCAGGCAGATTTCTGTGAGCTCAAGGCCAGCCTGGTCTCCAGAGCGAGTGCCAGGATAGGCTCCAAAGCTACACAGAGAAACCCTGTCTTGAAAAACCAATAAATAAATAAATAAATAAATAAATAAATAAATAAAATAAAGTAGGGTTCTCATCTCTCTTACCTGTTGCCTCAGCCTCTTGTTTAATTCTTCCACAGTGCTTACCATACCTCGCAAATACTTTAGCTACTGTTTATTTTGGAAGGCCTCTTTTCTGCACTGTGCAGATGACAGGGACCATGGTGGTTGGTTACAGTTACTATTGTAGACTCAGCATCTCATACTGTACTCAATTCCTGTTTGCTGAGTACATGAGGATAATTATTTTGCAGCCACTTTATGTCCCCACCATCAACATGAAGACACCCCCACCCCACTCCCACCTCCCACCCCTCTGTCAGCCACACTGGCCTTTCCTCTCTCAGCATCCTCTAGCACTCACAGTGTGCTGTGGTGTGAAGCAGTATCTCTGAGGACCAGTTTAGCTTCCTGTATGTCTAGACTAGTGCTAAGTAAGCCAATCTTATTTCAAGGTTTTAACATCATGAGCCAAATTAATCACCAAAATCTAGCCAAGGGCTGGCCACCCAGCAATTATTCAATCACTATCCTTTGGCTGGACTCCTTTGAGATTTATTTTGTGTGTAGGCATGCCTTGTCTGTGTGTGTGTATGCATGCCTTGTCTGTGTGTGTGTATGCATGCCTTGTCTGTGTGTGTGTATGCATGCCTTGTCTGTGTGTGTGTATGCATGCCTTGTCTGTGTGTGTGTATGCATGCCTTGTCTGTGTGTGTGTATGCATGCCTTGTCTGTGTGTGTCTGGGCAGCATCTACATTCAATACCACAGAGGTCAAGAGGACACTGGATCCCTTGGAACTGGAGTAACAGATGATATGAGCTACCATGTGGATTCTAGGACTTGAACCTGGTGTTCTGCACGAGTAACAAGTGCTGTTGTAGGTCTAGGGTGTAGCTTGGTGGTAGAGCATTTGCCTAGCAGTATGAAGTCTTGGGTTCAACTACTTGTATGGAAAACAGAGCAAAAATCCTTCTCCCCACTCACTTAAAAAACAAAAATCCTTTCCCCTTTTCACCTGCAAATTCAACATTAGTTGCTTCTTTCTGAATGTCTTCTAAGTTGCTCAGCTGTAGATCTACACTTCCCGAGTCACTGTCAGAAGCACAAGGGATCACCACTTCTTCTGTACCACCAACCCTAGGATGAAAGAGGATCAATTAGTTACTTATTCAGAAGTGTTCTCTCACAGCATTCTATTGAATGCCATGTGTTTCCTTCTCAGAAAAGCATTTATCATCAATCTAGATTGAGTAGCCTCTCCCGACCCTAGCCAGCTACTTTTCTTTCACAGCATTTATTATATGCTGTATGTCTATCAGGCATCTTGTCCACAATGCATCTCCAGCACCCAAAATAATGTCACTCTCTTGTGAGAGGGATGGATGGGTGGATGGATGGATGGATGGATGGATGGATGGATGGATACAGATTGCAGTAGGACAATCCCTCTACAACAGGCCTCAATCTCCCTTACCCTTGCTTCATATATCTTTTTTATTCTGTAGTCCATAATACCTTCCAATATAGCATTCAGTTATTGACTTATTCATGCTGGGGAAAGAACCTGGGCTTCATACATTCTGAGTTTTACCCCAGTGTTGTATCACACCCTAACTAATTGATTAGTTTGTTAATTTATATCTTTGGCAGTGCTAGGGATTGAGCCAGAGCCTAGTATATTCTAGGTAGGCACTCTACCAATGAGCTACATCCCACACTTCTAATTCAATTATTTACAACATTCAATGTTTAATAATTTCTTATGCTAAAATATAGGCTCCCTGCAGACAGGCTGTTATGGATATATTCCATCAGATTAGAACAGTAACCTTCACACGGTTAAGTATAGGCTTAGCAAATGACTACATAGAATGACACCTACCAAACCGTAAACATAGGTTAATTAATGAAAAGGCTAAGTTGCCAACAGGTGTGCTGGTTCCTGTCTGTAATCCCAGCACTCAGGAGGATTAAACAGGAGACTGCCACGAGTTCCAGGTTGGCTTGGGCTACAAAGTGAGACCCCCTTCATCTCAAACAAATTAGAACAAAAAAGACAAAACAAGGAAGTTGCTGAACAGTGAATGGTACAATGTGATCCGATTTTTATTAAAATAATGTTTTTGTAAAAGTGATGTGTAGGGGGGCAGAAGCGGTGGGGGCAGAAGCAGTGGCGGCCGTTGTCAGAGCTGGAGAGCAGCCAGTGGAACAGTCATGGAGAGTCAGCCCTGGCTGCCGCTGGAGGCCAACCCCGAGTTCACCAGCCAGTTTCTCAGACAGTCAGTCAGGCCTGCATCCTAACTGGCAGCTTGTTGATGTGTACGGGATGGAGTGTGCAGGGTTACTCCTTTTCCCCATTACAGAAAAGTAGGACAGAAGAGGAAGAAAAAATAAAATCTCAAGGACAAGATGATACATCATCAGTGTATTTCATTAAGCAAATCATCAGCAATGCCTATGGGACAATTGGACTAATCCCTGCCATTGCAAACAACAAAGACAAGATGCATTTTGAGTCTGGATCAACAATGAAAAAATTCCTGGAGGAGTCCAGGTCAATGAGCCCTGAAGAGCCAAATACTTGGAGAACTATGATGCTATTCGAGTTACTCATGAGACCAGTGCACATGAAGGTTAGACTGAGGCACCAAGTATAAACAAAAAAGTAGATCTTCATTTTATTGTGTTAGTTCATGTAGATGGGCATCTCTATGAATTATATGGACGGGAAACGGTTTCCAGTTAACCATAGGAAACTAACTAGTAATGAGATGTTGTTAGAGGATGCCATAAAAGTTTGCAAGAAGTTCATGGAACGTGACTCTGATGAGTTAAGATTTAATGCAATGGCTCTCTCGGCAGCATAGCTTCTCAACAGAAACACCAAATACTGATTATGTGCAAGAAAAAATTTCTGCTGCTATAACTAACTCAAAATCTTTGATATTTTTGTTACCTTTACTATTATACTTTATATGAATAAACTTTGACACAAAACATGATGTGTATATGCACATATACCATAAACATATACACAAATATTATAAAATGGAGAGCTAGACATTGGTGGCTCATGCCTTTAACCCCAGCACTTGGGAGGCAGGGGCAGGTGAATCTCTGTGAGTTTGAGGCCAGCCTCATCTCCAGAGTGAGTTCCAGGACAGCCAGGGCTGTTACTCAGAGAAACCCTGTCTTGAAAAACAAAAACAAGGGCTGGAGAGATGGCTCAGAGGTTAAGAGCACTGACTGCTCTTCCAAAGGTCCTGAGTTCAATTCCCAGCAACCACATGGTGGCTCATAACCATCTGTTATGAGGTCTGGTGCCCTCTTCTGGTGTGCAGATATACATGGAAGCAGAATGTTGTATACACAATAAATAAATAAATAATCTTAAGAAAAAGAAAAACAAAATAAAGTGTTGACAAGGACATGGGGTTAAAAAAAAATCCCATAAGGGCTGGAGAGATGGCTCAGAGGTTAAGAGCACTGACTATTCTTCCAGAAGTCCTGAGTTCAATTCCCAGCAACCACATGGTGGCTCACAACCATCTGTAATGAGATCTGGTGCCCTCTTCTGGTGTGCAGATATACATGGAAGCAGAATGTTGTATACATAATAAATAAATAAATAAAATCTTTTAAAAAAAAAGTTACCTCTAAAAACAAAATCCCATAAATTGCACTTGGAAGCATAATCTAGTACAACTATTTTGGCAACAGGTAATCATTCCACAGTACAGTTGAAGTGTATATACTCTATGACTCACTATTCTACACTTAGGAAATGTATTCTGGTAAAGCTACAGGTGTCCAGAAAATACATCAGAATCTTCACAGAAGTGGTCATCATGGTAAACAAACAAACCAACAAAAACCCTCCGTCATTAAAACAGATAAACTTTGGTAATAATATTACAGTGAAGTGCTAAATAGCAAAAGAATGTGCAAGTCCAGGTATACATAACAATGATCACATGCTTGAAGGAGCGAACAAGGCGGCTAACATCTTTAATCTCAACGCTTAAGAACCTAAGACAGAAAAAAAAAAAAAAAAAAAAAAAACCTAAGACAGGAGCTTGAGACCAGCCGGGGCTATATAGAAAGACTCCATCAAAAAAAAATTAGCCGGGCGGTGGTGGCGCAAGCCTTTAATCCCAGCACTCAGAGGCAGAGGCAGGAAGATCTCTGTGAGTTCGAAACCAGCCTGGTCTACAAGAGCTAGTTCCAGGACAGCCTCCAACGCCACAGAGAAACCCTGTCCTAAAAAACCCGAAGCAAAAAAAAAAATTAAGTGAAAAAAGTCATTTGAAAAAGTACTCTCTAGCTTCCAGTTAAATGATAATATACAAAACTAATATGCCTTTTAAAATTATATGTCTTTATTTAATTTGTATATTTCTATGGTGTGTGTGTGTGTGGGGGGGGGTTCGCAAGGATCAAACTCGGGTGATCAGCATCGGTGGCAAGTGCCTTAACCCACTGAGCCTTTTTGCTGGACCTAAAATACTTCTTGACTTAAGTACAGAAAAACCCTGTTGCAGGAATTTATCGGCGGCGTTGTAGTTTGACATTCAAAGGAGTCAGGCACCGGTTCGAGAGGCGGGGTTCACATTCAGCTGGTCAACTGGATCATGGAGTTCCCTGGTAGACTTGGACCAGAGAAAGAAAGCCTCCCCCCCATCCCCCCATCACCTGCCCCCGGAAGTGTGCCTGGTCTTTTTGAGCTGGTGAGCGAACGGGTGGCAGTGTTTCCCGGTCATTTCTGATTATTTCAGGTTTTTAACTTTTTGTTTGTTGATTTTTCAAGACAGGGTTTTTCTGTGTAGCACTGGCTGTCCTGGAACTCACTATGTAGACCAGGCTGGCCTCGAACTCAGAGATTCACCTGCCTCTGCCTCCCAAGTGCTGGGATTAAAGGCGTGTGCCACCACTGCCTAGTTTCAGGTTTTTATTTTTAATTTTTGTCTCCAAGTTTTATTTTATAAATGGTAAAAGAAATTGTTTTATCTGGTGTCCACACGGGCATTATTAAACCAAGCAAAGGCGGAGTGATTCTGCCACACTAACCATTGCAACTGCAGTGGCCCTTCCCCCAGGCCCTCTACCTTCTGGAGCACAAATCCCCGGCACCTCACAGTTCATCCATGTGTCCTCTACTACCCTCCCGGGTCAATTCTGCTCAGAGCCCACATGCACCAGGGCAGCAGCTAGCTCAGCTGCTTTACACCATTTGTTTACAGCAGTTGTTCCTTGGCGCCCAGCTTCCTCCACCTGCTGGTCAAACATCGTCACTACATCTAATTACTTTTATGCAACCCCATCTTTTGAGCATGGGCATTTGAGCTGCTAAGGCACTTGGGAATTTTTAAACAATGAACTAGTCTATTAAAGCAATTAATTGATTATAAAGAATTTTTTAAAAGGAGAGAAAAATAAGGGTGGTAGACTACAATATTAAAATCTTCCCGGTGTTAAAAATTGGACATACCAGCTGAGTGGTGGTGGCAGCAGTGGTGGCACACGCCTGTAATCCCAGTACTTGGGAGGCAGAGGCAGAGGCAGGCAGAGCTCTATGAGTTCAACGCCAGTCTGGTCTACAGAGTGAGTTCCAGTACAGCCAGGGTTGTTATATTTAAAGAAATCCTGTCTTTAAAAGGAAAAAAAAAAGGGACATATGCCAAATGCAGGGAATTGGAGACTGTTTAATGCTACCATGGATAGGATGCAAATAGAAAAGATAAATGAAGGGATAGACAACTTAGTTGGGATCGACTTAATGTCACTCATAATTATCAGTTTGGTAATTCATACACACACACACACACACACACACACACACACACACACACTTGGTTTTTTTCGAGACAGGGTTTCTCTGTATTGTTTTGGAGGCTGTCCTGGAACTCGCTCTGCAGACTAGGCTGGCCTCGAACTCACAAAGATTCGCCTCCCTCCTCATCCCGAGTGCTAGGATTAAAGGCATGTGCCACCAATGCCCAGTGGTAATTCATATTTTATCCTTAAAAATAGTTTGATAATTTTGCCAAATATGAGAAATTGATAGGACACAAAATGTAGAAAAATAGCTGGGCGTTGGTGGCTCCCGCCTTTAATCCCAGCACTCAGGAGGCAGAGGCAGGCAATCTCTGTGAGTTTGAGGCCAGCCTGGTCTCCAGAGCGAGTGCCAGGATAGGCTCCAAAGCTACACAGAAAAACCTGTCTCGAAAAAAAAATGTAGAAAAATATACTATTCATAAGATACAAGCCTTAGAGAAGGTTACTACTGGGGCTGGAGAGATGGCTCACAGGTTGGGAGCACTGACTGTTCTTCCAGAGGTCCTCAGTTCAATTCCCAGCAACCACATGATGGCTCACAACCATCTGGAATGAGATCTGGTGCCCTCTCTGGCCTGCAGGCATACATGCAGACAGAACACTGTATACATAGTAAATAAATAAATAAATAAATCTTTTTTTAAAAAAAAAAGATATAAGCCTTGGGAAAAGTTACTAATAATAAAAATATTCAGACACAGAAGAATTTAGAGCAGAACATACCTCACCAATACATTATGAAATTGAAGAGGCCCAAGGTTATCAAAAACAACTTTAATCTATCCAGTTACTATACAGGAACAACCAACAAATGACAGGTATCCCCAAGGCTATGGAATAGCTGACTGGAATCCTGTGAAAATGTTAGATTTGAGAAGATTTAAGGAAGAAATAGATAGTAATAGATTCATATGGCATGCATTCACCTTTTGTGAGGTAGATGCTAAATTCATGGGCAACTAGGAACAGAATTATTCCACAAGACCAGAAATATTTGGTTACAGTAGTATTGGAAGCTGGTCCTCAGTTACAATGGAAAACATGGTAGAAAGACAATTCTGGGGTCATCGAACACTGCAGTAGGGCTAGAGGTATTGAAATTTCCCAAGATTGTCAGGCGTTGGTGGCTCATGCCTTTAATCCCAGCACTCAGGAGGCAGAGGCAGAGGCAGAGGCAGGTGGATCTCTGTGAATTCTAGCCCAGCCTGGTCTACAGACTGAGTTCCAGGACAGCCTCCAAAGCTACAGAGAAACCCTGTCTCGGAAAAAAAAGAAAAAGAAAAAAAAAAAAAGAAATTTCCCAAGATCAATTTCTCAGAGAAGGTGATTATGCTGCTTTGCAAAGTCAGTCTATATATGATGAACAAACCTTGGCTCTATGCTGTATAGCAGCTTTGAAAGCTGGGACAGAGTTGAAGAAGCTGGAAAGAGGTCTGAGTCATTTACTAAAATTATACAAGGCCCAAAAGAAGCCTTCACTGATTTTTTACAAATATTGACTTCAGTTGTAAATAGAATGATATCAGATCTACAAGTTGGACAAATATTAATTAAATCTTAGACTTCTGAAAACGCTAATGCACAGCTGGGCAGTGGTGGCACATGCCTTTAATTCTAGCACTTGGGAGGCAGATGTGGTGATATATTGTTTACAATCTAATAAAGCTTGCCTGGAGATGAATGAGAATACAAAGTTAGCCTAAGCATAGATGCTGGGCAGTGGTGGCACACACCTTTATCCCAGGACTCGGGAGACAGGCAGATAGATCTCTGTGAGTTCAAGGCCACCCAGGGCTACATGAAAGTGAATCAGTCTAAAAGAGTAACAGAGTTCATACCTTTAATCCCAGCATTAGATAAGTATATAAGACAGGAGCAGGCAGGCAGTCTTGGGCAATTAGAGAAGTATATAAGACAGGAGCAGGCAGTCAGTCTTGGGCAATTACTATTCAGCCACATTGAGGACAAGATCCCTTCCCCAGCTTTGGTAGACATGAGAGCTCTCTGGTGACTTGGCTGCTTTGCTTTTCTGATCTTTAACTTGAACCCCAATATCTGTCTCTGAGTAAAAATTATTCATGTTACAGGCAGAGGCAGGCAGATCTCAGTGAGTTCAAGGCCAGGCTGGTCTACAAAGTGAGTTCTGAAAAGGCTGATTCTGTAATCACAAACTTATTAAAGGTTATAGCCATTATGGGAATAAGTGTACAAATTAAGACAATACTCCAGCATGTCTCTAGTAAAATTAAACAGTTTTTTACATGTTACAACATAAAGCATATTACAGGTATATCACACAAACTTACAGGACAAGTAGCTATAGAAAGATTTAATTGCATTTTAAAAGAAATGCTTAATAAACAGAAAGGAGTAATAAGGACCCTTAGAGATAGATTGCACAATACTTTATTTACTTTAAAATTTTTAAATGCTAATGAAAAGGGGACAACCACTGAACTAAATCAAATCAGACTGTATACTTTAAAGATGTGTTGACCTCGGAATGGGCACCAGAGTATGTGTTATATTGGAGAAAAGATTTTGCTTTTGTTCCTACAGGAGAAGAAATCTATGGATACCATCAAAATTGGTAAAGATTTGATTCAAACATAGAGACCTCTTGATTAGGAGAGGCAATAGTTCATACAACAATATGGCAATTCAACCTGGCAAAAAGGAAAACTAACCAAAACTAAGGCTGGGGCAGGGTTTTGCTTAGAATCCAAAGGTTGGACAACATTGGAACAAGTCAGACAGGAGCTTCAGTGTCCTTGGGCTTGCTTTGACGGTAAACCTATGACACCTGCTGGCCAAACATCATCATTGCAATTTTAGGTTAAGACCACAAGCGGCAAAGACAATTTGAGGCAAATTACTGGATATTTTTGCATTTTAAGCTACTAAATAATTAAATTATTTTTTTACAATTTATTAACTACCGATACAACAATGGCAGATAATATTATTATCCAGGAATTTAAACATCTTGATGCTACCACTATGAATAGAATTTTAAAAGAGATATATAACCAACTGGGATGTATACACTCTTAGTCATAATTGCTATTAGCTTGGTAATCCATATCATATCCTTAAAGAAATAGTTGGATAACAGAGCTAAGAATGAGGAACTTATAGAAATGATAGTCTTTACAAACTTGTAATGAGATCTTAGCAAAAAAGATTCATGCAATTAAAAATGACAATTGTAAATTGACAAACAAAAGTCACAAAATGGAACATGGGAATGAAGTCTTAACAGAAAAAAAATTCATTCCTTGTCTAAGAGTAATGACAAGCTTGCAGATATACCATTGTTTTTGAAAGGCAATCTGCATGCCATACAAAAAATTCTCTAAGGATGAGAATATTAAACCTCTGGAATCATATGTAAATAAAGAGAACAAGAAACTGACAGATTTAATAAAATCACTGTAAGTTTTTACAGTTCAGGAAGTTCAAACATTAAAAAAAATAATGGTGCATAGATTACAGGTCATAGAAGACCTTCTTAAAACTGATACATTAGAAGTTAAGGTACAAACTAAAGAGAATAAAAAAAGATTTAACATAGAGTCAGAGATGACTTACCAAGGGTCATATGATCATCATCACCTGCTATGGTCTATCCTGTTACTATTACTCAAAAGTCAGAAAATTGCAAACATCTAGAAAGATATACAGAATGCAAATGGGAGCCTATACTTATAAAGATTTAAAAATTATTAAGGAAGAAGTAGTTTATTATGGCATACATTCACCATAGGTGAGGCATTTAGTAAAGGCTTGGGCTACAAGAAATAGAATAACTCCAAATGATTGGCTTCAATTAGTCTCAGCTGTCCTAGAACTTGGCCCACAGCTGCAGTGGAAGTCATTTTGGAGAAAAGAGGCCAAGGTTCTTGAACATCAATGCAAAATCAAAGGTTATGAGGCTTCCCAAGATCAAACTTGGTGAGGGCTGTTATGCTGATGCAGATACTCAAGCTACGTACAATGAGCACATCTTGTCCCTGTGCTGTACAGCAGTTTTAAATGCTTGGGACAAGATTCAAGAACCAGGGAAAAGAATTGAGTCATATACTAAGTTTATATATGGCCCAAAAGAACACTTTAGTGACTTTTTGCAAAGAGACAAAAGATGTACAAACGGGTAGCAAATCGAGAATCCAGATGAGTTCTCATTGAATCTCTAGATTTGAAAATGCTAATTTAGAATGCAAAATGGTGCTTGGGCCCTTAAAGATCAGATCAGCAACAGTGGATAAATGGTTGCTGCAAACAGCCAATGTTGAGTCTTTTGGTTATAACTCTGAGGCTTGGGTAGGAGAAGCAGTTTCCAAAGGTATGAGGAGACATGAAAATATCAAATGTTTTAATTATGGTAGAATAGGCCATAATTCTGAGAAGAAATTGTAGACAAGGCATTACTAGAAATAATGCTTCTTTTGGAAATAACCCAAATAGGAGGCCCCAACCTTCTGGATTATGTGCAAGATGTAGCAAAGGCCAGCACTGGTCCAATAAATGTCGATCAGTAAACGACAAACAAGGCAACCCTTTGCCATCAGGAAACACCAAGCGGTGGCCTCTCAAAGTCCCCCATGTCAAAATTGGTCCAGTTGTTCCCAGTCACTGTGGGGGGCAATCCTCCTCAGAACAATTAGGAAATCCAGTGCCTACTGTAAAAAATCATACTGCTCTGGATGACAGAATAGCTTTGGAGGATGAATCAAAAATTCAAGGAGGAAACAGAAAACATATATCTTGTCAGACTTCTATAAATGAGCAAAGACCAAAACTAAGAGTACAAATAAATAGCTGGGCGTTGATGGCGCACACCTTTAATCCCAGCACTCGAGAGGCAGCGGCAGGTGGATCTCTGTGAGTTTGAGACCAGCCTGGTCTACAAGAGCTAGTTCCAGGACAGCTTCCAAAGCCACAGAGAAACCCTGTATCAAAATACAAAAAGAAAAAAAAGAAAAAAAAAGTACAAATAAATAATGATATACTCAAAGTATCATTGGACACAGGTGCAGACATCACCATTATCACCCCAGAATCTTGGCATCCAAGTTGGCGTCTTCAGGAGGGAGATGTTTGTAACAATAAGCCTTTACTTCAAAGCCACCTGAGCCCTGCTGCCAGGGGGGCACTTTCTGCAAGGCTGCCCAAGTTCCACCTGCCACCACGTTATGGTCCCAGGTAACACAGAGAGACTTATATTAGGTACAATGCTGCTTGGCCAATGAATAGGATTTCTCATCTGTTAGCTCAGTCTTAGTTATCATAAATCTATATATTTTATAAGACTTATCTTACCGGATGCCAGCAGAAGCGCCCTGTCTTCCCGGGTTCACATGGTGACTCCAGAGCAAAGAGCAGGAGGAAGAGAGAAATTGTCTTCCTTCTTGTCCTTGCTTATATATGAGTCTGCCTGCTATGTCACTTCCTGCCTGGATTGCAAGACTTCTTTACTACATTTCCCAGAATGCTCCTTGACCCCTAATCCCGCCTAACTTGCTGCCTCATTGGCCAAACAGTACTTTATCATCCAATAAGACAAACACATACACAGAATTACTTCCCCCATCATCTCCTCTTTTCTGTCTAAATAAAAAGAAGGGTAATTTATCTTTTATAATAACCAAAGAAAACTATAACCATAACTATCTGTCTTCAACTCCATCAAAGACCACAGAAGGATAATACATAAACTCTAGAATTGACAGAGACATCTTGCTACCTGGACAGTCACCCAAAGTTCCGTAATGTTGGGGCATCTATCTTCAGCCCATAGGCCACAGTGTGTCTGACACACTTCTCCATTTCAGCAGGAACCTTTCAGGACCGTTCATCTTGTTTTGTAAGTTCAGCAGTCATGTTGTTGTGGGTCCTGCATGTCCAGTTTATACAGCAACAAACAGTCCAGGCAAGAGCAGTTTCTTGCCCAAATGGCTAATCTTGCCATATTGAAGGCAAACTCCATAATGAGTTTCTTTGATGTACATCCTCCTTTCTGGCGTAATTGATGTGCCAGGAAGAGTTGTGTCTCACTGCCAAGAAAAACCCTAAACCATTTAAATGCCATATATTCTGTAGGTCTTTGAAAGGTTTGAAGAATACCCATCTATCTCAAATATATCTTTGTATATCTAGAAAACCTAACTAATCTAATTATGTTTTGACTATTATACCTGACTATATCTGCTTCAAATCCTTATCAACTTTTGATACTATTGGACTTTGTTAACTGTGTTAGTGGACATTTAGCACTATCTGTCCATGTTTTAGTATGTAATAATGTTCATCATGTTCTCATGTGTTTATTTACTATTTGTACATTTTATTTGATTAGGAATCTATTAAAATTGTATTTTCCATGTTTTTTACCAGGCCCTTTGCAGTTGGTTGATGGTATATAGTTTTTGTTTGTTTGTTTTCTGAGACAGACTATCACTGGCTGTCCTGGAACTCACGACATAGACCAGGCTGACCACAAATTCACTGAGGTCCTCCTACTTCTGCCTCCCAAGTGCTGAGACTAAAGGCATGAGCTACCATACCCAGCTGTTGGTATATGTTTTAATAACAGATTCTCCAAATGTAGTCTGATTTTTTTTTTCTTGTTGTAGGGCACATGAGCATGAACAGCTCATGTTCACTAGGTAAAATATAGGACACCTAGGCACGTGATAGGCTGACCTTTAAAACCACTGGCTGGCTGTTTTCCCGCTCTGTGTTTTGTTTTGTTTTGTTTTCCTTTAAAAGATGCTTGCTGTGGGACAATAAATGAGTTCCTGCTTGACTAGATTCCCAGCTTCATCTGAATGTCTCTGGGATTCTAGGAGGCTGGGGAATGGGTGAGCAGCACACTTACCCTTCCTCGAATCCAGCTCAGCCTTCTGTGGTTGGGCTAAGACCCTGCATCTGGTGCCTGAGCTTGGGGCACAAAGGACCTAAATCTTAGCCAAGGCCAAGTGGTCTCTCAGGGTAAGTGAGACCGTTGGTATGGGTAACTATTTTCAGTAAGAAGGGAGAAGGGGAAGGACCCAAGAGGTTCTCCAAGGATGAGATGGAGGAGGAATGGGCAGAACCATCCACCCCAGATAACTCCAGACCCCTGCCTATGCTCCCAGGAGAGAGGTGGTTGGGTCCCCCTATACCACCCTCAGGGAAAATCTGAGGGACCTGGACCACTATGATCAACTGGATAACAGCAGGTAGAGACCTACGGGTTGGTTTATGCAGAGGCCTACCCAATCAAGGAGGGATGGGAGGATGCAACTAGGGTCCCTGAAGCCTACCTGGTAAATTTGGCCTGTAGGCCTGGCAGGCCTCTAGACTGGTATCCTTGGGAGGTGAAGGATCTTAAAGAGCTCCACAAGGCCATGGTGGAAGATGGCCCTGATTCCCCTTGGGCACAGACCCTGTCACAGGATATCGCCTATCATCGGTTCATCCCTAAGGACTGACTGGATGTGGCTAAGGCAGTCCTCCCTAGTTCTCAGTTTATCAAATGGTGTGCCTTTTATAAGCAGGAATGTAGGGTGTGAGCTGAGGAAAATAGAAATCCCTATTATCTATGCTATGCTGTCAGGAACTGGAGATGGTTACTCCACTGGGGTCCAGCAAACAGGGGTCCCTGGGTTGTATCAGGATCAGGTGAGGCAGACTGGGTTGAAAGCCTGGGCTAAACTGGATGATGGACCTACTGAGTCCCCCATAGCTGGGGTGAGGCAGAAGCCTAGTGAGCCTTTGCCAGAGTTTATAGACCAGGTCCAACTGAGTAGTCAGTGCAAGCTGCCTCCCAGAGACCTCAGAGAACAATTTATCAAACTGCTGGTATGGGAAGGGATGAATGGGGACCATAGAATGGTCTGCTTGGGATTAAAAGACAGTTCCCTGAGCAGATGCTCGATAGCCTCCCAAAATGTAGATACCCAGCAACACCAATCCCAGTCTCGGGCCCTGGCCTTTTGGGCACAGATGACCACCATGATGGAGGCCATGACCCAGGTCTTGGCAACCCAGGGTCAAGGGTCCTCGAGGCCTCTGGGAAATGGAACATATTTTAGATGTGGGCAGGAGGGACATTTTAAAAGAGACAGTCAGGCTGGAGAGATGGCTCAGAGGTTAAGAGCACCGACTGCTCTTCCAGAGGTCCTGGGTTCAATTCCCAGCAACCACATGGTGGCTCACAACCATCCCTTATGAGATCTGGTGCCCTCTTCTGGTGTGCAGATATACATGGAAGCAGAATGTTGTATACATGAAAAATAAAATCTTTTAAAAAAATAAAAGAGACAGTCCTCAACACCCTTCATCTAATGGGCCAGGAGGGGCTAAGCCCCCCCTCTCCCCCATGCCCTCTGTGCAGGAAGGGATACCATTGGAAGAGGGACTATAGATCAAAATTTGACCTGGAGGGGAGCCTCTCTAAAGGTAATTTGGAAGGTCTCATACCCCGACAACACAAGCCTACTGACTATCCCCTTGATTGAAGGATTTCATCCAAAAATGACCATTTCTATAGGTGGTAAGAAGTTTCACTGCTTGATAGACACAGGGGCAGACAGGACAGTTCTCCGGGAGGAGGAAGTACCTTCCACCTGGGAGCTTGCACCTGGGCCCTTGGTTTTGGGGGTGAGAGGTAACTCCCAATCAAGGGAAACAGTGACCTTAATGCACTGGACCATTCTAGATGGGGACCAAGGAAAGATACGCCCCTTAGTGGTCAAAGGCCTTACTGCCAATTTGCCGGGACAGGACATGCTAGGCCAAATGGATGCTGTTGTGACCACAGATCATCGGCTTTTTATGAGGAAGAGGAAGAGGCACAAAGGGTGGGAAAGGACCTAAAGGGGGTCACAGAGAAGGAATTTTTCAACCTCCACAGCTACAGGGGGGACCTGAGAGGTCTGTTCGGGGTACTCCCAATCATAAGGACCACTGCACACACACACACACACACACACACACACACACACACACACACACACAGTGCTGCTGGGAACAGTGGCTGCTGACTAAACCTAAGCTGCTAGCATTGCACTCCCAATCATAAGGACCACTGCACACACACACACACACACACACACACACACACACACACGGTGCTGCCGGGAACAGTGGCTGCTGACTAAACCTAAGCTGCTAGCATTGCACCAGCTAGTGGATGAACAATCAAAGCTGGGGCATATTTGCCCTTCTATGAGCCCATGGAACACCTCAGTATTTATAATTCAAGGTGTCTAGGGCTTGGCGATGCTCCAAGATTTGCACAAGATAAATGAGAGGATGGAACTAGTGGGCACCCCTTAAGGGACATGCCCTGAACCCCTGCTATTGCTACAGAATATACATGTATGGTAACTGATATTATGGATTGCTTCTTTTCTATACCGCTACATCCAGGGGACTGTGATAAATTTGCCTTCTCTGTTCCAAACTGACCAATGTTTTGAATAGGTAGTGCTACCGCAGGGAATGGCTAATAGCCTGCTTTCTGTTAACAGTATCTTACTACTCTCTTAAGGCCTATGCTAAAGTCAAAGATTCAATAATACATGCTTATGTGGATGATTTCATTTTGGGACATCAGGATCAAGCATATCTGGAGGGCTTTGTGACACAGGTGCACTTAATGACTTAAAAAGGGGGGCTTTACTGTGGCCCCAGAAAAGGTCCAAAAGGTGCCCACATTTAAAGTACTTGGGTCACCCTCACGCTGACACAGGCTAGCCGGCTTAAACCTGTTCTGGAGGTGCCAGAATCTGTGACCCTGACCAGCTCCACGCTTACTAGGAGAGATTAATTGCTGAGACCCTGGGTGTCAATCCCTACAGAAGACCTGGTACCCCTATACACCCTGCTAAAGGACAAGTTGCCTCATGATAATATAACCATGACAAAAGAACACCACTGAGGTGCTCCTTGTCTTTCAGAAGGCCTTGGACAAATGCTCTCGAAGGAGGTATTTGGTGACTAGGCCCTTGTCCCTCTGGCTATTTGCTGGAGCCTCCCTGATTACAGTAGTTCTAACCCAGGAGGGGGAGCCATTGGAATGGATGCATATGTCTTTGGGAGGAATACCCTGGGTCTACTCTAAGGTAGATCAGCTCAAAAACACTATCATAAAGGGCAGGACCCAAGCCCAGCGACACTATGGGCTAGACCCTCATAACATTGTCTTCCCCTTCTGGGTGGTGGATGTTGAATGGCTTGCTCCAGCTAATGCCCACCTTGCAGGATTTATGGGGAATATTGATTGCCACTATGGGCTGCCCAAATGGGCTCCTCTTTTACACAGACTCCCCCTTAAGATGCCTTCCTTGTTTCCATCAGATCCATCCCGGAAGCCATTTGCATCTTCACTGATGGGGGCTGAGCAGGCTCTGCCTATGTTGCCTTTAGGGGTCACCACGCAGCACCAAGCCACCAAAGATTTCAACCCTGCCAAGGTTCTGCCCAATATAAGGAAATACTGGCTGTGACACTGGCATCACAGGACATCTCTTGAGCCCTGCAATTTTTTTCAGACAGTCTCTATGTGGTTAACTTACTTCACCATATCACACAAGCACACATCCGGTTAGATAATAACCCCATATCCCCCCTCAAGGTGGCTCTTAAGGCCCTTTTAGAGGGTTGGGAGACACTAATTTACCTGGCCCAAGAATCTTGTGAAGTGGGAGACTGGACCTCTCTTCATCAAGTATGGTCTGAATGTGGAGAGTTGTGGGGTGCCACCTGCCCTATGTATTGGACCCCAAATCCCCAGGCTGCTTACATGTTCCCAATAGGGCAGCCTTAAGGGACACTGACTTTTACATATGCCCGGGGAGCAATCAAACAGCAAAGGACATATCCAAATGTGGTGGAGTGGACGCCTTCTACTGTGTACAACAGAGGTGTGAGAAAATGGGAATGGACTCCTGGATAAGGCAATCTCCACCCTGTTGGGTTCCTTTATAGTAATAATCTTAATCTATGTCTTTGGTCCTTTCCTTTTCAATAGGCTAGTCACACTAATCAGAACAAAGACTCAAGAGACCCAACTGATGACCCCTCGAGTCCATAGTGATAGGATCAGCCCCGAGGATATCTCCCTTTTGAGTGAACCTTGACAAAACATGCTATAAGAGATGAACCTCTGTGGAGGTGCCAAGAGGCCCGTACTTTGAAATGAGGTAGGCCATGGTCTAAAACAAAAAGGGGGAATCTGTAGGGCACACGAGCCAGTCAAAGATGGCGCTGAGAGGAAGTCAGATGGGTGAGTCCTGAGTTTACAAAAAAGATGATTGGTTGCCTAGATCGAACCAGATGAGGTCACTGCATGAACAGCTTGTGTTCACTAGGTAAAGTATAGGGTGCCTCGGCATGTGATAGGCTGACCTTTAAAACCATTAGGTGGCTATGTTCCCCGCTCTGCAGTTTTTTCCTTTAAAAGATGCTTGCTGTAGGTTAATAAACGAGTTCCTGCTTGACTAGACTCCCTGCTGCATCTGATTGTCTCCAGGATCCTGGAAGCTGGGGAATGGGTGAGCAATGCACTTACCCTTCCTTGGACTGAGCTCAGCCTTCCGTGGTTGGACTCAGACCCTGAACTTGTTTGTGCATTTTCTTTTTCAGTGCTAATGATCTAACCCAGGATACTATGCCTATTAGGCAAGTGCTCTACCACTGAGCCCAGACCTAAGTGTAATCCTTAAATGACCACTGATGGCTCCTTTCATTTACAGCAATAAGTTCAGACAACTGCAACAACAAAAACTATTGACAATGTACGGACATAACACTTTGCATGTGTGGTAGCCATGGCTAGCAGCCAACTCATTATGTGGCTAAGGGTGACCTTGTACTTCATATCCTCCTGCCTCTGTTTCCCAAGTGCTGAGATCACAGGTGTGTGCCACTATACTAGATGTGACACATTTTAAAATTTAATCTCTATTAGCTTTTTCTCCATCATTAGGTTAAGATAATCAACAAATCAACAAATCAAGTTCTGCTTTGCCACATATGCCAATTTTATGGTGTAAATACTCCAAAATCATGGCCAAAATCAAGCTACAAATGTTTCCCTTGGATATAAACTGTGCAATAGTATATACACTATCTTATCACATTCTACTGGTGGGGAATTACATGTATCTAGGCAATCATATGTTCAGACAATGGTAAATGTGATAAAATCAGGACTCAAGTTTTATTTTTAGCATGTTTTCTTTCACTTTATAGCTGTAGCAATTAAATGTTTTAAATGGCTAAATATTTAACCAATTTGCAAAATTCTTGAAAACTTAACAGAGCTCTTTCTTTAACACATCACTGGCCTGTCTTATTACTGAATGGGTAGAGTTCTTTAAGCGTATTCTAGTTGGGCACTTACAGGGAACCATGGAGTTGGCCGGGCCTAGCTGTCTTTCGAGGCATGTGTCATAGTTTTTTCAGGTTAGATTCTGTAGCTCGTAGGGCATCATGTGCCTTCGGTCCCTGAGAAATTGAGGAACTCCTTCAGGCAGTGAAACACTCAGGAAAGTTTGTGTTTTCTTTGTATGTTTCCTTAGAAGTCAAGGAAGTATGGAAGCTTGATGGGACATTTGGTCTTAGACATTAATCATTTGTGTGTCCAATACAGCTTGCAAATGCCATTGTATCCTGGTGTCTACTACAGTATTGATCCTGGCAATCACCATTATATTCTGTTTCTGATAAAGATATAAAAAGTCCGATTGCTCTCAATAAGATTGTCTCAGCCTCAGTCTTGCTGGGGCCCCTCCAACCCAACCCTGGTTTAATTCCTTGCTAGCCATATCCAGTGGCCTTGGCCCTGTAAGTGAGCATAGGCCTTACAAGCACTACCCAATATCACTTTTTGGCATAATGAAAATATCTGTCAAATTGCCCTGGTTGAGCTAGTGAGCATTTGAAACAGTATTACAACTGAGGAGCTGAAGCTTAAATTTTCCTTAATTTAAAGTTCAAAGTGAAATAACTGCATTGTTGGCTACTACATGGAGGCGTGGTACTTACTAGGCACAGAATTAACCCTCTCTAACATAGCTGAATAATATTTGGGGCAATACTAAAGACAAAAAACATTCCTATTCTCTGACACTCTCCATGTTCACAATAGCTAAAAGCAGACTGTATTCAGAATTCCCCAGGCTGAAGTATTTCCTTCTTTTAAAAGTGCTAAAAGTATCTCTTCACACTTCATAGAATAATGACAAGGAGGAAATGAAATGATGTGTGTAGAAGGCTTAGCACGCTTTCAAACTGTCTTGTAAATGCTCAGTAATTGGAACCACCTACTAGTTTGGCCTTCCATTTTGAGTGTGTTAATTTGCAGATCAGGGCATCCTTCAGTCCTCACAGGAGAAGCCTCTTCTTGGAGTAGATGGCAATTAACCCACAACCGATCACCATGCAGAGAACTTTGGAAATCTCAGCCCTAAATGGGATGTGTATATCATACTCCTCATCTAAAGCTCAGGGAACTATGTGGAAGAGGGGACAGAAGGATTGTAAAAGCAGAGGTGATGGATGGCTTCAAGGGAGCAGCAGTCTCCAAACACAGCAGGGAAGCTGCAATATGAATCCACAGAGATTGTGAGACTGTGTACAAGACCTGCAAAACCCCGGTACAGAGAAGGGGAAGTGGACACAAAAGCTATTCATAATTGATAACTTTCGGGGGAAGGAAAGTCCAGTTTTTTCAATGGAGTGATACTCCATGCTTAGTTTGTTTATTTATTTATTTTTGTTTGTTTTTGTTTTTTCCAGAGGGTTTCTCTGTGTAGCTTTGGAGCTGTCCTGGAGAACTCGCTCTGTAGACCAGGCTGGCATCGAACTCACAGAGACCCCGTCTTGCCTCCCAACTGCTGGGATTAAAGGCGTGCACCACCAATGTCCGGCCTGTTTTTTTTTTTTGTTTGTTTGTTTTTGTTGTTGTTGTTGTTGTTGTTGTTTTTTGAAAGAGAGAAATGGAGCATGAAGTTGAGTGGATAGGGGGTTGGGGAAGGGAATAACTATGATCAAAATACATTGTATGAAATTCTCGAAGTATAAAATATCTATAAAAACGCCCTTCAGAGTTACTTATAGCTCACTGATTTTAAACCTGGTTAAAAAAAATGACGCATAAGTCGGTTACTAACAATCTAAGTAACCCTTCGACCATAACTTCCGAGAGGGGTTAAAAACACGTCACTACAGCCGACTCTCCTCCCTTGCCTCGGCTTTAAAATTGGCCGGGCTGCGGGAGAGACCCGTGATGGACAGGGCGTCCGGCCAGTCGCTGGCACTGGCCAATCAGAGGCGGCCCCGTCTCAGGCCCAGCCCAAGTCCCCGTCCAATCGCGTCCGGGTGGCGGCCAGAGCAGGACGGTTGAGAGGCGGTCGGTTCCAAGTGGGCCGCGGCGCGGGGGAGACGTCGGGCTCGCAAGCAGGAACCCCGAAAGCGGTTCGCACGCCACGACTGGACCCCCTACGCGGCGGCTGCAGAGGTCGGCCCTGCCCGGTGGGACCGCCGAGACTGACCTTTGCCGGGAGCCCATCCTGGCCGACGACGTGTGCGGGTCCCTGGCGTCCCCTCCGGCGCGCTCTTGGACCCACTTCCCACAGCGGAAGTCTGCCTGCTCGGGCTCCGCCGGGACCTGCTCGGAGGAATGGCGCCGCCGGGTGAGGCGTTGCGCATGGCTCAACAGTGGGGCCCCGCGGCCGATACGCCTTGGGGAGCGGGGCGTCGCCCGCGGGAGGCTAGTGCGGATCACACGGGCGCCGACCAGGCGCTGCTCCCCTCCCCTACGGGGCAGGGGCATGGGCTCGGGCGCTTTCGGGGTCGTGGGTGTGACGGAGGGCTGCGAGCTCTAGAGAAGGGAGGGCGGCCCGGAGGATTGTTGCGGGGAGGGGGAGGCGTGCGACGCGCGGCTACGGGTCCCCGCGAGGCCCAGCGCGAACCGCGCGGACCCGGGCCTGGCCGCCTTCATTCATTCTGGTGGTCCGGGCGGCCTACGTCCTGTCTGCGAGCCATCCGCGGCATCGTGAAAGCCTTTGACCATGTCGCTGGACTCTAGGGTTTTTTCCCTGACAGGGACGGGAGGCTCACCTCGCCTAACGCCTAGGCTATGAAGTGTTATAGAGGTGCAGACTTGTGTTAGCGGCCACATATTCTCTGTGAGACCAGGGGCCAGGGACTTAACCCATCTGCACCCCAGTTGCTCTTTTGGTATCTGCTTCGTAAGATCTGTGTTAAATGGTATTCTGCGTTTGCTTTTTAACAGTGCAGGGCAAAATTCGATGCCGGGTAGATTCTGAATGGACACGGTAGTGTGGAAGCTTAGTGTCATCCTTTTAAAAATCGGTATTTGGGTGTATATCTTCTATTCCCCCCTGGCCGATGAGTAGAATCCCAGAGAAAGGCAGTAACTCGGGAACACAGTGAACAAAGCTTGCCATTTCACTATTTGATTTGTTGGCAAAGTGGTTCAAGTCAGAATTTGTATTGAAACTGTCTCAAGTTTGAGTCCCAGTTATGTGTCTTAGGGCAGGGACAGATAACTTAATGAACCTTAATTTTTTTCTTTTTTAGTTAGGGCCTAGGGAGCTGGGGAAGTGGGTTTGGTTCCCAGCACTGAGAGAAAAGCAAGTGCATGGCACACAGGAGCTTCACTGTAGACTGATGAGTACTGAACATTATAGAGCTCTTTATTTTACTATGGGGTTTGGGACTTAGAGGTTACTACGCATCAAACCCAGGGTATGAATTCTACACTAAGCCATTACTTCTACACATACAGTCTAAACACACAAAGACTTAAATGAAACTACTGTTCATAGAAGATGACCTGAGTTCGAGCTTCAGGTAGAACTACATGGTAGAAGGAGAGAACCGACTCCCAAGGTTTCCTCTGACCTCTATATGTACACACCTCTGGCCCCAATTTAATTTAATTTTTTTAAGTAGAATGTGAGCTCTGTAGTGTTGACTGGGTTTGAGTCCAACCAAGACTGGCCACATGTAAGCTACTGTAGTCCTCAGCTTTCTTCTTTGGAAGGTAATGCCTTTACCAGATTCTAATTCAAATTCAACTTGAGCTGTAGGCAAAGGATTTAGGGCCATTGATGTTAGTTTTGTAATTGCCTTTTAATGCTTTTAACTTGGGTGACAACTGATTCATGACGTAGCCTACTCAAAAGCTTTCCTTGTTTTTATTTTTAATGAAAGAGACAGATGCCATTTCTACAGTTTCTTCATGTCCCCTAGGGGAGTCACAGATGGGACTGTTTTCATGTACTCTGTGCATACCATACCTGGCAGTCTGTAAGACTTGAAAATACTGAGATAAACATGAAAAATAGTCTTTAGCCTCCAGCTCTTAGAATCTAGATTCAAAGAGCTTATAGTTTAGCAGAGAAATCAGCCTGCATATTCTTTTTTTTTTTTTTTGCAGGGGAGGGGTATGTTTTTGTGTTATCTCCCCCCCCCCACACACACAGGGATTCTCCATGTAGCCCTGGCTGTCCTGGAACTCGCTTTGTAAATGAGGCCTCAAACCAGAGATCTGCCTACCTCTGCCTCCTGAGTTCTGGGACCAAAGGCGTGTGCCACCACTGCCCAGCTGTCCTCTCATACTCTTAGTTGTGGAAATGCAGCTTAGGCACAGTATAGACTTTGCTGACTGGCTGCAGTAGCAAGCAAGCAATGGGAGCAGCAGCTGATACTGTACAAAGTGCTCATTACAGACTAGTCATGATTCTATAACATCTTTCCCCCTTAACTCAGAACAAGCCCAGGGATGACACTTGTCTGCTTTATGCTTGAGGAAGTTGAGGCAATAGCTAAATACCTTGACTGTGGTTCCTATACAGCCCAGAGGCTGGGTTCTTCATTGTACTGGGGCCTAATTCAAGGAAAGCTTCTTGATAGTAAGCAAAAACCTGAAAGGGCACAATATGCAAAGTTGAAGTTGAGGAAAACCTGAAAAGAGTGCCAGGTGGGAAGGAACCGGACTCTTGAGGAATAGGCTGGAAAGTGGCAGTTGTTGGAGTGGTCAAGAGAGGAGGTGACAGGAAAATAAGGGTTCAGGATTTGTTCTGTCCTGGAGCTTCCATGAAAGACTGTCCTGGTAGTTGAAGATGGGGTCATCATTCCCGGTCTCTTGAGGCTCAACCTAAGTTCTTTACCCATTCCCACGCGGTTGGGCTCCCAGACCTTGGTGCTTCATTATTGGGACTGTGTCTAGGAGTAATGTGACATGTACTTAATAGCCATTTCTGTCAAAGGTTCCAGCGCTGTCTTCCTGTTGGCCCTGACAATCGTAGCCACCACCCAGGCTTTGACACCTACCCACTACCTCACCAAGCATGATGTGGAGAGACTGAAAGCCTCTTTGGATCGTCCTTTCACAAATTTGGAGTCTGCCTTCTATTCCATCGTGGGACTCAACAGCCTTGGTGCCCAAGTGCCAGATGTCAAGGTAAAGCTGCCTTTCTTCTGCTCACAGTGTTTTAGGAGAACCTTAATCTCCTTACACGTTCCTCTCAGATACTTTAAAACAGACTCTTGCTGGTGTGAGCATTACTGCATTTAATGTAACAATACTTCCAGTCTGAGGTTGTTTGTTTACTTAATGTGTGTCCCACCAGTTGGGTGCTTGTAAGGGAAAGGAGGAAAGTGAGTCAGAGCTTCTTGAGACTACAGAACTATCTGTGAAACTGCTCACTACAGCATGAACTTGGTTTGTTCACTTGTTAACCACAGAGCCATCTCCGCAGCCCCACAAGGTGTGCTTGTACAGTGCTAGGTGCATGGCTAACATCTGCAAAGGAGTCAAGGTAAAGGACTCACATGCATTAATCAGTGATAGTCATTGTGTGGGGTGATTTAGAATAAAGCAGGGAGAAGCAGGAAATTGCTCTCTTGCTCTTCCTCCCCCTCTCTTCTCTGGAGCCGCCATGTGAGCCCAGGAAGACAGGATGCTTGCCGCCGGCATCCTCAATAAGGTAAGTTTATAAAATATATAGTTTAATGGTTATGGTTGATACTTAAGACAGAGATAGCAGATAAGAAATCCTAGTCAGGGGGATGGAGAGATGGCTCAGAGGTTAAGAGCACTGACTGTTCTTCCAGAGGTCCTGAGTTCAATTCCTGGCAACCACATGGTGGCTCACAACCACCTTGAATGAGATCTGGTGCCCTCTTCTGGCATGCAGGCACAATACTGTATACATAATGAATAAACAAAATCTTTAAAAAAAAAAGAAAGAAATCCTAGTCATTGGCCAGCAGCATTGTAATTAATATAAGACTCTGTGTGTTATTTCGGGTGCCCACGTGGCAGCAGGGCCTGGGCGGCTGGCGGAAAGATTTATCGTTACATCTCAGTGTCTTGTGAATCTTGAACATGAATTATTTTAGCTTGAAAGTAAGCTCACAGGCATCAGTCATTTGGCCTCAACTTTGCATTCTGCTCCTCTTTCTGTGAAAGGGGAACTATGTAGTCTATCCTACTAGATTGTTGTTAGTATAAAGTGAAATCAGATTGTGCCACCAAGGGCCCCTTTCACACAGTAGCTGTAGTTATTGTTCTTAATAGTGAGATGTTTTAGTTCTGTTCATATTCAGGCAAGTTCAGACAATGCCTAGCACAGACGCTGTGTTTGTCGTGTGCTCTAATGATACTTCACCGCTGCCCTGTTTCCTCAAGAGTATGTAGGGTTCCTGAGGATAGAGCCCCATCAGCTTGAGGGAGGTGGAGTGGAGCAGTGGCAACTAGGAGATGTTTTGATTGTAAAGTATAACAAATGAAGGTGACTGTTAGACTAATATCAGATGTTAGGATTGGGATGCAGGGTGAAAGGTTTCTGCCAGGACAGAAACATTTGTGAGTCATCAGATTTGTGTTTGAGGCTTGTGGAGGAGTGAGGCACTCAGAGTGCCTTCTGAGCTGGGTTGTGATTTGGAGATCCATGTGAACTTGGGGTTGAGCACATTCCTCTAAGGATGTTCTTTGCTGCTGTTGTGATTGGGGCTGAAGGTGTAAATTGAAGTGGGGCTGAGGGAAGAGAAGCCAGCAGCAGGTTGAGAAACAAGAATGAATGAGTTTGCTTAAATTACAACCTGAACTTCATGAATGCATTATGGGTTGTCAATTGAGAGTGAGAGATTGCGCTAATGAGATGATGTAGGGAGCAGCCTCTGCAAAGTCTGGGGCTTACTAGTGCTTGAATGTTGCCTAAGAGTTGGTGTCTAGGGCAGCAGAGCAGGGGTATGGGAAAGTATGATCGGCAGCCCCAAAACAGTGGGCTCAGGAGATAAGAGGGGCTGGGAGCTGATGCTGGAGGAAGTGGGCAGGAAAGAGCTATGTATGGCATGGGTATCTATTGTGTGATTTTCACTCTTTTGGCTTTTTGGTGTCTTTTTGGTCTTTTTGAGGGGTCCACCACCCAGCTCCCAAGTAAATCACACATGGAAGCTTATTCATTTTTAGTTATGAATGAGTGCCTGGCCTTAGCTTGGCTTGCTACTAGCCAGCTTTTCGTAACTTAAATTAACCCATCTACCTTTTCTCTCCGGGCTTTTATCTTTCTTATTCTGTATATCTTACTTTCCTTTTACTCCCTGTCTGGCTGGGTGGCTGGCCCCTGTCACCCTCCTCTCCTTGTTCTCTTGTTCTTCTCTTCCTCAAGTCTCCTATTTGTACTCTGCCTGTCAGCCCCGCCTACACTTGCTCCTGCCAACTATTGGCTGTTCAACTCTTTATTAGACCATCAAGTGTTTTAGACTGGCAAAGACTCATAGCTTCAGAGTTAAACAAATGCAGCACAAACAAAAGTCGCACACCTTAAAATAATATTTTACTACAGGTATCTGATTAAGTTTAGGGGGCTGCAAGGAAGGAAGGTAGAAGAAAGCATAGGTTCTTCGCTCAGGAGGATGTTGGGGTTCTTGGGCCAAAGGGCACAAACAGCCGAGGTGAGGATGTGTGTGGAGTGGTTCCAGCTTCCAGTTGCTTAGGTGTCTGCAATGTGGAAAGCAGCTACAGTTAGAGCCAGATATTCCCTAGAAGAGCCAGCTGAAGCCCAGCCCTGGAATGGAGAGATGAGCACTCACAGGTGGCCCTCAGCATGTCCACACCATGAAGCCACTCATCATTCTTGCCCTTGCCCTTGTAAGCATCAGAGTGGGGCTAAATCTATTCCACAACAGAGATCTTAGCAGCCTTTTCCGATAGGGGGTGCAGCCAGGCTGCCTGGATTTGAAGGCCGGTTTTCCAGTTAGGAACAACCTTGGCTGAGCTGCTTTGCTCTATGAACTTAAGACAGTAAAAGTGTCCATGCAGAGGGTCTTTTAAATCCCCTAGAGGCACTCAGAACACTGTGACATTTGAAATGCTGGGGAAGAGGTCTCTTATCACTGGGGGACCTTGTGCTGTCTTTTCGTTGTTAAAGCACCAGAGGGCAGCAGAGCACTTAGCTGTGTGTAGAAAGTGGTCCCTTCATGAAGTGACCAGTTTCCTTCTTCAGATCCCAGTTTATACAGATCCCAGTTTATACAAGAGAGAGTACTTGGTTTCTTTTCTTTTCCCTATGGTTCTTTTGTTTGTTTGGTTTGGTTTTGGTTTTTGAGACAGGCTTTCTCTGTGTAGACCAGGCTGGCCTCTAACTCACAAAGATCTGCTTGCCTCTCCCTCCTGAGCACAGGGATTAAAGGTGTGCACCACTACCGCCCTGCCTTCCCCCTGGTTCTTTCAAACTTCACTCAAGTTGAAACTTATTTGTTTTGAGGATCTTACTTTGGTTTTGTTCCTAACATTTTTTTAGAGAGTTTTTTGATTTGGTTTGTTTTTTTTTGGTTGGAGTGACCCAGTCCTGCTGTGAGACATAACAGTGTTGAATGGCTGTTAGGGAAAGGCACCAGGCGGTTTCATGGCTTACCCCCTCTGCTCCCTATTCCATTCCCCAGAGGTTCCTACTTTTGCTCTTCTGTGATTTTAGGGATCAAATTCCAGGTCTTGTGCATTCTAGGCACAAGCAACACCTCCCCAGTACTAGAAGCACCCACTTTTGACTGGATTGGCCCTAAATTTTGAATAGCTGGGGGAAGGGGTGTTTTTTGAGACAGGGTCTCTCTACATAGCCCTGGCTGTCCTGGAACTCCAAACTGGCCTCAAGCTCACAGCCTATTCCTGCTTTCTGAGTGCTGGGTTTAATGGCGTATGCCATCATACCCAGGAAATAGCTATGTTTTATACTATCTCATTTAAAATAAATGTTTAGCGATGTAACTTTTTTCCCTTGCAGTTCAGTGTAACAGAAGCGGCTAGATCTTTGTTTTGTGCTCACTCTGTTGAGCACAATGTTTTTAGGCATCCTGTGTTAATTGCTTTGGGAAGCCCAGAGCAGAGTGGGGGCTGTGGCCTGTCATGGGATGAGTATCAACAAAGGCTGTATGAGACAGGTGCATCTGAGCAGAGGTGGAGGGAGGATCTCATTTGGCAAACACCACTTACCTTTGGCTTTCTCCCTTGTTTAGAAAGCATGTACCTTCATCAAGTCTAACCTTGACCCTAGCAACGTGGACTCTCTCTTCTATGCTGCCCAGTCCAGCCAGGTCCTCTCAGGCTGTGAGGTAAGCCCAAGTTCCTATACTGCCTTTTATTTATTTATTTGTTTGTTTGTTTATAAGCAGTAAGATGTATTTTTAGAGGGTTCATAATCTCAGATTGTTAATATAATTTTTAAAAATGAGGAATTATTGGTATAGGTTGGAATTCATTCACATTTTTATTTCTATCAGAAAATATATTTCCCTTTAAGGGTTCACTGTAATGGCTTTTAGGTTAGTTTTTCTTACAGTTCTTATCTCTTCTGGGAGGCCTTGAGATTTTCTTCCCTTTCTCTTTTAACATTTAAAAGTGTCCAGTGCATCCTCACCTCAGATTCTAGAACTTTCTGTTGAACATAGGGATTACTTTAAGTAGACAAGCAGCTTGTTGCTGTCTTTTGGGAGGTATCTTAGTTAGGGTTTCTATTGCTATGATAAAACATCATGACCAAAAGCAGCTTGGGGGTGGGGGGGAAGGTTTGTTTCGCTTAGACTTCCACATCACATTTCATCATCAAAAGAAACTAGGGCAGGAACTTGAGGCAGGAACTGAAGAAGAGGCAATAGAGGATGGTAACTTACTGGCTTGCTCCTCATGGCTTGCTCAACCTGTTCTCTTATAAACCTCAGGATCACCTCCCCAGAGGTGACACTGCCTACAAAGTCTGGGCCCTCCCACATCAATTTTTAATCAAGAAAATGCTCTACAGGCCAGTTTTACTGAGGCATTTTCTCATTTGAGGTTCTGTCTGCCCAAGTAATTCTAGCTTGTTTATATTGACAAAAAGCTAATCAGAACAGAGGTAGTGTTGAGTTTCTGAACATTTGGTTCTGGGGTACTGGGTGGGCATGGTTGTGGCCCGCATTCATCAGTTTGCCTTTCACAAAGTGCCAGAACCTGCTCTAACTCTATTTGCCATTCCTTTCCTAGATATCTGTTTCAAATGAGACCAAAGATCTGCTTCTGGCAGCAGTCAGTGAAGACTCCTCTGTTGCCCAGATCTACCATGCAGTTGCAGCACTCAGTGGCTTTGGCCTTCCCTTGGCATCCCATGAAGCCCTCGGTGCCCTCACTGCCCGTCTCAGCAAGGAGGAGACTGTGCTGGCGTAAGTTGTCAATTTGTGTGTTAGTACTAACCTGAGAGGGCTTGTTCGTTGCTGCAGCACACATTTCTGGGCATATGCTAGGTGCCAGGTGCTCTGCTAGATGTGGCAGACGTGTGTGTGTGTGTGTGTGTGTGTGTGTGTGTGTGTGTGTGTGTGTGTGTGTGTGTTTTTGCAATTAGAGGCCAGAGGTAATACCAGGTGTCTTCCTCAGTCAGTTTCCCCCTTTTCTTGTTTTTGTTTTTTATTTGAGACAGGGTCTCACTATGTAGACCAGGCCGACCTTGAACTCACAGAGATCCACTTGCCTCTACTTCCCAAGTCCTGAAATTAAAGGAGTATGCCATCATGCTTTCTTTCTTTCTTTCTTTCTTTCTTTCTTTCTTTCTTTCTTTCTTTCTTTCTTTCTTTCTTTCTGTTTTTGTTTTCGAGATAGGGTTTCTCTGTATAGCTCTGGCTGTCCCGGAATTCATTCTGTAGACCAGGCTGGCCTGGAACTCACAAGAGATCTGCCTGTTTCTGCTTCTTGAATGTTGGGATTAAAGGCTTGAGCCAACACTGCCTGGCTTCTGTTTTGTTTTTTGAGACAGGCTGGCTGATGAACTTCAGGGATCCAACTGCTAGTACTGGGGTTACAGACAACACTGCTGTGTCCAGCTTTTACATGTGTGCTAGGAGTCTGAACGAAGGTCCTCATGCTTACATGGTAGACATTTACCATTAAACCATCTCCCTATCCCCAGTGACTGGCACTTTAATTAAGGCAGAAGGGTCTGGTCCTTGGCCTTGTAGAACTCATACAAACATTATCTTCAAGCTTTTCAGGCAGAAGGCAAGGGCTAAGGCAGTGTTAGCCTGTCATCATACAGAAACAGGTTGGATCTGGAGCAAGGGTAGATTACCAAAGGACCATGAGGTCAGTAAGCTACAAGGCACTTTCTGGTGAGGCTTGCCTGGGGCTGTTGAAGGTGGCATTAGGGTTCTGTGAAGAACAGGAGCTTACTGGGCCCCTTGGAGTTGTGAGAAGTGGTGCCTATTGGGCACATGGATTCTCAGGGGATAGCATAGTCTAGAAATCAGACTCTGCAAAAGGCACAGGAGAAGAGAAGGTCTTTATAGGAATGATTTTACCCCATAGGTGAGAGTGTGTTTGTATGTGTTACAAGTACTTGTGTGTGCTTGGGTATGGAGGGCAGAGATTAATTGCAGGTGTTGCCAATCAGGTGTAGTCCACCTTGTTTTTTAAGACAGGATTTCTTTCTTTCCCTCTTTTTTTTTCTTCTGTTTTTTGTTTTTTTGAGACAGGGTTTCTCTGTGTGGTCCTGGCTATCCTGGAACTTACTCTGTAGATCAGGCTGGCCTTGAACTCAGAGCATTGTCTGCCTCTGCCTCCTGAGTGCCAGGATTAAAGGTGTGTGCTGCCACCTTTTAGCTGAGACCAGGTTTCTGATGGCATGCAGCTTGCCAATAGGCTAAGCTGGCTGACCTGCAGGCACTAGGAATGGACCTGTCTTCTTTTTCCTAGTGGTGAGATTACCCACACACACCACTGTGCCCAGTTTATAATTGGGCCTTTGAGCAAGTTTTGTGGTTATTATAAAAGGATCTGGTAACTGACTTCAGAATGTTTGCTAAACTTAAAAGTGAAAATATATTTTTGGAATTATTCTTTAAAACTAAAATTTATCAAGCTGGGCATTGACGGTACACACTTTTTTTTTTAAAGATTTATTTATTATGTATACAACATTCTGCTTCCATGTATATCTGCACACTAGAAGAGGGCACCTAATCTCATAACGGATGGTTATGGGCCACCATGTGGTTGCTGGGAATTGAACTCGGGACCTCTGGAAGAGCAGTCAGTGCTCTTAACCTCTGAGCCATCTCTCCAGCCCGAAGGCACACACTTTTAATCACAGCACTTGGGAGGCAGAGGCAGGCAGATCTCTGTAAGTTCGAGACTAGCCTGGTCTATAGGAGCATGTTCCAGAACAGCCTCCAAAATCACAGAAAAACTGTCTCGAAAAACCAACCCCCCCCCCAAAAAAAAAAAACAAACTAAAACTTATCATTTGGAACAACAGTTTATGGTTTGTTTTTTGTTTGTTTGTTTGTTTGTTTTTATGCCTCCCATTTAATTGTAACCTCTGATGTGGAGTACCTAGAGCCCTGTTGTACTGGCTAGTTTTATATCAACTTGACATAAGCTTCTGTCATCTGAGAAAAGGAAACCTTAATTGAGAAAATACCTCCATAAGATTGGATTGTAGGAAAGTTTGTAGTGTATTTTCTTAATTAGTGGTGCCATCCTTGGGCTTGTGGTCCTGGGTTATGTAAGAAATCAGGCCGAGCAAACCATGGAGAGCAAGCCAGTATGCAGCGATCCTCTGTGGCTTCTGTATTAGCTCCTGCCTCTAGGTTCCTATTGTGTTTGAGTTCCTGCCTTGGCTTCTTTAGATGATGAACTGTGATATGGAAGTGTAGGCCAAATAAAATCTTTCCTCCTCAAGTTCTTTTGGTTGTGGTGTTTCATCACAGCAATAGAAGCCTCACTAAGACACCTATTAATGCTTTTACATCACGTTGATGGTACCAGTTCCTCCTTTCAGCACAGTGGGATTAGGGCTTAGAAATGAAAAGCAGTGGTAAATCACTTACCACACATACATTAAGCCTACTACCGTAGAAATCAAACCAAGCCAGGCCCTAGGAATGACTCCCCAGGTAAATCTGCTTGCCCTTAAGCTAAGAATCTGGGTTTGGTTCAGGGAAACCACGTGGTGCAAGGAAAGAACCAACTCCTACCTCCTCCAGCCTGCACATACATGCCAGGGCATGCACATGCATGCACACCCCAACAAAAAGCAGGTTTAGTTCCCAGAATTTCATGAGTTGTGGAGCAACAACCAGATTGTTTCTAGACTTGAAGTTTTGTTAAGGGAGGGGTTCATAGTCAGTTGACATTCTCGTTGTTACTTTCAGTCCCTCCTCATATTTACAAGGTCAATAGTGACGTGAGGGCTGAAAATGTCTCTTACATGGATGCTTTTGTGCACATTTGCTTGGTGCTCGGCTCTTGGAAGTCTTTTATTTTAGGCCACGTGGTTCTTTTGCTTTTGTTATTGTTTTGTTGTTTTTTGAAACAGGGTCTCTTCATAGTCCTGGCTGTTTTGGAACTCACTCTGTAGACCAGGCTAGCATCTAACTTAGAGATCTACCTGCCTCTGCCTCCAGAGTGTTAGAATTAAGTGTGCACCACCATGCTTGGCAGACCTCTTGTTTTTGTCTCTGTTCATAATCCCTTTTGGTGGATTGCATCCCAAGTTAGCACCTTATAATGTCCTGTCACCGTCATACTACCCAATCAAAATAACCTTCCCATTTCCTGCCAGGAAAAGGTGGGGCACTCTGGAAATAAGGTATAGAGGCAGGCAGATCTGAGTCCAGGCCAGCTAGAGCACATGGTGAGACTTTGTCTCAAAAGAAAGAAAAGAAAACCCCCACAATAGGAAGAAGCACAGGAAAGTTAAGCTGTCTTGGAATCAGACACACTTGGCTTTGGGCACCAGGTATGTTCCCTTCTTGCTGTGGGACTTTGGACAAGTTATAACGTCTTTCTTTGGCTTTCATCTGTACAATGAGGCCAGCAATCTACCCTGTGGGGCAGGTGTAGAGATGGTGGATGTGTTGAGCACTCCTCTGTGCCTGTCCTTGAACATACAATGTTTTGTTCTTGGGGAGCGAGATGCTTCCTTGGTTGGACTGTAGTAATTTATTAGATCCTAAGCTGCAGTGCTTACCTCGCTCCTGAGTCTGACACACTGGATGTGCCCACTAAAGAGTTAATGAAGACTGTGGTTGTAAGAGAGGGCACGGGCTGTCAATCCGGTAGAACTGTGTAGGTCTATGTTGTCTGTGGCACTTCTGTGGCAGGGAGCTTAATGCCTCCTCTTTCCTGCACCCTCAGATGGCTCTCACACCTAAAAGCGGCCTTCTTCTCGTAGGGTCATCCTGACGCTTAGATTGGCAGGATGCTTTTTTTTTAAAAAATCTTTTTTTTAAGATTTTATTTATTTAATATGTATACAACATTCTGCTGCCATGTATATCTGCACACCAGAAGAGGGCACCAGATCTCATAACGGATGGTTGTGAGCCATCATGTGGTTGCTGGGAATTGAACTCAGGACCTCTGGAAGAACAGTCGGTGCTCTTAACCTCTGAGCTATCTCTCCAGCCCAGGATGCTTTTAATTTTAATGAAGCTAATTTGGCCAGGTCAATAAGGTCTGGTGTAAGTGAGGACTGTTTGCAATGGGCCTGTGTGTGAGTGGAGTTGTTCTAGGGAGTATCTATTCATAAATTTGTCTTAAAAAGCAAGAAGTATTGGTCTGACTGAAGCATCTGAACCAGAACCCTTGAAAACTAAGTTCTGTGAATCATCTGCTGTATTTGAGCAAGAGTTGGCTTTCTCCGTGGTAGATTGCAGTGTTCCACAGAGAAGGCCATTGCTAAGTAATGAAGCCAGTGACAAAACTTTCCTAAAGCTACATGATTGACTTCATTATAAAACTTTTGAGGTAGGTACAGTATGGCATCCTGTTGCTCCAAAGAAGAGAAAAATGGTGTCTTAACTGAAAGTTCTTTTTTGACTATTTTAACAGCTGTTTTTGAGCTGGCATTTATCTTGGGCAGATGGGGGATTTGTATTTTGTTTGGAAATTCAGGAGTCGTTAAATACTCATGGGGCTTCTCTCTCTTTAAATTGTGACTCCTCTGTTTTCCAACTTGTCATCTTAATGGAATTAGCTTTCCATGGAGGGAATCTAAATTGTTATGATCTCAACATAAGTAGAGAGATTCTTACTCTGCACCCTGACACTGACTTGATAAGTGGTGGTTCACACAAAGGCTCAGACATCTCTAAGGAATTATTCAATTCTGTGCCAAAGCAGAAGAGCATTTGACCACCAGGGGGCCTCAGCTTCCCTCATTTTACCCAGAGAAACGTTTGCTCTCCATCTAGACTATCTTCGTTAACAACAACAAAAATTAATAAAAAATCGTATACGTACAAAACTGTCACAATACACCTTAAAATGTTTTGTTGTTGTTGTTATTTAGGGGTGTATGTGTAGGCAGGCAGGCAGGCACATGCCCCGTGGTACACATGTGGAAGTCAGAGGAAAACTTTTTTTGGGGAGTGACTTGAGTCTCTCTCTATAGTCCTGACTGTTCTGAACTCACTCTGTAAACCAGGCTGACCTCGAACTCACAGATTCACCTACCTCTGCCTCCTGAGTGCTGGGATTAAAGGTGTGCACCACCACAACCAGCAAAATTTTTTATCTTATAGTATGTACTTTTTTTTTTTTAATTTAGAAACAATCATTTTACATATCAGTCCCCCCTTCCCTGTTCCCTCTCCCTCCCATCTTCCCATGCCCCCTACCAACCCACCCCCAACCCTAGAATATACTTTTAAAATAATAAAAAATATATGAGTAAAACAAAGAATGAAATGCTGATACATGCCACAATATGGATGAGCCTTAAAAGCTAAAACTAGCCGGGCGTTGGTGGCACACGCCTTTAATCCCAGCACTCGGGAGGCATAGGCAGGCAGATCTCTGTGAGTTCGAGGCCAGCCTGGTCTCCAGAGTTCCAGGATAGGCTCCAAAAAAGCTACACAGAGTAAAAAAACCAAAAAAAAAAAAAACTAAAACTAAAAGGAAGTATATTAGGGACTATGGGACTATATCCCAATGGTAGAATGCTTGGTTGGTGTATACATGAACCTGAAACTGATATTCAGCACCTTCCCAACAAGTCACCTATTGTGAGAATATCCAGAACTGATGGGTTGAGGGGGGCAGGATATGGGGGACATCATGGAGAGGAACTGCTTAATGATCTGGGACTTTATTTGGAACTCATGGAAGTGTTCTGCATATAAACAGAGACAGTAGTTGGACATTGTGACTCTAATAAGTGCTACTGAATTCGCTTTATTTTGAATTTTGAGATTAGGGGGCTTGGTATATAGCCTAGTTGGTGGAGTATTGCTTGAGAGTTGTGGTGTTTGAGAGTTGCAGTGATAGGATGTTTTCATAATGCGTGGGGTCCTGGGTTCAGTTCCTAACACTACACAGAGCAGGTATGGTGGTATACAGCTGTGGTCCAGCACTTAGGGAGTAGAGGCAGGAGAACCAGGAGTTTAAGGTCCATCAGCAAGTTTGAGGCCACCTTGAGCTTTATAAAACCCATCTCCAAAAATGAAATAATAAAGTTTTAAAAATTGAGCAAATGATGGTTTATTTTGATAGTGTAAAGTTATTGTTCATAAGAAGCAAGTATATATTATATATGTATTCATAAGGTTTTATACATAGAACACTAAATAAATGGTTAAAAGAAAATAAGATTCAGTTAAGACTCTCTGTCCCTTTTCTCTCCTAAGTGCCCGAGGGTGTATCACTTGCAGATCTTGTTGGAGGATGCTGGTAGTTCAAGTGGTAATTGTTGAGCATGTATTTACTGAATCTATTCCTTCTGTGCTTTAGTCTCGTTTTTTTAGAAGTTGCTCCAATTTTTCACCAACAATTTATAATCGTAGACCACATGATACTTCTTTCGTCTTGAATAAAAATGACATTTGACAAGCAGCCAATTTCAGCCTAGCATAATATCCTGTACAAGATAGAAGGTGTCTTCAGGCATATTTCTATACAGTTAACTAAATCTTAGCCTCAGTGCCTACTCTTTACCTTGCAGAACGGTCCAGGCTCTACAGACAGCATCCCACCTATCACAGCAGGCTGACCTGAGGAACATTGTGGAGGAGATTGAGGTATAAATCTGTTTCTCCAAATGAGTCTCTGAGCTCCTGTCTTGGATACCCTTTAAGACAGTCTTGCAAATAGACATGACTGGTTTCTTTCTTTCTTTCTTTCTTTCTTTCTTTTTAAGATTTTATTTATTTATTATGTATACAACATTCTGCTTCCATGTATATCTGCACACCAGAAGAGGGCACCAGATCTCATAACAGATGGTTGTGAGCCACCATGTGGTTGCTGGGAATTGAACTCAGGACCTCTGGAAGAGCAGTCAGTGCTCTTAACCTCTGAGCCATCTCTCCAGCCCTATGGGCAGCTCTCTATCTTTTACACCTGTGGCTGTTAAGTCCAACATACTTCTGTTCTTTGTATTTAAGCAGTATGTCCTAGAGAATATTTGCTAGGCCATAGGTTGTGGAACCAACAAATCTAAAACTCATGCTTCTCTCTGCTTTGTAGTTGTAGACTCTGAGCCTCAGTTTTTCTATACTATGGTTGCAGGGGCCGGTAAGGTTAAAAGAGCCTGAATATATTAACTGGCTGCCTGTTGAGTGGATACTATGGGTGGGTTTTGTTTTCTTGGGTGAGACTGTCTCATTATATAACCCTTATTGGTCTTAAAGTTGGCATCTTCTTGCCTCACTTCCTGAGCTAGGATTTTAAGTGTGTGCTTCCAACCCTGGCTCACTGCAGTTTTTACTATTGCTCAGTCCTAAACCAAGGATATTCTGATACTTGGGCCACCAAGATCTGTGTAGCCAGTGATGATGGGCAGTTCTGGCAGTGTCATTACTGTGTGCTTCGCAGGCATAGTAACTGCCTCGTTCTGCTCCCAGGAGAGCAGTGCTTTCTCGTCTTGTAGAGCATTGACTGAAGAAAAGTGCTGTGCTTCATAGGTGCTATCCCAGTGGACGGCCATGGCTCCATCAGTGTTGTGACACTTCCAGGCAACACTGCAGCCGAGACTACTACTGGTGACTGCTTCAGTGCTTTGTTTGGTTCTTAGGCTTTGGCGAGAGTGCACAGGACAATGGAAGACATACTACCAGAGCTGCCAGAGACTCTGCCTGTCTGCCCTTCTGTAGAAAGTACTAAGTGGTTAAGGTAGTTTAGTGAGATTTCTCAGAAAGGCCAGCTCTGGGATGACAGTGCTTTGTGTATCTCGTTTCTATAATCTGTGTCCCAATGTGCCTCCATTTTTTCATGACAGGACCTTGTTGCTCGCTTGGATGAACTAGGGGGCGTGTATCTCCAGTTTGAGGAAGGACTGGAAACCACAGCCTTGTTTGTTGCTGCCACCTACAAGCTCATGGACCATGTGGGGACCGAACCATCCATGAAGGAGGTGCCTGTCTAATGATTCTCAAAGGCTTTATTGAGTTTATCTTTCAAAGATAGCTGTTTCCAGGGTGGAGGGTGTTCCAATCATACCTCAAGGTGGGGTTATTCGTCATTTAGGGTAGGTTTTAGAATGAGAAGTAGAAAGGTGTAATACCTGTACTATGAAGCTGATAGTTGGTATGAGAGGCATGTTATAAATTGTTACACCTGCTTACATGAAGCACTTGCATGTCATTAAGGTCAAGTGTATCACCCTTGTTTGCTCTCCTTACTCCTCGTGACAGCCCTGTCTGCCTGCTTCCTGCGTGCTTTCCTCTTTGCCGGCCAGCCCCATGGAGCTCCTCTCCAGGAATACCCTGGACTTCAGAATTGCCTTTTTCCCCTCTCCCCTCTCCCCTCAACAACACTAATTCCCATCACCTCACCACTGGATATAGTTCTTCCTGCTATTTCCCAGAGAAGCTTGTGTGTCTTCCAGATACTACTAAGAATGGCTTTTGTTTGTGTGGAGAGGGGGCTGGGGATGGCTTTTAGGAAGAGCTTCTTTGCCTTAATGGTTTTAATTAGAATGTGTGTGATAAATATTTTTAAGTACACCCTCTCTGTCCTCTTGTGTGTGAGGTTACCAATCTTTGGTCTAAAATACTTAAAATACAAGTTCTGATACAGTTTTAGAAGAAAGGTTTGAATTTAAAGCAAGACTCACATTTCTTTTATGTATTATGCAAATGTCTTTATGTAACCAGCAAATAACATCTATCTTGGGCAGCTAGAATTAATTTTTCTAGTAATTTGTTCTTATCCTACATTCTTATTGTGTCCATTCCTTCTTCCTAAGCGTAGGAGTGCTGGAAGTATGAGGCTCCCTTTTCACTTCTGTCAGTGTGAGCTCTGAGGAATGTAGGGTCTTCTGGTACAAATTACTTGGAGGTTTTCTGTATACCTTGACACAGATGGACTACTTATACAACTTAAACTTTTTCTTATTTTATTCCCAAGCTGTTACTAACCAGGTATTTGGCTAGAGTAATTTTGCTGTCACTGCTTTTGACATAACAATTCTGGTGAATAGTCACCCATTTTAACATGTCAATAGCCTACTGATGGAAAAATGTAATTGGGAAAATTACAGAAAATTATTTCATGTTGACTGTGAATAACACTGTCAGGAAGAAGGGAACCTTCTTGTTAGATGGTATATTTTAAAGAACAAAACTGATTGAAGTAGAAAATGTCTCCTCCTAAGCAAACAACCTCCAGAATTGTAATCATGCCTTTTAGGGCCACTTGCTTTAAAATTGCTTTTCATTTTTCTCTTTTATTCGGCCCACGGGCTCTTAATGGAGACTTAGATTTTAGTTCCTTTCTAGTACGCACTTTGACCATAAAGTTTGCCCTTATGAATATAGAATTGGCCCATTTTATTGCTCAAAGAAAGGTTAGGAAGGAAGGTAGTTTAGCTGAAAGGGCCACAGGAATTGGAAAGAACAGAATCTCTGTGGCAGGGCTTTGGGACAGTTTTCTTTCCTTCCTTACCATTCTCCCTTCTGTGCTGTTTATTGTTTATTTATCATACTTTAGCCTCAGTTTCCCTATTTACAAAGTATTTACAGCTGTCAGTCTGTCAAGGTTTTGTCATGATTTGAGGTAATTTGTGTAAAGCAACTATCATGGCCTGGTATTGAACAGACAGTTACTGTTATATGAATTTTAGCCTCCACTTGCATGTATCAGTAGTCAGCTGGGTAGTTTGCATTTGTATAATAACCTGTCATTAAAGGATTAACAAGTAAAATGAATGAATTTCCATTTACAATAGAAGATTGAGTTAAAAATTGTCAAGCTCAGATTTTATGTTTCAATGCAGCATTTTGCTGCTCTCTAGTCCACCATTTGGATTAATGCTGAACCTTCTGACACACAAGGAATGGTGAGCTCGGAGGCCCTCTAGTTACTGCACAGGGGAGCTGACTTGTGTTTTACTTTGCTCTCAGGATCAGGTCATCCAGCTAATGAACACGATCTTCAGCAAGAAGAACTTTGAGTCACTCTCAGAAGCCTTCAGTGTGGCCTCTGCTGCTGCTGCATTGTCCCAGAATCGCTACCACATACCAGTGGTGGTTGTGCCTGAGGGCTCTGCTTCTGACACTCACGAGCAAGCTATCCTTCGGGTATGATGTCCCTGTCCAAGATTGCCATTGTCATGCTGTTTCTAGTACAAGACTTTGAGACGTGGTATAGAGCCAGTTATAACACCCTTGAGGATACACCAATAACTATACATGGGGACATGACCACTGGGGAGCTAGGCACAAATGCTTTTGAAACTACTAAAAAGAAGTGAGGCCTGTGGTGGGGGTTGGGGGGCACACACCTTTAATGCCAGCATTCTGTGGAGGCAGAGTGAGTTTGAGGACAGCCAAGGCTACACAGAGAAACCCTATCTCAGTGGGGGTGGGGCGCAGAAGAAGAGGGGCTAAAAGGACGGCTCAGTGGTTAAGAGCACTTGCTGCTCTTGCAGAACTTGAGTTTATTTTCCAGCACACACCTGGGATCTCATAACTCTCTGTAACTCCATTCCCTGGGGATCTGATGAGTAACAGGCAATCCTATGTTACACATATAAACATGCAGGCAAACATTCATAAAGTAAAAATAAACAAGTCTTTTGAAAGAATAATAATAAGCAGAAAACCTTTTTTTTCCCCTTGAAAATTATAAATAGCATGGGCTTCCAGTAAGTCAAGCTCAAGAAAATTGTAGTCTGGTCCATCGATCCAGGTGTAGAGTCTTGCTCCTAAAATCTATTTCTGGAGCTAGAGATGAAAATCAGGGGTAGAACATTTGCCTAGTATAGGACTAAATTCCCAGGACCACAAAACTGTAAGTAAGTTAAATACAGTGAATTTTTGATAAATTTGTAACTGTCAGGTGGAGTAGTTGTCTGCCACATGCTAGGTACTGGGTTTGATCATTGGCTTCATACATTTAAAAAGTAGTAATAAAATTATTTCCCAGTTCCAGTATTTTCCAGATTCGTTGTTTTATTTTGTGTATGTGGGTGTTTTGCCTGCATATATACCTGTGAACTACTTGAATACCTGGTGCCTGAGGAGGCCAGAGAAAGTATCTGATCCCCTGGAACTGGAGTTACAGGTGGTTGTGAACCACCATGTGGGTGCTGTGACTTGATCAAGTTCTCCAGAAGAGCAACAAATGCCCTTAACCACTGAGCCATCTCTTCAGGCTTCAGGCTTCAGGCTCCAGACACATTGTCTTAAGACAGCTTTTTGTTTGTTTGTTTGTTTGTTTGTTTGTTTTTGAGACAGGGTTTCTCTGTGGCTTTGGAGGCTGTCCTGGACCTAGCTCTTGTAGACCAGGCTGGTCTCAAACTCACAGAGATCCACCTGCCTCTGCCTCCCGAGTACTGGGATTAAAGCCATGCACCACCACAGCCCGGCTGTCTTAAGACAACTTTTAATTCCCAAGTAATTCTGAAGCTTCTAGCTCATTGTAAGTCTATGCTTCTTCTTCCCTGTTCTCCTATGATCCTCCCACTCATAGCATTGAGCATAGTCTTTTTGTGTTAAGTCTTTGCACAGAGCAAATGAGCAAATCTTAAGTAACCCAGAATTTTCATCTGAAATGAAGCCTTTGTTGCTTTTTTTGTAAACCACTGATAAACTCAGATCTCTATAGTCAGCATTCTGTTTGTATCAGTGTTGAGTTCCACCGGTCCTATAAATTTGATTTTTATAACTTTCTGAGTAGGTGCCCCATATTTCAAAATTGTCTGTCTTTCCGACTAAGAATAGGCTGAGCCTTAACCTCATTAGCATAATTCTTTGAGTTAGGGTGGAATTCAGAGAACACAGTGGGGAAAGTATTGGCTCTGAAATGGACACATATGAGTACACTCAAGTGATAGGTCTATAAAAGTGGCTCATTGGTAAGAATACTTGCTGTGCAAGCATGAGGACCTAAGTTTGGATTCCTAGCACCCCTGCAAAAAGCCAGGTAAGATCATATGTACCAGTAACCCAAGCACCAGCACTGGGGAAATAATAGCTAGGGAGACAGGAGTATCACTGACACTTGCTAACTGGAAAATGGCAAGATCTAGGTTCAGTGAGAGACCCTGTCTGAATGGAATAATGTGGAGAGCAATAAAAGAGGACCATTGTCCTCCTAAGGCCTCCAGATATGTATGTGCACCTGCATACACACACCATACATGTACATAGGCAGGCATGCAGGTACAAACACAGTAAATAAGTTACTCCATAATCCTTCCCCCAATATATTTTTCTTACTAATAATTTTGGTGTTTTTTTTGTTGTTGTTGTTTTAAGATATTATAGTAGAATTGATAGAACAAGGGTTCAAAACCAAGAAGCAATAAATTGAGTATAATGACATATACCTGTCATCTTAACATTTGCCCGATTCAGGAAGGAGAATTCCATGTTCCAGAGCAGCCTGCCTTACATAGAAAGACACTGCCTCTTAAATAAAAAGGAAATACAGCTGGAAAGCTAGTGAGACATGTAATCTTGAGATACTCCATCCAGCAGGAGGGTCCCAAGTTCAAAGCTTGGCTGGGCCTTGGAGTGATAATTCAAGACCAACCTGGGCAACTTAGAATCTGGGGATATAGCTCAGTGGTAGAGGTCTTGCATAGCACACACAAGGCCCTGTACCATGAAAATAAATAATTAGAGGCAGCCACACTCACACACATGCTCATGTACTCAGTCTCTAATTTCCTTCCATGAGGTGGTTGGGCAGGGTCAAATGAAGGCTCATCCCCAGCTGTAGCATTCTATAATATGTTCTGTTTTCATACTTGGTCTCTGGTAGGCAGCCAACCAAAGTCAGTGCATATCACTGAAGAAAGGTACTTGTTCTGCAGAGCTGGTTTCCTGTAGATAAAGTGCCCCAGAGGCCAAATTCCCACCCCCTAGGTCTTTGTTCTATTCACGTATGGTTTGTTTTGTTTGACTTTCTAGTTGCAAGTCAGCAATGTTTTGTCTCAGCCTCTGACTCAAGCTGCAGTTAAGCTGGAACATGCTAAATCAGTGGCTTCCAGAGCTACTACTGTCCTGCAGAAGATGCCCTTCACGCTTGCAGGGTAAGTCTGGGACATGAAGATCTGTGCAGGGCACCAAGCTCTCTCTGTGCTTCAGACTAGTAACTTTCAACAGGTGTTACAGATTCCTCCATAGGGGTTAGGCCAGCCTGGTCTACAGAGAGGGTTCCAGGACAGCCAGGGCTGTTGTACAGAGAAACCCTGTCTCAAAAAGCCAGAAAAAATTGAAAATAAAAAAATAAAGAAAAGAAAAACAAAACAACAACAACAAAACAGATTCATGGGGTCATACACCACATCGCCTAATGTGATGAATCCTAGAGAACATTAGAAAGAGATTTCTTTTTTTTTTTTTTTTAGATTTATTTATTTATTATGTGTACAGTCCAGAAGAGGGCACCAGACTATATTACAGATGATTGGAAGCCACCATGTGGTTGCTGGGAATTGAACTCAGGACCTCTGGAAGAACAGGCAGTGCTCTTAACCCCTGAGCCATCTCTCCAGCCTCTAGAAAGAGATTTCTAAAGCCAGGCCATTTTACCCTTACTAGTTTGATCTTGTCCCTCTAGTGGGCTCTGTCTTGTCATTGTGTATCTACTTTTAATTTTAATATTTTTATCTGATATATGAATACTACATTTTAGAAAAATCAGAAAACATCTATAATTCTGCTACCTGGAGATAACTGCCACCATATTTTATAGTTCTTTTTATCAGTCTTTTGACTATGTATATAAGAACATTTTATTATTTAGATTTGTTTATTTTTATTGTGTGTGTGTGTGTGTGTGTGTGTGTGTGTGTGTGTGTGTGTTTTCTTTGCTTGCGTGTGTATATGTGTACTACATTTGTACCTAGTTCCCACAGAGGTCAGAAGAGGGCATCAGATCACCTAGAATTGGAGTTATAGATGGTTGTGAGCCACCATGTGGGTGCTGGCAGTTGAACCCAGGTCCTCTGCAAGAGCAATAAGAGCTCTTAACTACCAAGTCATCTCTTCTTCCCCATAGGTACATTTTAAAAACTGAATGAGCATCTGTAACTATGTGTCATGAACTGTTGCCCCATGGGATTAAATATTTGTCTCCAATCATTTTAGTGACTGTTCTTAATATCTATATTTCTAAAAAATTAAGACTTGGTTTCAGTAAGTTATTGCCATACAGTGGTTGGAATATTGGAGAACATATATATATATATATATATATATATATATATATATATATTTTTTTTTTTTTTTTTTTCATGGTGAAGGTTTTCCCGCTAGACATCAAATAATCAAGTGAACCTGTCTCTAGGGGAGATGGTGTGGTAGGACAGTAAAAGTCATTGGAGTCTTTCTGCATGATTATAGGGACTCTCCACCGTTCTTCTGTTTAAAATAGAGGATTATTAATTTGTAAAATAAAAGTAACATGCTTTTTTGGTAAATACAAAAACAATATCAAAAAATTACACACAACTCTACTCCCTTACACCAACATCTTTGGACTTTTGAACTATTTCCTTGAGTGGTTTTATTGATCAGCGTTACTGAGGCTCAGTGGTAGAACACTGTGTGGCATGCCGTGGGCACTGGATTCCACTCCCACCACCGAGGAAAGGAATTACAACAGAGGGTGATTGGAGTCAGACTGGCAGGTGTGCCTGTAGTACATTACACTCCAAGAAGGTACTCCAGAGCTGGACTTTGAGGACCTGAGAGGGAAGCAAAAAACATTGTACATTAGGAGATGGGTTGTCTTGGACGGTTTTTACTTTTTCCACACACAGTTGTGACTGAGCCGGAGTCTGGTGGGTGATACAGGGAGGCAACAAAGAGGGGAGTGGCCCTGGACCTGCGGCAAGGGGGTACTTTGTAGACAATGTGATATATTCAGGACTTCTCTTGAACTCTTGTTAACCTTGCTGTCATTCCCAACAGGGATGTTTTTGAGCTAAACTTCAAGAATGTTAAACTTTCCAGTGGTTACTATGACTTCTCTGTCAAAGTTGAAGGTGACAGCCGTTACATTGCAAGCACTGTAGAGGTAGGTGCTTTTCTTGTCATCCCTATTGCCAAATTTAATGTTTCTAAAATGAGGAAGACATGAAGCTTCCGTCATCTGGTGTGTTGACTTCTTTTGTGTCCAGGCTAAGGTGACTTTGACTTTTCGATCCTCTGCCTCTGCCTATGTTCTGGGATTTTAAGCAAAGGCTTTACATTTTAAATTTTAAATTTTCTTTCTTTCATTCTATTTATATCTATTGGAATTCTACTGTAAGAAAAATAAACTGCCCTTTTCCCTTCATTTATTTGTACAATGTAGTTTATATAGGGAGCTTGTAGTGTGTTATGGATGTTTATTTGACCATATGTTATGATCTTACAGTCACTTATTTTGGCCTCCTATCATCCTAATTTTGCCTTTGAAGATATCCTCAGATAGACACCTTTGACATTCTCTTTAAGTAAAAAGAATAGGCAACTAGAAGGTTTGACCTTTTCAAAAGCAGGACCTCCTTACTGCGTAGATACTTGTTTTGAAGTTTAGCAAAAAGGAAGATGTTTTCTGAAACTCCAGTCACTACCTCATGTCTGACCTTTTGGGCACGAGACAGCTGATCTGATCCACTCACTAGAACATAGTTTGAATAGAAATTAATTTACTGTGTATCTTGAACCTTTAAATTCCAGATTATTTTTCATCAGTTTCCTTTAAGTGATCTGATTTGTAGCATAATACATTACAAAGAAAACTCTTCCTTTTCTTGCAGCCTCCTCTTTCTCTTGTGTCTTAGAAGCAGCTTTCTAGCTACATTGCTAGGCTCACATTTCAGGCTCTTTCCTGCATTCATTTTAATTTCTAGTTGTTCTCCAACACCTGTCCATCCCACTATAATGTCTTCCAAGAGTCCTTTGTTGTATATTGCCAGTTGTTCTATAGTCTCACTAACATTGGTATTATCCATTTTTGTGATGTGTAGTATAGTGATGCCTTGTGATGTTTCTTTCTCCTGTATTCGTTGTGAAGTTGGGCACTGTTCTCATGGTCATTGGGCAGCTAGGTTTCCAGCCTATAAGTTGTATGTCTGTGCCTGGTGTTTGTTAGCCTTCTTCCCTTGCTGGCTTTCAGAAGGAGTGTATGTTCTAGACACTAAGCCTTAGTTGTGACCTTCAGATTTCTTCTTAGAATTATTTTATAGTCTCTTGATGCACACACACAAAAAAAATTAAAATAATTTATTTAACTTTATTTTATGTGTATTGATGTGAAGGTGTCAGATCCCCTGGAACTGAAGTTACAGACAGTTGTGAGCTGCCATGTGGGTGCTGGGAATCGAACTTGGGTCCTCTGGAAGAGCAGCCAGTGCTCTTAACCCCTGAGCCATCTCTCCAGCCCCGATGCACAAAAATTTTAAACCTCTTTTATAGATTATAGGTGGAATTTTTTTTAATATAGTATGTTTGGTGCATGCATATGTGTATAGGTGTGCTCACATGTATGTGTATGTGTAGAGACAAGAGAGGTAGGTCCACATTACGTCTCTTTCCCTATCACCATCTCTCTGTCACTTAAGACAGGGTCTCTCACTGAATCTGGACCATGCCATTTTGACTTGCCTGTCTGTCCATTGAATTTCCCAAGATCTACCTGTCTCTGTATGTGAGCGCGCACCCCCCCCCCACACACACACAGAGTGCTGGTGTAAGATAAATACCTCCATGCCAGGCTTTTATATGGGCACTCTGAATCAAACTCAAGTCATCTCATTTGCTTTGCTGAGGCACTTCACAGTGAGCCATGTCCTAGCCCTGCTTTATATATATGTAATATATATGTATATATCTTTTAAAATGTTAAGACTGGCAAAATGGTGGAGTGACAGAAGGAAAGAACCAATTCTCACAAGTTATCCTGTGACCCCACACATGTGCCGTAGCATGCACATCCATACTTCACACACACAAATAAATTAAATGTAATTCGATTTTTTTAAATAGAAAAGTTCTTATAGTACCTTAAGGTTAAAAAAAAAAGTTCTCTAATGTTTTCTTCCAGGAATTTTCAGAGCATTGTTCTCATGATAGCTTCAATATACTTTAATTTTGTTCTTGCTCTAGTATTTATATCCTCTTGGTGATTGCACAGAACACATTATATCACCATTGTTTTCTTCATGTGTTGCCTTTTCTTTGGGCTAGGAACTTCCTGTGGGTAGAAGCCAAATCTTAATCAGGCAGTGTTTTGTTTCTATCTTAGACCACTTAGAAAAAGGAAAGGAATGTTTTTCCTTCTAGGGTGCTTAGAATAGCCTGCAGTTCAGTAATCCCCAAAAGTGAACCTTGGGGCTCGCTCTCTCCCTCCCCCCCTCCCCTCTCTCTCTGACTTTATTGAGATGTAACTTATAATCCCATGAAATATACTCATTAAAAGTATATAGTTAGATAACTTTGGCATATTTAGGATTGTTTAGCTGCAGCCATCATTCCTGTCTATTCCAGAACACTTTTCATTATCCTAAAAGTCAGATTTCCATCATAAGCAGCTGCTCTCCTGTTTCTCCTGCCCCTGCCCCAGCCCCAGCCCCAGCCTCAGCCCCAGAATCCACTCACTCTTCTATCTCTCTCGCCCCAGTCCCGGAATCTACACATGACTTTCTCTTTGCTCTGTTTCTTCAGGATGCTCATATGGTTGTAATCACACAATATGTTAACTCTGCCTCTGGATTTTTTCTCACTTAGTGCAGTTTTTTTAGAATTATCTGTGATTTAGCATGTTTAAATACTTTATTCACTTCTGTGTCTAAATAATAAACATGTTCCTTTATATTTGATATTTCTACTTACATTGTGTGTGTGTGTGTCTGTATCTGTGTCTGTTTGAGCCCAGGGCTTCACATATTCTAAGCATGGATATTTTTGCTTTTGGGCTCTTATTAATAATGCTGCTGTAAACATTTATGTGTAAATTTTTGTTTCAACATTTGTTTTCCGTGTGCTTAGGAATAGAACTTCTAGGTTACATGGTAGCTCCATGCCTAACTTGTGGATAATGAGAGCAGGTGCATCATGTCCCATTCCTATGTCCCAGCTTTGCTTGAAGGTTGTAGTTTCTCTGCATCCTTTGGGTTAATTTTTGGATCCAAAATTCAGTCCTATTTATCTGTTTTTGTCTGTATGCTAGTACTACCTGTGGGTTATTATAACAGCTTGGCTTCTTGTAATGTCAAGTCTGGTGTTTGTCCGACTGTTTTTGTAGTTGTTGGAAAAACTGAGCACAAAATAGCAGAATTGTCTAATAGCTGTTCGTGCAACAATCATCAGCCTGTCAGCCCTTACTGAGGCCATTTATTGTCCTTTCCCTTACCAGGGATGGCATAAGCAGGAAAAAAATTTCTCTCCCACTTTATCACATTGGAACTTGGTATGTGTCTGTGTGTGTGTGCGCATATCCTTTGATTTCTTTTTGCTATATGTGCAGCTTTACTCTGTAATTTCAGTAATAGTCAACATTTAGAGCCTCAGAGCAGGTCAGCAAGTTCTGTTTGCTTCCCCTTAGAGATGCCAGCATCGGTCCAAGTGCATTAGCGGTGGTTTTGTGTAGAAGCCTGTAATAGTACCTATTGACATTGGACTGACTGTCAGTGGAAGCATGGGTTTTGGAAGCTTTCATTAGCATTAATTGCCTCTAATGCACCATCATTTTTGACAGTAATAAGCCAAACAGGGGGAGTTACTACTCTCAGCAGAAAGACCACATTTCCTGGTGCTGAAACATTTTGGGGGCTGTATATGGCATATAGTGCAAACAACAAAAGGAATGGTTTGCTCCTGTGTGAAGCGGGCCCAGCTGCATTACAGTGGCACACAGCCCCTTTCCTGTTTGAGACTGACCCCTACAGCACTTGTTTGAAGGAAGAGCTAACCATCAGGGACTCTACACCTAACTTTTAAAGCAAGCCCCAAAAAGCTAGGGTCTTGTTTGTACAGTTTGCTGTAAGAGAGTATTTTCAGAGTTTCATTTGTAGTGAGATTTTAGGAGTAAAATAGATTGTTTTAAGCTGTTCTCTATTCACTAACAACCCTGCAGTGTTTCTGTGCAGCAAAGGGAGCTTGTTATTGGCAGCCTTTTAAAACAGGAAAACAAACCAAAATTGCTCAAGTTCACTACAGTTTGCTCTGTGTACATTCCATGTGTCCGTATAGTATGAGAAGTGTCTGTATAGTCTGGGAATACTCGTGGTGGTTTCTCTAGACAGACATTCAGTGGGATCACAATGAGCAGACTATTCATGGTTAAGAAGCATGATGGCTTCATTATTGCTATGTTCTGGATACTCTGAAGAGCCTTGTACAATCCTTAAACATTCATTTATCTGCTGAGAGTAAATTGATTATTTTGAATATATTTATTGGGTGATGCTTTTTTATTTTGAAATTTACCTTTTGACAATTATATATATGTATATAATGCATTCTATTACACTTACGGCCCCAACCTTTTATTCCCCTCCCATCTTTGTCAACTCTTCCCTACAAGTCCTCCTCCCACTTTGATGTCTTTTTGTTTTGTTTCTGTTTTTGCTTGTTTTGAGAGAGATACAACAGGAGGTTGAGTGGCTAAGGAGGTGGAGAGGATCTGGGAGGAGTTGGGAGAAGAAAAATATGATCAATTTTGGCAAATTTTTATTTTCAATTTAAAAGTAATGTACATAGAGCTGGGCAGTCAGTAGGGCATGCCTTTAATCTAGCACTTGGGAGGCAGAGGCAGGTGGATCTCTGCATTCGAGGCCAGCCTGGTCTACAGAGAGTGTTTCTGGAAATCCAGGACTACAAAGAGAAATCCTATGTTGGAAAAACAAAAACAAACAAACAAACAAAAAGACTGTATATGTCTTAGGTTGTCCAGATTATCCTAGTAGTTTAAAAACAGGAGTTAAATATACATGTATGTGGCTTTTTTCAAAGTACAGAAATATTATAATGAATATGAGTCTTCTCCCCTATCCTCTCAATTCAGTCCTTGGAGAAGACTATCATTAATAGTTTCTTGGGTGCTAAGAAAAAATAAAAGATGAGACTGGAGAGATGGCTCAGTGGTTAAGAGTGCCTGCTTCTCTTCCAGAGATCTGAGTTCAGTTCCTAGTACCCACATCAGATAGTTCACAGCTGCCTGTGACTCCATTTCCAGGGAATCTGATGACTCTGTCCTGTACGGACACCTGTATTCATGTGTACATACCCACACTCAGATGCATACACGTAATTTAAAATAATAAAAATAAAAATAAATCGTCTTGTTTGATTGGTTGGGTTTTTTGTTTTTATTTTTATTTTTTCGAGACAGGGTTTCTCTGCCACTAAATGGCTGTATATCCACAAATAGAGGTAATGTCCCACAGCTTCTGATAAATCTTTCATATTTAAAAGTTTTCTTAAGCAAAATAGAAAACTATTCAGCCAGATAAGTGAGGCTGCTGTCACAAAACAGTTTTTATTGACGCAGGATAGAAGACTGCTAAAAAGGATTGTTTTAATTTTTCCTTTTTTGGCCTTGATTTGTGGCTGTCATACCTTGATGTGGCATTTTGGAAAATGTTAAAGCTCTCCTTTCGTTATTTGCATGGGCCCCTAGCTATTGCTTGATCCTGACATTTAGATGAAACCATTGGATTTGCCTAGGATTTCTCTGAGTTACACTCAAAGCCTATCATATTTGAAAGGCTCACAGATATGTTTGCACATAAATGTGCCTTGGGTTTGCATAATTTACACATTCAAACTTAGATTTTTACTGGAAAATGTCCAATGAATAGACTTTTTAATGTGTTTTCTGTCTCTTTTGGATATTTACATTTATTTTTACCTAATTTTAAATTTCATTTCCTGGTTTAGCTAGCTCCTCTTTTTGGAAATGTTAATAAAGGAAGAGCCAGGACTGTTTGGCTTGCACTTAAAACAAATTCCAGATCTTTCTGACTTAAAACAACCAAGGTTTCTTCTTTGCCTTGGACAGGTGTCTTTAGTGAGTTAGTTGGACACCCTGCTTCATGTCATCCTTACTCAGGAAGCCTGCCTGAAGGAGCAAGGCTGTGTCTGGACATTGTGCGTGTCCATGATTCTTAAGGCTTCCACAAAGAAATAATACAGTCCACTTCTGCTCACATTTCCTGGGTTAAAGCAAATCATATGCCCCTCTGAGATTCCAAGGGTGACGAAAGCCAGTGTGCTGACACATGCACAGGACAGTGTGGGGACCCCTTGATGAACAGTATGGAGAGCTACCGTGGCATCTTATATCTTCGTGGAAAGTATTACTCCTTGGCACAGATGAACTGTGGTAGGAGGCCAGAGGCTGATAGTGAGGAACCTCGGCGTGTGGATTGATTGCCTGAGCATGCATTTTCATGACCTCTTCAGTCTTTGATGTCCTCATCTGAAACAGCACTGCCTTCCTATTGTGCAGATTGGCTGTACAAAGCCAGTGCCTTTTGTTGAGTAAATACTAAGAAATCTTTGCTGTTGTTAGTACTTACTGGCATGAACTATTTAAATATTTATTTGTTTATTTTGGTTTTTTCGAGGCAGGGTTTCTCTCTGGCTTTGGAGGCTGTCCTGGAACTAGCTCTTGTAGACCAGGCTGGACTTGAACTCACAGAGATTCACCTGCCTCTGCCTCCTGAGTGCTGGGATTAAAGGGGTGCGCCACCAAAGCCCGGCCAATTTAAATATTTAAACATCACTATGTAAGGAATTCTCGTTTGTTTGTTTGTTTATTTATTTATTTAATTGGTTTTTCCAAGACAGGGTCTTTCTGTGTAGCCCTGGCTGTCCTGGAACTCACTCTATGGACCAGGCTGGTCTTGAACTTAGAGAGATCTGCCTGCCTTTGCCCCCTGAGTGCTGGGATTAAAGGTGTGCACCAGTACCACCCAGCCCCATATTTATTTTAAAGGACACATTTTAAAAGTTTTTTTTTTTTTTTTTTTTTTTTAAATCCCTACTCCTTTTTAAATATATGCCAAAGCCAGAGAAGTGAAGAAGGGACAGTAGCAAGTCTTACCTTGTAGGGCTCAGGATGGGAGTAGTGAGAAATGCCACCTGGCCTGGTCGGTCCCTTTTACTGGGGTCTTGAAGGTTCCTGTCCTAGAATTCTTTTCCTGCCTTTATTCACTTTTAAGATAGGAACGTTTGAGGCAGGGGTATTGCTTAGTTGGTAGACACTGTATATTTTTGCACAAAACCGTTAGCTTCAGTCTACATAAAACCAAATGTGGTGGTACTCACTTCTACTTCAGTAATTTAGGAGGTGGGAGCAGAAGGGTCCCAAGTCATCCTTTGCTACACAGTTCAAGGCTAGCGCAGGCCACATGAGACTGTCTCAAAAAGAAAGGAAGGAAGAAGGAAATGTTGCTCTATGGATATGACTCCATGGTGATCCTTACCTCCAGTACAGGAGATCCTGGATTCCATAACACACACACACACACACACACACACACACACACACACACACACACACACACACACACACACACACACACACACACACACACACACACCACACACACACACACACACACACACACTGGATGTACATGGTAGCTCCTCTCATGCCCACCGGTTGACTTGCTGACTGTCTTCTGTGTTTTGCTGTAGCTTAGAGTCAAGATCTCCACTGAAGTTGGCATTACAAATGTGGACCTTTCCACTGTGGATAAGGACCAGAGCATTGCACCTAAGACCACCCGGTAAGTGGGATGCCACCTAGGCACTGGGGACCCCAGAGCTGCAAAGAACAAAACTAGGCACTGTGTCCCTCCAGGTGGTATTTCTGTGGTGGCAGTGACCCCATCCTATCCCAAATGCAAGAGACTGCAGTTCCAGTGGTATTGCTCTGGGGATTGTGGTGGGCATGTAAGCAGATGGGATTGTTTGTGTGAGCCAACTCTTGTTACCTCAGGCTGTAAATTTTGAGTCCACTGTGCCATTCACATTACTTAGTTCAGATAACATTTGTTTCTAGTAAGGTAACATTCTCAAAGGAGGAAACAGTGGATTAATTTGTATTTTACAGCAATCTTATCAGAGTCCTGAATTAGCTTTTGGTATGACCTTATAGAAATTCTGGCCAGTGGTAGGTCTGAAACCACTTGGAAAGCCTCACCCTGAGACTCCTGTTTGTCTTCCCTTCCCACAGAAAGCACTGCTAATAAGCCATAGCACATGCTCCTCCTGAACCAAGGCACAGCTTCGGGTTTCTTTCCTTCCTTCCTTCCTTCCTTCCTTCCTTCCTTCCTTCCTTCCTTCCTTCCTTTCTTTCTTTCTCTCTTTCTTTCTTTTAATGCAACCTCCTAGATAATCATTAGCATTTTTTAACATAAAAATATGGAACACTTCATAAATTTGTGTGTCATCTTGCACAAGGGTCATGCTAATCTTCTGTCTGTATGGTGACAGGGTTTTAGTACATGTGGTGCTGAAGTGAGCACTAGTCATTAACATTTGATCAGAGTTGGCCAGGATGCCTGGTGAAGACCATTTGTCAGGATCACCTAGATCCCCATTTGAGAGGAGGAGTAGGAAGCAGCCTATATGTTGGGTATAGTTAGATCCCAGCTTCACTCTATAGAGTGGCTATAGAGGCAGGTAGATAACCCTGAAGCTATTTTGAAGGCAGGGAATGCTTTAAGTCAGACTCTCTTTTTTTTTTTTTTTTTTTTTTTTTTTTTGGTGGGATGGGACAGTTTTTATTCAAACCACCATAGTTTTTTCTTTTTCTTTTTTTTAATTTGAATTAGAAACAAGATTGTTTTACATGTCAGTCCCAGTTCCCACTCCCTACACTCCTTCCCTACCACCACCACCACCCCACCACCCCCACTAACACCCTATCACATATCCTTTCTGCTCCCCAGGGAAGGTGAGGCCTTCCATAGGGGGGGGGGTCTAAGAGTCTATCATATACTTTGGGATAGGGCCTAGGCCCCCCCCCCAACCCCGTGTGTAGCTCAGAGAGTATCCCTCTATGTGGATTGGGCTCCCAAGTTCCACACCTATGCTAGGGATAAGTAGTGAACTACTACAGGAGGTCCTGTAGATTTCCAAGATTTCCTCACTGAAACCCATGTTCCTGGGGTCTGAATCAGTCCCATGATGGTATCTCAGCTATCAATCTGGGGACCAAGAGCTCCCTGATGTTCAGGTCAGCTGTTTCTGTGGGTTTCACCAGCTTGGCTTGGACCCCTTTGCCCATCACTCATTCTTCTCTGTAACTGGATTCCAGTTCAGTTCAGTGATTAGTTGTGAGTGTCAGCTTCTACTTCCACCAGCTGCTGGATGAGGGCTATTGGGTGGCATATAAGTCAGTCATCCATCTCATTATCAGGGGAGGGCATTTAAGGTAGCCTCTCCTCTGTTGCTTAGATTGTTAGCTGGTGTCATCTGTGTAGATCTCCAGACATTTCCCTAGTACCTGATTTCTCTGTAAACCAAAAATGTCTCCCTCTATTATGGTATCACCATTCTTGTTATCTTCTATTCTTCCCCTGACTCAACCTTTCTGCTCTCTCATGTCCTCTGCATCCCTCCTCTTCTTCCCTCCTCGTTCTCCTAGCTCCCTCCCCCCTCTTCCCGCGCTTTCAATTTGCTCAGGGGATCTTGACTCTTTCCCCTTCTCCAGGGGACAAAGTTTGTCTCTTAGGGTCCTCCTTGTTTACTAGTTTCTCTGGCAGTGTGGAGCGTAGGCTGGTAATCCCTTACTCTATGTCTAAAATCCACATATGAGTGAGTACATATCATGTTTGTCTTTTTGTGATTGGGTTACCTCGCTCAGAATGGTTTCTTCTAGTTCCATCCATTTTCCTGCGAATTTCAAGATTCCATTGTTTTTTTCTGCTGAGTAGTACTCCATTGTGTAAATGTACCACATTTTCTCTATCCATTCTATGGTTGAGGGGCATCTAGGTTGCTTCCAGTTTCTGGCTATTACAAATGGTGCTGCTATGAACATCGTTGAACAGATGTCTTTGTTGTATGAATGTGCATCTTTTGGGTATATGCCTAGGAGTGGAATTGCTGGATCTTGTGGCAGACTGATTCCCATTTTCCTGAGGAACTGCCATACTGATTTCCAAAGTGGCTGTACAAGTTGGCACTCCCACCAGCAGTGGAGAAGTGTTCCCCTTTCTCCACATCCTCTCCAGCATAAACTGTCATTGGTGTTTTTGATTTTAGCCATTCTGACAGGAGTAAAATGGTATCTTAGAGTTGTTTTGATTTGCATTTCCCTGATGGCTAAGGATGTCGAACACTTTCTTATGTGTCTTTCAGCCATTTTAGATTCCTCTATTGAGAATTGTCTATTTAGCTCTGTACCCCACTTTTTAATTGGATTGTTTGGTGTTTTGGAGACTAGTTTCTTGAGTTCTTTGTAGATTTTGGAGACAGCCCTCTTCAGATGTGGGGTTGGTGAATATCTTTTCCCAGTCTGTGGGCTGCCGTTTTGTCTTGCTGACTGTGTTCTTTGCCTTACAGAAGCTTCTCAGTTTCAGGAGGTCCCATTTATCAATTGTTGGTCTCAGTGTCTGTGCTACTGGTTTTATGTTCAGGAAGCTGTCTCCTGTACCAATTAATTCAAGGGCATTTTCCACTTTATCTTCTTATAGGTTCAGTGTGGCTGGGTTTGTGTTGAGGTCTTTGATCCATTTTGACTTAAGTTTTGTGCAGGGCGAAAGGCTTGGGTCTATCTGTAGTCTTCTACATGTCCGCATCCAGTTATGCCAGCACTATTTGAAGATGTTCTCTTTGTTCCATCGTATTAATTTGGATTGTTTGTCAAAAGTCAGGTGTTTGTAGGTGTGTGGGTCAATATCAGGGTTTTCAACTCCATTCCATTGGTCTACCTGTGCCAACTGGTCTATTTTTGTGCCAATACCAAGCTGTTTTCAGGACTATAGCTCTGTAATAGAGCTTGAAGTCAGGGATGGTGATGCCTCCAGAAGTTCCTCTATTGTACAGGGTTGTTTTGGCTATCCTGGGTCTTTTGTTTCTCCATATAAAGTTGAGAGTTGTTCATTCAAGATCTGTGAAGAATTGTGTTGGGAATTTGATGGGGATTGCATTGAATCTGTAGATTGCTTTTGGCAAGATTGCCATTTTTACTATGTTGATCCTACCTATCCAAGAGCATGGGAGATCGTTCCATTTTCTAGTATCTTCTTTAATTTCTTTCTTTAGAGAGTCAAAATTCTTATGGTACAGATCTTTCACTTTTTTGGTTAGTGTTACCCCAAGGTATTTTATGTTGTTTGTGGCAATTGTAAAGGGTGATGTTTCTCTGATCTCTTTCTCCACCAATGTGTCATTGGTATATAGTAGGGATGCAGGGTTTTTTTGTTTTGTTTTGTTTTGTTTTGAGTTAATCTTGTATCCTGCCACTTTACTGAAGGTGTTTATCAGCTGTAGGAGTTCCCTGTTAGAGTTTTTCAGGTCACTTATGTAGACTATCATATCATCTGCAAATAGTGAGAGTTTGACTTCTTCCTTTCCGACTTGTATTCCCTTGATCTCCTTTCATTGTCTTATTGCTCTAGCTAGAACTGCAAGGACAATATTGAAGAGGTATGGAGAGAGTAGACAGCCTTGTCTTGTCCCTGATTCTAGAGGAATTACATTGAGTTTCTCACCATTTAATTTGATGTTGGCTGTCGGCTTGCTGTATATGCTTTTATTATGTTGAGGTATGTTCCTGTTATCCCTGATTTCTCCAAGACCTTTATCATGAAGGGATGTTGGATTTTGTCAAAGGCTTTTTCCAGCATCTAGTGAGATGATCATGTGGGGTTTTTTCCTCAGTCTGTTTTTTATGGTGGATTACATTGATGGATCAGACTCACTCTTTTTAAGTCATATAAAGCTGGACTTCTGTCTGTGACTTGGTTGTTGCTGCAGTGACAGTACAGGTACAAGCACTATTTGAGAATGCACTAAAATAATGTCTGTAAGAGTGATTTGTAGTCGGGCATTAATGGCACACACCTTTAATCCCGAGATCCCAGCACTTGGGAGGCAGAGGTAAGCGGATCTCTGTGAGTTCGAAGCCAGCCTGGTCCATGGAGCGAGTTCCAGGACAAGCTCCAAAACAATACAGAGAAACCCTGTCTCAAAAAAACGGGGAAAAAAAAGAGTGGTTTGCAAAGTTAAGTCTCTGTAGAGTTGCTTACAAAGCCAGGTGTGAGTAACCATTGGCTTGTTGATCCCTTGGCTGTCTTTCTCTTCAGTCCCTGGAGACAGCTATAGAGAAAACATCTTTCCTCATCAAGTCTGCCTTTTGAGAAAATGACTTTTTAAAGCCCAATTTCATGGCAGAAAAATAAATTGAAACAGTCCAGAAAACAAAGCATAAAAAAGAGAAAGCCCAGCATTCCGTTCTTTCCTTTGCTCCCACCCTCCCTGCTCATCTACCAACCTCTCTGCTGTTGGCATCAATCTATGGCTGTCCCCCTGCATCCCGCCATCCCTGCAATGGTGCACACAGGCTCCCCACACCTGAGCTGGGCCAGTTAAGAGCATGGGATGTTGAAGTGAAGGCCTGGAGGTACACATTTTCACAGAGCATTTTCCCCAGACCCTTATAAAAGTTTTCTCTGCTTTTCTCAGTCAGTCCTGGCCTGAGGCTGAGATTGTAGCTTAGTGGTCTGGTCAAGCTTTCTGGTCTACCTTGTAAGAAAAGAAAAGGCCTCTTCAGTACAGCTTTATCGATCCACTTTGCCTCTAGGCCACAGATATTTCTGTACATTCCAGGGAAGTGGTAAAATGGGACAGGGACAGTTGGGCAATAATTCCTGTTCTTAGACAGGGAGACCCTATCAGAAGTCTGACTATATAATATCTCTTTCAGGGTGGCCTACCCAGCCAAAGCCAAGGGTACGTTCATCGCGGACAGCCATCAGAACTTCGCCCTGTTCTTCCAGTTGGTAGATGTGAACACTGGTGCTGAACTCACCCCTCACCAGGTCAGGAAGAGGCCCCTGCTGTTCTGTTCAGAAATCCAGTTTGCACCAGAGCAGTGCTGTTTTGACACAGATGCTAGCGAATATCACATTCCTGCTTTCAGAACCTGGCTGCACCCTGACAGTCTTGTCTCCTGTGACACACTACTCCCTTTGTAGTGAATGTTAAACATGGCTTTTAAAAAAAGAAAGAAAGGTAAAAGATTAGCCAAGCTCATTGTCAGGCCTGTAGTCACAGATAGCAGCTTGGGGTAGCTGAGGCAGGAAGGTAAGTTCAAGGCTTTCTTAGGCCATCAGGTGAGTTCAAGACAAGCCTGGCAGATTGCTGAGACCAGTTTACAAAAAGGCAGAAAGGGTGGCGATTGAGCTTAGTGGTAGGGCACTTCCCTGCATCCCCAAAGCCAGTGTGGGAGGGTGGGGAGCTGGAGGGTGCTCATCAGTGAAGAGCTCCTACTGCTCCTGTGGAGAGCCAGTGTTTGGCTTTCTGCACTTAACTCATGGCTGCTCACAACTGTCTGTAACTGCAGTTCCAGAAGCTCTGCACTTAACTCATGGCTGCTCACAACTGTCTGTAACTGCAGTTCCAGAAGCTCTGCACTTAACTCATGGCTGCTCACAACGGTCTGTAACTGCAGTTCCAGAAGCTCATGAATACCCTGTCCTCCCCCAGCTTCCTATCTCTCGTCCCTTTCACTCCTCAAGAACTGCTCTGAACTCTGGCACGTAGTTAGATAATTGTACAAAGGGAAGTTTAGGTAAATACATTGAGTGCTGAAAAACATTGTCAGAATGGCCTTTGGTACACTATACCGATGTTAGCAGTGGACCGCCACAGTGGGTTTACTTGCAGACCCTGTTTCTTGTGGCTGTAGGTGCTGTACCTGTGCCCCTAGGTCCACAGTCCTGGCTATTGTTTCTTCCCCTCTTTACCCCCAAACTCCAGGCATCTTAGCCAGGGCCTGTGCCCATACTGACTTTTAATAACTTTAGCCTCTCATGCCAGGTAGTGTGGCACACGCCTCTTTAATCCCAAGATTTGGGAGGCAGCGGCAGTCTGATCTACAGAGCAAGTTCCAGGGCAGCAAGGGCTACACAGAAACCCTGTTTTGGGGGACAAAAAAAGAACTTGAGCCTGTCAGCATTTCCTAGTTCTGTCCTAGAAGGACATTTGCCAAACACATAGACCGGGGAAGAGAAGGAAGAAATCAGAAGACTAAATTGGGAGGGCTGGAGGTAGGGCAAGAAAATGTAAGGAAATGAGGCTTTGGCTGGATTTTCCTGGGTTCTTTCTGTGATTTGTTATTCGGTAGCTTCTCACATAGGTGTGACATCTTGAAGATTAGTACGGCAGTACAGGTGGAAGGCAGGCATCTTCTTCCCACCCCTGGACAAGACTGATTGCTAGAGTCAGGATGCTCTGCATCATGGCCCCCCTTCCTTCAATAGTTTGATGTGTGGACTTGCAAGTGAGATTTATGCTTTGTGTGTAGGTCCAGCACTAGCTGTGTCACTATGGCAACTCATTTAATGCTCTTGCCTTAAAATCTGTAAATTGTAGCCAACCACTTGTCTTGTTGGGTTCTTTGTCTTGAAGCCCTTGAAAGGAAAGCCTTGCATGAATATTAAGTTTTGTTGCAGTTCTAACACACATTGGCATAAGACCTTAGTTTCTTGTGCTGTAACTGATGACACCTAGATCCACTCTACTAAGGCTGGGTAGCTACAGTTGTTTGGTTGTTGGGTGGCTCGTATTCCCCAGGCACTACACTACATGCTTTGCATACATTATTACAAAATCTTCATACAAAGACACCAAGAAGTTAATATTTGTGCCTTAAGAATAAAGAAGTCAGGGTACAAGGAGGTTAAGTAACCTACTTGGCTACTAAGTGATGGAGCAGGTCACTGTCTTCAGGGCCAGGCAGTCTGTGATTCCAGGTTGCACTGCTCCATCAGCGCTCTGCCTTGTTACTGACAGCAGAGTCCACAGCTGCATCTTGAGCTGGAAACACTAGGAAATTGAAAGTGAGCCTCTTGCAGTCCACCTCATCTCCCTTCTTTCTCTTCACCCTCTGTGACGAAGCTGATTGGACAGCAGAGTGACCAGAAGAAACTGTAGCAGCAGCAGAGGGCAAATTATCACAAACTGGGCTTTCAGCCTCCCAGCCACTGAGCATTGGCTGGATTCCTAAGTTCAGTTTCTCTCCTTGTCAAGCAAAAAAAGTTGTCTCTGGGGTAGGAACTAGGGTGAGATGGCTGCTCTTCTCCTCTCAGCAGGTCAGAGTTCTCACTGTGACAAAAGAGTAGCACTCGCTGATTCAGGGTTGGGCCCACGGGGAGTTCCGAGATGGTCTGATGGAAGGTGGTTTTTTGTTGTTGTTGTTGTTCTCTCCAGACATTTGTTCGACTTCATAACCAAAAGACTGGGCAGGAGGTGGTGTTTGTTGCTGAGCCAGATAACAAGAATGTGTATAAGTTTGAACTGGACACCTCTGAAAGGAAGATCGAGTTTGACTCTGCCTCTGGCACCTACACACTGTACTTAATCATTGGAGATGCCACTTTGAAGAACCCAATCCTCTGGAATGTGGTATGTGCCTGATAGGGGTGTAGGTGAGGGTTGCTGTGCTGCACCTCACACTGACAGCCTTGCTGGGAGGCCCTAGGTTCCGCTGTACAGAGGGTCATACTCTGTGGCTTAGTGCAGAGTGGATGCTTAATAAGTATTGATCAAAGGAATGAAATACACAGGTTCCTGTGATCTTCTATAATCTGTCAGAAAGAGGTTTTCTTATTACATCAAGGCACTGTGGGGATACATAGATGAAGAAACATGGTCTTGGCCTTTGAGATCTGTTATAGCCTGGAGAAGAAGAGGCCGTGAGTGTGAATGGTAGATGTGCAGAATGTTGATAAATAATGTCCATCAGTTATATGATTATATTATAGGCCTCACTGTTCTGATAGTTCTGATAACTGAAACCTATTGAAAGACAACTTTGGAGCAAAGAATTGAGAGGCATTGCAGGGCATCCTGAAATAGCATCTGGGAGCACGACTTGAGGAGCGGCCTCCAGAGAAGCTCGGTGCACTTTCAAGAGGGTGGAGAGTTGTGTTTTTCTGAACCTTGAGTCTGGTGGAGGAGCAGGAAGTGAGGGATGGGGAATGGCAGAGGACAGATACAGCATCCAGATAGAACTGGTCTTCATGCAGGATGAAAGGGCAGCTGCCTCTTTTCCTTTTCTCGAGGACTTGAAGATACTTTTGTACAAGAGTGCAATTTCATTTTTTTATGTGATTAAATCACACTTCGCAGGACACCTGGCAGTTTCTGATTACAGCTGTAGCCACCAGCACACCAGCTGGGGTTTTCATATTAAGCAGCTTTGGGGGCTTTCCCACTCTACTAATGGGAAATTGGAATCCATGCTCTAAAAGGCACTTTCAGCAAATGCTAGGTTTGTTCTTGAGATTTTCAATGCCTCTGATTGTCAGCTAATGGATGAGAAGTGATTGGACTGTGCGGAGCCTTTTCAGTGGTAGCTTCCGCCCTCTTCTCACGCCGTGCTTCAAAACTGTTTTTTTTTTTGTTTTTTTTTTCAGGCTGATGTGGTCATCAAGTTCCCTGAAGAAGAAGCTCCCTCCACTGTTCTGTCCCAGAACCTCTTTACCCCAAAGCAGGAAATTCAGGTATATTCCAAAGATGGTATCCACTAAGCGTGGAGTTGAGGTGGACCTGGGGAGAGCAGCAAACTTCTGGGCTGTGGTTCTGGCCCTTCAGCCTGTTTGCATGGTGCTTTATGGTGTGAACTTTGCCTCTATGGAAATTGGATGGGGCAAGTTAGTGGTCCCACCTTCTAGCTGAAAATACAGCAGAGATGAGATCAGATTCCAGACCACCACTGGGTAGTCTGAGGCACAAGTAGGCGTAGCTCTCATCCTCTTTACTGACTAACATCTGAAATAGTCTGATTAGCAGCTAAAAACTCACCAGGGTGGGGGAGCAGGACTTTACCACTCTAGGCATGTCCTTGTCTGTCTCAGGCCACTCCTGTTCCTTGCAACACAAATAAGCGAACTCTACCCTGTCCAGCCCATTCGATGTTGTGAAGACCAAAATGGATAAGGAAAGAAAGGCATTCAAGTATCTCTGAAACCCTTCATTGAATAAACACACACTTGTCAAGGAAATGAGGTGGGTCCTTCCGTGGACTACCATGCAGTTGGGAGAGTCAGTCAGAGTAGTAGTGTGGAGCCCACTGCTAAAATAATGAACGATAGCCAGGTGCAGTGGCCCATATCTATAATCCTAGCATTGGCAAGGCCGAGGCAGGATCATGAGTTCCAACCAATAAAATAAAGGACAAGCGTTCAAGGAGCAAAGTAGAAGGGTTCTTTCTAAATCCTTGTCATGCTCTATGGTGTTGTTTAGGAATGCAAAATACAGTCCCACAGCAGTATTATCTGTGACAATGAAGGGGACTAGGTGATCTACAGGGTGGACCAGGTGGCAGCAGCCACTATAGACAGCATTGGCAATCCCTTAACACAGTGTCAGTAAAAGAGGAGCCAAGGTGAAAATTTAGTGACTGGAGCCTCCAGAGTTGCCTTCTCATCGAGCTGTGTTGACTGGCCACTGGCAAGTGGAAAGGAGGCTGTAATTATATACTACAGGACAAACATTTGAAAAGATAGGAGTTCACAAGTGTTGTAGCTCATTTGTTCCTCACAGGATCTTTTATAAGCCGAGTGATCATGACTGTCCCTAGAAACTCTTTACCTAGAAACTGAGTCAAAGAGTAAACATGTCATTATTAGTCTCATGACCAAACATCTACTACTTGGGCCTAAGTAGATCATTGCTACTTGTGCCAGCTCATGCTGTTGAGGGGAGCTTCTCAGAATTCCCTGTCTGGTTGCTCAGGAAAAGAGGAGACAAGTCTCAGAGGTGTGCTAGCCAGCTTTCTGGTTTACCTCTACAAGTTAAGCAGAGCTAGTGAGGGAGGTCTGTTCAGACCATCTGTAGAGCCATGGCTGGGGAATTAAAGTGTGAGTTAAGGGTGGACCATCTGTAATAGGCCCTGTTAAATTTTGAAGGGGGGTGGAGTTACTGTTGTTGACCAAGTAACATGACCTAGGAACCCAGAATCATTTTGAAGTCCCGAGTCCTCCTTGGGTGTAACATCCAAGCCATCCCTAAGACTGAGCTTCCTTTTGGCACAAGCTAGGTGGTCTGTATTCTCCAGCCTCTAAGTGGCAGTGATTCTTTGAGGTAGAAAGGCTGGCCGTATACTGTCTGAAACCAAAATAGTGTCCTAGGAAGAGAGACGTCTGGGGTTAGAAGCCACCTTTAAGAAAAGGCATAACGCCAACCAAAGACTTAGCCTCTAGGAGGTATTTCCTCTCCGTGATAGTTGGCATTTGGTCCCTGGTACACAGGCAGCCCCTGCTGAGAAGAGCGCATTCTGAAACTTCCTGGTGTGTCTTCTCTTGTCAGCACCTGTTCCGAGAGCCTGAGAAGAGGCCCCCCACCGTGGTGTCCAACACGTTCACAGCCCTCATTCTCTCGCCCTTGCTCCTGCTCTTTGCACTGGTGAGTCACCGTAATTAGCATGGGCAGTGTGTCTGGCTCTAGGAAGACAGATGTAGCCATTCCAAAAGAGTCTTTGTGCTCTGCCTAAGTACAGCTCTGGAGGGGTCCAGCAGCTGTGACTTGAACTAATAGAAAGTTTTAGAATAACCAGAATTCCCCACAGGGCGGGGGGGGGGGGGGGGGTGGAGGGCAGCCAGATAAACCCATCCATTAAGAAGGGAGCATGAGAAAATTCCTACCAGCTACTGACAGTGACAAAAGTGTACAGTCCGAGATCTTCTGGGGAAGTGTTCAGATGAGATCAAGTGTGGAAACAAGAAAAAATCAAGGTCAGTGTTGGTGGCTTTAAGAATGGAGAAGCTATGCATTCCAGATCTCCTGGGAGCATGAAACTGGAATGTACTCAAAGTTCGCTTAGAAGCAGTGTTAATTAGTCTGCCCACACAATGGGACGGTGTGCCCATTAGCAGAATGATAGATCTGTACACTGATGCCAACAGGTGTCACAGAAAGAGGCGGGCAAGGAAGTAGGTGAGTACGTTTAGTGTAATCCTCTTTGTGGAAAAGTTTTTAAACTATATTAATGTTACCTCTGAGGAGTAGACCTGAAGGCTGTAAAGGAAAGACACTCCTAATTTTAATAGTAATGTTTATTTCTGTGTATGTGTGCTTGCGGTATGTGTATACAAACAAACACACACACACACACACACACACACACACACACACACACACACACACACACACACACACACACACACACGTTTGGTTTGGGTTTTGTTTTTGTGTTTTGAGACAGGGTTTCTCTGTGTAGCCCTGGCTGTCCTGGAACTCAGATATCCCCCTGCCTCTGTCTCCTGAGTGCTGTCTGCCTGAGTGCTGGGATTAAAAGTGAACACCACTACACCTGGTTTATGTACACTTTTTTTTTTTTTTTTTTTTTTTTTTTTTTTTTTTTTTTTTTTGACTGTCTTGGAACTGGCTATGTAGACCAGGCTGGCCTTGAATACACAGAGATCACCTGCCTCTGCCTCCAGGGTGCTGGGATTAAATACATGTGCCACCATGCCAGACTCAATTTATATATTTTAACCAATTAAATTTTTTCCTTTTTTTTCTCTGAAAATCATAAACATAGGTATATAACCTCAAAGTTCAGAGAATTTGGCCAAGTAAAATCTTTGATATTAGTTTTGACAGGTTACCTGTTTTAAATTAACTGGTTGATTTCCAACAAAGAGCATTGATTAAATATAGAAAATATGCCACAAGCTTTTAGAAGCAGACCTGGGGTGTGAGTGTTCTTGCATTGGGGTGATGGAGTTTCAGAAGTCCATCACGAGAGCATGTTCCAGCTGCCTGTAGCTTATTGATGGCAACCCTAGAGCACTTAGTGGAAGTATTAGTCACTTCCTCATCAGTGTAGCTTCTGACCTTAAAGCTCCATGGCCTTGTCTTTTTTAAAATAGAAGAGTTTGCCATCGTTGAAAATGGTGCTCAGGTTTCAGTTACCCAAGCACAGTTGAGAGCAGCTGCTCTGCTGCTTTTCAGGAGGGAAAGGGGCAGTTCTTCCTCAGGACTCAGATAGGGGGCTGTCGCCTGGGAAAATCCCAGGTGCTTGCCATTGGATCGGTGCTGGCATAGTATGGAACTCACTCTTTCACCTTCTAATCTTTATTTTTTTCTCCTTCATTCAGTGGATCCGGATTGGTGCCAATGTCTCCAATTTCACCTTTGCTCCTAGCACAATTATCTTTCACCTGGGACATGCTGGTAAGTGCCCCAGGCCGCTAATTTCGTTTAACCTCCTCTGACATTTTGCCTGCCCACGAAAAAGTCTGTTAAGTAGGTCCACAACCTATTAACTATAATGGCTTAATAGTATAACATTTCCCTCTTCCTCCTGGCCTTTTAGGACAGTTAATATGATGATAAGCCTGTTTGGTCCATCAGCTTAGAACAGCTGTCACTCCATTGGGCCTCATTGTACTGGAGGGGCTGTGGCAAAAATCATTTGCCCTCATTTAATGGCCCTGTTCATTTCCAGAGATTACTTACTCAGCGTGTCTTTACACTGAGCCATCTTCCTGGATGAAAAGCATTTAATACAGTTTCCAAAGGTTATCTTTCCCCACTCCATCGATCTTCACATTTGCTGGTGGCTCTCTCTGGACAGTAATAGAAACAGTCCCCTACCTCTGTCAGTCACACTGTCCTCCATTGTTCTTTGGAGGGTGTAGATCCTAAACAGCCTAAACATAACATAACAGGGCAATAAATTCCCAGATCATTAAGCACTTCCAAGCCTTTATATTTCACTGGAAAGTTCAATATTTTAATTCCTTTACCTCTCCAAGGAGTCACCATCTCTGCATCCATTGTACATGGCTACTCCAGGGGTCCGTAGAGTCTCTTGACATTCCAGGCAAATATGCATCTGCATTTTTCTGAGGGAAGAAAGTCTGTAACTTTGGTCATATTCTCACAGTGGTCTCAAAAATGCTTAAGCATCCATGTGGTAGTTCATCTGTCATCCTGAGTAGAACTGGCATGGTGACCTTTTTCCCCCACTTAGCTACTGGACTTGAATGACAGCCCTCCTGGGTCAGGCTAGGAACAAGACCTGAATAGAAATGTATTTAGAGTCATGACTTTCTGGGCCAGTCTGCTTTTGTATGTATTTCCTCATTTGATTCTCATTATTCAACCCTGATGGCGTTGATTAGGGCAGGAACTATGATCCATTTTGATGGTAAGAAAATTTGGTCTCCAAGAAACTTAACTGACCCCATTCCACTGAGCCTTCCCAGGCCTCTTCACTCACATCCTAGCCACAGTGGCAAATCATTGTTGGTATGGTTCTAATGAAAAGGAAGTGACTAATTGGTTTATGTCCTGAATATTTTTATTAAAAATTTGAGACAAAAAATGATATGTCTCAGATACTATAAAGTAAAGACATAGTCCTACATGAAGGAAACACAAAATAGACAGGAATAGGCCTGTAGATCAGAGAGTGGTAAAGTAGCTGAAGTCAGATTTTTACCTCTAGATTTCTTAGTAAACAAGGCAAGTATACTGAGTCATCCACTCTCTGCTGTTAGGGTTAGGGTTAAACATGAAAACTGCCTGGAAATGCTGACCTTTATGACAGCAGGCCCTGCCCCTTACTACCCCCTCCCCCCAATTTTCCCTGCTTCATTTAATTGGATGTCATGACATTTCTTGTAGCAATGCTGGGGCTCATGTATGTCTACTGGACTCAGCTCAACATGTTCCAGACCCTGAAGTACCTGGCTGTCCTGGGCACTGTGACATTTCTGGCTGGCAATCGAATGCTGGCCCAACAGGCAGTCAAGAGGTGAGGCTGGGGATGGACCAAGCTCCAGGGTGGGTAAGAGATGTTTGTGTGGGCACTGCCAGCCTAGCTCTGAGACCACAAAGCTATGTGGCAGAATGATTGACATCCTTAGGGGCAAGTCTGACACCTTCATGCAGCCCATTAGAGAAACCATAAGCAGGTCTTTTAAAGAGGAAAGTAACCTTAGTCACCAGTTGTCCTACACATTAGAAAAGGGGGGGGGTAGCTGTGTTATGTCAACTAAAGTGTGTTATATAAGTGGTGTAGAGATGTTAACTTGCTGGCTGTGTGAAAATCCTTCTTCTTGTCCTGTCCTCCTCCTGTGACCCCAGAGTGGCACCTCTGGGGCTCTGGGTGGTGCCAGAGCTCTTCCTCCCACCCATAGGTTTATGTTCTGCCCCTCGGCAGTTTTGTAGGCTTGGCAGCAGCTCCCAGCAGAAACATCCACTCAGGAGCCCACGCTGCTACCAGGAATCAGACAGCCTAAGAGGCAAACAAATGCTCAGACCTTGATGTGGTGGCAGCTTGACTTTCAGAACAGAATTGGAGGCAAATTTAAATGTCACACAGGTGTTTCTCATTGATTTGACTTTATTAGAACCTGACTGATTTCAGCCACGCAAAGGCCAATAAGAAAAGGTCAGAATTGCTTTCACCTTAGAAAGAAATCATTTTCAGACTCACTTTGCTTTCTCCCCTCTGGGACTTATGCTGGCAGAATGGAACCCAGTAGCATGTCTTTAAACACACTGCCAGTTAGATCTGTTTGATCCAAGAGGGGTGTTATCAAGGAGACTACTGATGACTGGACAAGGTGGGGGTTCTCATTCTGAGCTTTGGAGTGCCTCACCATGAGCTCCTGTGCAAACATTCTTGACTTCCCTGTGCCAATCTGGGTCCAATCAGAGCTGCCCTCAGTAGCTGCTTCACTCTCCTGCCACTGTGCTTTGCATCTACAAAAGGCCAGGGCTTGGTTGTTTTTCCCAAACGGAACACTGTTCCTTGCAACAAACAGTCTGGTCTCCCAACAGGAGAGCAGAAAGCTGGTCTCTGTGACTTCTTTCTTTCCTGAAAATTGTCCATGAGACCAGTGAAGTCACGGGGAGAGCAGTGTAAGGAAACGGTTCCCTTTCCCTTAGAGTCCATGTGTCAGGAATTCCTGTGAATCCCAACTTGTATGCACTTGCTGGAAAGAGCCACGCCTTTCATTAGAGGCCCAGTGGCTCCCCCACCCCTCAGCCCCCTTCTCAAATCCAGAGCCTGTGCTGTCTGGGAAGAGGACCCGCCTTGACAGGAGCTCTGGTCAGGGTTACCATATGTGTCCTCAGCTTGTTCTCTCTCGCTGTCCTTTCTTGATTCTCAAACCCTCTTTCCTTTGGCAGGATCGCTGCAGAGCAGAGCAGTAGATTGGCAAAATATAGGACACTACGGTAAAGATGAAGGGCGACTCATCCCAGAAGCAGGCTCCCTTTTCCATCTTGCCCACTTCATGCATGCTGGTTACTGTCCTGTTTTCAGCCTGCTCGTTCCTCCCAACTGTTCCCTACACCAGGGTGAATTCTGAGGCCATTTTGCAGCTTACTGGATGAGATTGTGGCTGGACCAGGGCAACTTCCCCATGGGGTGCTGGTGGATATACAATAACCCTGTGTGAGAACAAGAGTTGAGGATAAGACAGTTCTAACCTGGGCTTCTTGACCCCTGTCATCCACCCAGACTATATGGATCCACTAAACAATGGTTCCATGGCAACTCCTGGCACACCTTGTCACTGCTTCTAGGCCTTTCCATAAACCCTGATCTCTACTTGGCCGAACCATGTGATTTGGTGAGATTCAGCTGTGAATGACTCATGGAATGAATCAAAGCAGAATCGTGTCTGCTCAGGGCATGATACACAGCTGGCCTCCTTCTGAGAGCTCTTGCTGAGGAGGCAGTGTCGTAAGGACTGGGGCAAAGGCAGAGTGCTGCTCCATGGGTCTGCTCCTGTAGATGAGGGGCCCTGAGGAGTTCTGTGGGGCTTTTGTCCCTTGTGTCACAACTAGTCATCTCCCTCAATCCAGCACTGTCATGTAAACCCATGGACCATGCAAACAAGAGCGTAGCTGCCACCCAGGGGTGGGCTGGATTGGGCCTGTGTGACATAGTTGGCTGACCTCTGCCTTAAACCACAAGTGGGACGGAAGTATTTTGATTTTCACATCATGTCTCCTTTTATCCTTTTGTCTTGGAAATAGCTTTCCCTGCCAAAGAAAGAAAGCAAATCCCAGCACACCTAAGTTTTAATCCTCTGAAAATAGGAAAAGTCAACAAAAACCAGAGGGCTTAGAGCTCTTTCAGTGCAGTGTGAGTATAAGTTGGGTCACCTTGTCCTTAATACAGAGAGAAAGTGGTATTGTTTTTAGAGGGGGTTGTTTTTGTTGTTGTTTTCAGGTTTAAGCAAGGTGTAGTGCCAGACTTGGTAGCTTACACCTGTAATTCCAGCATTTGGAAGGCAGAGGCAGGAGGATGAGGAGTTTAATATCTCCTGGGCTATAGGAGACCCTGTGTCTCCTATAAATAAGTAATAATTATTTATAAAATATTATAAATAAATAAATAAATAAAAATAATTATTATAAAATAAAATAAATAAGTAATGAATCAACAATCAAGAATAAGCATGTAGTCATGTACCTGCCGCCTCAGTAAGATAGACTCATTGTAGTCTAAGAGGCTCCCTGTGCCTGTGTGGGCTGTCCCTCCCACCACTCCCCTGTACCTGTGTGGGCTGTCCCTCCCACCACTCCCCTGTACCTGTGGGGGCTGTCCCTCCCACCACTCCCCTGTACCTGTGGGGGCTGTCCCTCCCACCACTCCCCTGTACCTGTGGAGGCTGTCCCTCCCACCACTCCCCTGTACCTGTGGGGGCTGTCCCTCCCACCACTCCCCTGTACCTGTGGGGGCTGTCCTTCCTACCACTCCCCTGTACCTGTGGAGGCTGTCCCTCCCACTGCCCTGTATCCTGACCTTCCTCATTCAGTTTTGCCCTAAATTCTAGTTGCTCTGTCTGAGGTGTTTGCTTTCAGAACTGGTCCTTTGCGACTTGTTGAGTTCTTTGATTCTTTACTCTGATTCTGAAACCCCTGACCCCTCCTGCTGCCCAAGTCTGACTTTTGGAGCCTTTGGGACTTTTTGGGGCAGGGACCAAGTGTGCAGACTTAACCTCTGTGGCTCAGTGCTGCCAACTGAGGCTACATATTGGTTTAAGTGGATGGTCTCAGTTCTTCAAAGTCTAGCGTTGCTAATTCTGCCACCTCATTTCATACCTTAGCTGTCCTTCCAGCATGGACATTACCAGGCATACACCCTAATGTTAGGGATTTCTGAGCATTGGTAAAGAATTTGAGGCACACACTCTGGTCCTGTGTGCCTTCCTTGGAACTGTTTAGTGATTGGTTTGCAGCCTGCCATTCTGTGAGACTGACATAATCTCTGTAGTCCTCTCTATGACCCCACTGCCCACTGAGAATGTAGTGTCCTGCTTCTGCTTGCCATGGGCTTGCTGCTGTCACCTGATTGCACTGTATGTGGATTACCAGTTTCTCTTCCCCTGCTTCCACAGCGCTTACAATCAGGGGGAGGTGGGGGAAAGGTGGCAGAGAGATTAGATTCTCATCTCATCTGAGAAGTGTGCATGCATCCCAGCACTCAAGAGGCTGAGGCAGGAGGATCACAAGTTTGGGACCAGCCTGAGCTACATAACAAAACCCTCCTCAAAAACAAAACAAAACAAACAAACCAAAAAACAACAACAACAACAACAACAACAACAAAAAAAAAAAAAAAAACACCAAAACCAACCAACCAGCCTACACACCAAAAAGAAAAAAGAAAAACCAAAGCGATGGTTTTTGTGAGCCAAGTGCCATTTTCCATCCTCATTCTGTATTAGGTTAGGTGCCAAGTCTGTACTGGCAGGCTTATACTGTCTCTGTTTTTAATGCTTGAGCCCTCCCATCTTCTGGCCTGCACTGTGAGGGTGTGCCTGGAATTACCTCACCTATACTTGTACATGCTGCTTCCATGGTTGTCAGGTTTGCTTCCTGGCTTTCAAGCTGTCATGGGCTTCAGTTATTTTTTGAAATGAGATGAAGCACATATAAATGGAACCAGTAGATACAGGGATGTCCCCTTGTTAATAACATCTTCCAGTGGGAGAATATCTTGATCTCCCTGTTGTCCCACTTAGGAACCATAACTTTCAGTTGAAACCATCAGTAATTGTGTCTGTCTTCATTTTCTTCCAGAACAGCACATTAGTTCCTGAAGAAGGTTGAAGACCCCTGCAAACTGAAATGATTGGTTAGCAAGGAGTGAAGACAATTCATAGTGTGAAAAAAGGAATAAGGGGAAAACAAAACAGAAAATGAAAAGATTCTGTTATTTAAAAAGAAAAGAGTTGAGATATGGTTACACTTTTACTTGTTTCTTACTTTCTGTTTTACAGAGCAGATACGTTTGGGCCCAGATTGTCTGTCCCTTTGTCATGATGCCTGGCAAGATGCTGTGACTATCCCAAATGTTGTTCATTTGAAAAGTTGAAATCTGTAATTCATCTACTTTGGAATAAAGAGAATGATGATAGGAACTTTATTCCCGTTTTCGGGCCCTAGAGTATATAATGCGAGGGTGTAGCTGGGACTGGGTTGTTAGTGGCTCGGCAGTCATTGTTTGGTCCTTCTTACCTCTTTCTTAACACTACTGAGAATGGCCCAGAAAAGCCTGTGTCCTTTCTGCTCCAGCAGTGAGCACTTGATAGGAGCGCACTTGTAGGGTTTACAGATCCTTTGTGTTCAGCCACAAGGACCTGCTGTAGGCCTTTGCCTTGAAAGTTTGGGCTTGGTGTGCAGAGAAGAGTTAGAATTGTCTCAAAAGAGAAAGCTGACTACTGCCTCAGTCCATTCCATGAATGGAATTTAGAAACAGTAATAGATAATTTAGAAACAGCAAAATAGGTGGATAAATAAATAATTTATAAATAACAAGATAGGTAGATAGATCTTACAGTCTTGGGAACTAGAACTTGAAGGCACTGGCACATTTGGTATGCAGTGAGAGAGACTTCCCTCTAGATGATGTTGGTGCTGTCTCAGTGTTCCCAGTGATAGAAGGGACAGAATGACAAAAGCAGCTAGCTAGTTCCCCAGGCCCTTGAATAAAGGGAATAATCCATACACTTGTGTGAATCGCCCCACCTGTTCATGCCATGCATTGGGGATTCCTTTCAACGTGATTTTGGAGGGACTCTAATTCAAACCATAGCACTGACCACTTGGGTAAACGTCTGTCATCCCAGCACTCCTGCAGTGAGGTGGGAAGTACACAGGAAACTAACCTGGACAGTGGTGAACAGCTAGCCTGGAGTACATAGAGAAACACTGCCTCAGCAGGTAGAACTGACTTCTCACACGGAAACACACATAAATAGTAATACTTAGTGTGCTGAGCCATCTCTCCAGCCCAAATAGTAATATTTAAAAAACAAATGTATATGACTAAAATTTGGCCCATTGTCTTTATGCTATTGAAACAATATGGCCAGGCGGTGGTGGTGCACACCTTTAATCCCAGCACTCGGGAGATAGAGACGGGCGGATCTCTGTGAGTTCGAGGCCAGCCTGGTCTACAGAGCGAGTGCCAGGATAGGCTCCAAAGCTACACAGAGAAAACCCTGTTTCGAAAAACCAAAAAAAAAAAAAATACGTTGCATGGTGGCACCCATTTATAATTTACTCAGGCTGAAGCAGGCAGAATATGAGATCCAGAATAGACAAGGCTATATCTTAGAATCTTTATTAAATTTGGGGTATAGAGGTTGCTTTCTAGGCTAAGGAAGGGAAAGGCAAGGCTTGAACTCTTATCTGGAATTCTGCAGTTGTAGGCCTCATTTCTTCCAAAGGCTGCAAACCAGTAGCCTATAAGTATTTTGTTTTTATCCATGGTAGTTACTAGTTGAACAAGATGCCAACATTTAAAAATTGAGACATTTGGGCTAGGAAAATGGCTCAGTGCATGAAAGGTCTATAGTTTAAGCATGAGTTTGACCCCAGTACCCATGGCTAAATGATGAATATACTTGTAATTTCAACACTGAAGAAGCAGGTAAATGTCCAGAGCTCCTACCATAGTCTGTAAGCCCCAGGCCAGCAAAAGGCCATCTCAGAAACAAGGTAGATGATCCCTGAAGTTGACCCCTGGCCCCCATGCGCACACATTTACAGACAGACAGACACACAACACACACACACATACACACACACACAAATTATTAGAGATTTTATTTTTAAAAAACCTGGATTTTGAGGGGCTCTGTAGTTAAGAGCACATACTGCTCTTGCAGAGGACTCCCAACTTGAGTTTCCAGTACCTACATGGGACAGCTCACAACCACTTTAACTCCATGTTGTCCAAGTGGGCTTGGCTAGCCACTGAGCCCCAGAGATCTGCCTAGCTCTTCCTCTGAAGTGGGATTGTAAGAGTCAGGCACCACGCCTGGCGTTTTTATTGGCACTGGAGATCTAACTGGAGACCTGCTGTCATAGCCAGTGTGTTACGACTGAATCCTCTCACTAGTTAAGTTAGGACTATGAAATGTTTGTTGAGACATGGTCTGAGCTGGGCGGTGGTGGTGCAGTCTTTAATCCCAGCGCTCAGGAGCCAGAAGCAGATGGATTTGCAAGTTTGAAGCCACCCTGGTCAACAGAGCTGATTCCAGGACAGTTGGCTACACAGAGAAACCCCATCTCAACCAAAAGAGAGATTCAAGGTCCCACCATGTAGCCCAAGCTGACCTGGAGCTCATAACCCTCCTGCCTCAGTCTCCCTAGGATTGGATTATAAAACGAACCACCAGTCACAGCCCTTGACTATCTTTTACTTTCTGGTAGTTTCCCAGGTTTCACTCAGGTGTCCCCATCATAAATCAAGAGCATCTGTCGTGATCATGAAATCCTGGACCGTGTCAATAGAAGCCCAGTGAGCAGTTTGCTGCAAGTCTACCTGTACTGATAGTTTAATGCTCCAGCTCATAGTTATGAGGAGCCACAAAGAGCACACCCCTTCCCACAGCCATCAGCTCCTGGCTTTCCTTCCTGGTGTGTGACCCGGTACCAGTGGTCTGCATTGGTGGGCAGCCTTCCAGTAAGCAGAGTTCTGCCCCCTCCAAAGGGCAGCTGTATGGAGTAATGTAGGGAGTCTTCCTGCGAACTCCAATACGAACACAAAAGGGACAAGTCCTCCATTGATTAGAAAACATCAGTCTTGAGTAGAGCCCCTCGGGAGTGGGGAGTGCCCAGCTCCTCTATGGAGAGGAACTGTCTTTTAAGCATCATTAGTGTCTCTGCTAGTGGACATAAAGCCCAGGGTTTCTGCAGCGGTTTTGCCCTCTGTAATTGCATTCACCTCAAAACCCACAAGTAGCCTCAGTTCTCAGCAGTCATTATTTCATTTGAAAAACTAATTGAAAGTTGAGAAAGCCCGGTGTTTTTGTGTTTGTTGCGATAGGGCAGGGAAAGAGATGAGCAGGTGGGGCCAGGGAGGGGGTGTGGGTCTCCCATTCAGCTCAGCTTCTCCTTTGTCCCAGACCTTGGCAGGTTCCCCGCCTCCTGCCGCTCTGCCTGCCTTCTGGTCTAGCCTTCTCCTCTGGAGGAGCTTTTGTTTCCCATTGTTCTCATTGTCTCCTCCACCCGGCACCCAATGGTCTCCAACAGTGCATTTCCCACGCTTTGCATTGCTTGTCTAGGCTGCGGGTGGGGGAGCAGGTGGTCTTTCCTAGCCCTGGTGCTGGGAGATTTGATACCTGGCTGCAGCCTTCCCAGGATTGAGGTCAAGTGCTTCCCTTTCCTACTGGCAGTGAACTAGGCTGGCTGGGAAAACCAAGAGGTAGGAGTCCCGTCTAATTTTAAATGCTGTGGTTACATTTACACTTTTTATCAATTATTCCAGACATCCCATCATCCAGGCTTCACAGTCGTCTTTTTTGTTTGTTTCTGTTTTTGTTTTTCAAGACAGGGTCTCTCTCTATGTAGACTTGGAATTCACTCTGGAGACCAGACTGGCCATGAACTCACAGAGATCTATGCCTCTGCCTTCTTAGTGCTGGGATTAAAGGGGTTTGCCACTGTTAGTAATTAAGAATAATGGGTTGGGACAGCAGGTGGCAGGTGTCATCCCCCCCCCCCCCCCCGTCCAGCACTGGGACTGCAAAGATTGCACTCCCGGGGCGGGTGATGGACAGTGGGCAGATAGGGAAACAGAGACCTACAGATGTGACTCAGGGTGAAAGTTTATTGAGGGGGAGAAGAAAATAAGGTAAAGAGACATAGAGACACAGAGATGACAGAAGAGAAGAGGGAGACAGGAAAAGTCCTATCTGCCCAGGGGAACAGCAGGAAAGAGAACATAAGTGGGTAGGGTCTGTCTTTTAAAGGGGTCCTTTGCACCTGAATGCAGTCTACTTAGCCTTGGAACCCTGGGCTGACCAGAGTACCGCCTGAGTGCATTCTGCCAGGTGACAGGGACAGGCCACCATAATGCCTAAATCCTTACATTAACAGTCTACAGTAGGTTGGCAGTTTTTATAAGATTAAGACTTTAAATTACATTTCTGTCAGGTTTAGCCTTAAAAATACTATTTTGAATTGAAGCTCCTTTAGTGTCAAAACCTTTTAATGACCTTAGGAAGAAATCAAGATAGTCATTCTGTGGAAATTAAACATATATTGTTAGTCAGATTCACTCCAGATAAATATTATTCAGCCTTTCCCTGGTCCCAGGACTCACTTCCCTCATCTTGGGACTCCTCTCGGGAACCCCTCCCTCATCTTATGGTCCTCCTCCCCTCAAGTACCAGGACCTAAGAATTTTTTTTTTCCTAAACCATACCTTGTCCTCTGCTCCGCCAACATCTTTCCAGGTCTAAGAGGCGCCAGGGAGTTCCATACAGCCTGGACTGTGATGAAACCACCAGCTACCCCAGGACATGGCAGCATCCCAGCTTTCACAGGTTTCCCAAAGATGGTCAATGCCCGCCCCCCAGGTCAGCAGAAAGTAGTCTGGAGAACTCGACCCCAATATTTCCTAACCTGCCACACCTAACTCCTCACCTTTTTAATAATAATTAAAGGTGGAAATGTAAGGATTCAAGCATTATGCTGGTCTGTCCCTGTCACCTGGCAGAATGTACTCAGGCGGTACTCTGGTCAGCCCAGGGTTCAATGGCTAAGTAGTCTGCATGCAGGTGCAAAGGACCCCTTTAAAAGACAGACCCTGCCCACTTATGTTCTCTTTCCTGCTGTTCCCCTGGGGCAGATAGGACTTTTCCTGTCTCCCTCTTCTGTCTTCTCTGTGTCTGTATGTCTTGTCTCTTTACCTTATTTTCTTACCTCCCCCTCAATAAACTTTTACTATGAGTCACGTCTATAGGTCTCTGTTTCCCCATCCATCACTCACCCCAGGACTGAGATCCTTGTGGTCCCAGCCCAGGACCGGGGATCTACCACCTGTGGTCCCAACACATTAAGCTTTATTCCTAACAGCCACCATTTCTGGGCTACAGTTGTCAATTTTTAAGGCTTACTTACACTAAAATGGATTTTTGGGGGACAGTGTTGTATGTATCCCAGATTGACCTGAATTTACTGTGTAGCCAAGGACAGTCATCTATTTTCTGAGACATTGTCTCTCAGTGGGTCTTGGGACTCACAGACCAGACTAAACTGATTGGCCAGTGAGGCTTAGGGAATCATCTTTCTCAACACCCCTACACACACACACACACACACACACACACACACACACACACACACACACACACACACACACACCATGGACAGCTCTGATGGAACTGACAGAGACTACAGGCATGTCCTCCTGTGCCCGACTTTTAGGAACTGAACTCAGGTCCTCATGCTTGCTTGCACAGCAAGAACTTTATCGACTGAGCTAACTCTCTAGCTCCTTATACTTTGCAATGCTACCCTGGGAAAGGTAGCCGTATAAACCATGTTAAAAAAAAAAAATCAGATTGACAAAGGAAATTGAAATGCAGATCAGGATGGGGGTTTTATTGTATTTACAGGAAGGAGAGGTTCAGAAACGAAGTGGAAGTGACTGGGTCCAGTTGTATTTGAGGTATGGGTGGCTCAAGCCTCCACTGAAGGCTTCATCCTTGGGAATCCCTGCTGCAGAAAGAAAGAAAGAAAGAGACACTCAATCTAGACTCTAGAAAGCAAAGGCGGAGCTTCCGGGTTCCCAGAGGTGGGAGGTGGTGGCAGGAAAGATGCTCATGGCTCCAGAAATGTAAATCCCACTCTTAGCCCCTGCCCTGCTAACCCCCTGCCCTGCTAACCCCCTGCCCTGCCACTGAGACCCTGGGCTGATCACTTCCCTTCTGATGAGACTACTTCTGACCCTTAGACAGGACCAGCTTCTTCCCAGGTAAATATGCGCCACACCCTACAAACCTTACTGTTGGTCACAAGTCGAATGAGCAACCTCACAAGAACAGGTGGAGATCCTCACTGTCTCTGTGAGATACAGACTCCATGAGAAGAGGCTACCCCTGATCTGAACATGGCTAATCCCCAGCCCAGGCCTTCACACACAGTATCCACTGGGTGACTGCTACACAGTGAAAAATGACTAAACTAGAATGGCAGCTTAGGCTGGCCTGGAACTTACTAAGTAGCCCAGGCTGGCCTTGAACTTTTATTTTAAAGTTTTATTTACTTAGGTGTATATTATATGTATCTGGGTATTTTTTCTGCATGTATGCTGCACACCACAAGAGAGCATCATATCCCATGGGACTACAGTTACAGATGGTCATAAGCTGCCATGTGGGTGCTGAGACCTGAACTCAGGACCTCTGGAAGAGCAGCCAGTGCTCTTAACAGTTGAGCCATCTCTGTAGTCCTGGCCTTGAACTCTTAATCTTCCTGTCTTAACCTCCCAAATACTGGGTTAACAGGCATGAGCCACCAAGCTCCACTTCTCTCAGACCCCTTGTAATATTTGGAAGGAAACAATGGCCTGTAGACTTCTTCCTTTGGGCTCCAGAGGCAGATTACCTGGTGAAAGGCACTGAATGGAATTCTTAGCCTTTGAGCCTTAGGAGGCATCAGAGTTTACCTGTTCCTTTTGTAGAGGAGGAAATTGTGGACAGATAGATCCAGAACCAGGTCTGGGTCCAGGCCTGCATCCTGCCTCCAGTCTGGTTGGTCCCCATCCTCCAAACCCTGATCATCTGCCTGATGGTGAAGCTAGTAAGCTCTGATGGTCTGATTTGGTTGGAAGGAAGGGAGCGCGTGGACAGCTCTGATGAACTGACTTGTTCGTAGATTGGTGCGGGAGCGCCCAACAGAATTGTACCGGAAGCACATGTGCCCAGTTTACAGTCAGGCTGTAGAATACAGCATTTCTTTCTGGACCATCACGCCACTCTTTGGAAACTGGAATCTCATGGGATGATATCCCAAAGTATACATAGCGAGCCAGGACTGGCTAGTCTCTTTGATCTGCCTCTTCTTGGCTTCACTTTTCCAACTTCCCTGACTCCTGGTGACAATGTGAGGATCAATGAAATGGGGAGTGGCCATTGGGACCAGCTCTGCCTCTCATGACAGTGTCCCACATGCTCGGGTCAACCACTGAGCATGGTCTTTCTTGGGCATTATAGGTTCACGGACTTCACAGGGGATCCAAGGTGTACCCTTCACGTCACTCAATGCAGTCTCTTGGGACACCTGTTAAAACTCAGGGCCTGAGATCCATACCAGAAGTACTGATAACATTTCAAGACACACTGAGCCTGGCCTCTTGTTCTGCACTGGACACACTGCAGTGGCCATCGTGCAATCCCCTCACACATATCACTTTCTGCCCCTGAGGCCTGGGGGGTAGGGAAGGGCTTTGTCCCTTTGCTTGGAAGACTAGGCCCCACCCCTGTGAAGAGAAAGTGATTCTTTGCTTTTCTTGGAAACCGAGGGAAGAAAGTCTCTAAAGTCCCTAAAGAAATCTCTCCCTGCCTCCCCCCTGCTCCCTCACCTGTGGCACACCCCCTCTACCCTGTCACCTGTGCTTCTGCAGCAGGGCTTCCAAGAGGCTCTCCAGTGACACCTGCCTGTGGTCTGCCCACATGCTGTCCACCTGACGGCCAAGCCGTACCCTGGCTCCTGGTTCCTGGTTCCTCTCCCTGCGAGTTTGGAAAGGAGAAACAGTGAGGCAGTCATTGGCTAGGATGTCCAGTCAGGGACGTAGACCTTTGCTATTCCAGTATCTGATGTGGATTCTTAGGACGCCCACCCATGTTCAGCAGCATCTGGGGAGCAGTAGGCATTGCAGTGAAGAATGCAGCACGCATATGTATACCACTGCAAAACCCTCCCCACAGATTGATAATCTTGTAGGCAGCACATTAAACAAGGGGTCAGATGTATCGTTCACCAGTAACAGGACAACCCATTGTGTGGCAGCTTCTGATACCATGGCTGAGAAGGCCACATGGATACTAAATATGAAGGTAGCTTGGATGGGTTCACTGTGAAGGGAAGTCTAGGGAGTAATGACATTTACTAGTCAAAGTTGTCAAAGTCAAGAAAATCAGGCATCTTCCAGGTTAAACTCAAAGATATGCGGAGGGCTGGAGAGATGGCTCAGCAGTTAAGAGCACTTCTTGTAGGGGACCCAGGCTTCATTCCCAGCATCCACCTCACAGCCCTCCATAACTCCAGATTCAGGGGATTTAATGCCCGCTTTTGACCTCAGAGGGCACCTGGCATGCATGTGGTACACAGACATACATGAAAGCAAAACAATCCTATACATTAAAGAGAGAGAGAGAGAGAGAGAGAGAGAGAGAGAGATGATGATGGTGATGATGATGATGATGATGGCTAAATGGAGTCTGTGATCCTACACTGGACCTAAGGTCAGGGAAGACATTATTATAAGGAATCTGTTGGGACAACTGATGAAATTTGAATAAGTGTTGTGAGTGACAGCGGCACTGAGGACAGAGGGGGTGTTGCTTGTTAGCTGTTAAGAGATGCAAGTCCCGCAGGGTAAAAGGTCATGATAATTGTAGTCATGAGACTACAATCCCAGCATTCAGGAGACAAAAGCAGGAGGCACAGAAGCAAGTCATCCTCAGATACATACTGATTTCAAGGCCGACCCTGGTATACAAGAGCTTGCATCAAAAGAAATCAATTTTAAAGTGGCTCAGATAAAATGAGAATTTTGTATTTATTTATTTTAATGTGTGTGGGTTTTGTTGTTATTGTTTGCCTACATTTATGCCTGGTGCCTGTGGAGGCCAGAAGAGGGTGTTGGATCCCCTGTGACTGGAGTTGAAGATGTGTATAAGTCTCCACATAGGTGCTGGGAATTGAACTCAGGTCCTGTGCAAAAGCAGCACTTGCTAACTCCATCCCTGTGACATTTTTGTACATTTGAAGGTTTTTCAAAACAAAACCTACAAAAGTCAGGCTGTTTGGATCTTCACTTAGCCACTCTTTGTTCATCCTTTGGAGATGGCACACAGGGTCTGTGCAACGGGGTAACGACAGGTGGTCTCAGAGACCTGAGAAGAGACTTATAGAGGTTGCCCTGGCACGGGAGTCCTCATGAACGCACATGTCCTCATGCCTAGTCTTTGTTTCTGGCCTGGAGTCCTGATCAAACAGGAACAATGACCATCAGCATTGTCACCACTGGAGCCAAGGACAGGGAGAGGCACACAGAAGGTGTAGAGGTAAATGGAGGCTTGACCTGCGCAAAATCCAGGAAGGATATATATTCTCAGTCTGTGGGTTGCAACCTCTTTGGGGGTCATATATCAGATACTTACATTACCACTCATAGCAATAGCAAAATAACAGTTATGAAGCAGCAACAAAGTAGTTTCATCGTTGGGGGTCACCACAACACGAGGAACTGTATTAAAGCGTCACAGCATTAGGAAAGTTGAGAACCACCAATATACACTGTGTCAGGACCAAATGAAGCTTGGTCCCCACCTCCTGCATCAGGCCTCCCCAGCTCTAATGCAGGGGAAGAACTACTAAAATATCTGCTTACCCCTGCTGCCTGCTCATGATGTCCTGGAGCAGTTTGCGGGCAGACAGCTGGCCCAGAACTTTCCTGTAGCTGTTGGTAAAGATGGCATCTGCATATCGACGCACCCTGTGCAAAAGGGTCAGAGGTCAGGATGGGCCTGGCGAGAGGACAGTGCAGGCCTCGCCTCCCTCTGTTGTTCTCTGTCCCCCTCACTCCCTGAGAAACTCAGAGCCTGGTTGCATGATCTCTGGGGCTCCGTGCCCGGTGCCTGCCTGAGATGAACAGTGGGCATTGTGAAGAAATAGCGGTGGCTGCAGTCAGCATCTCTCTCTGCCCATGGTAGGGAGGTCTCGGGGGTGCAGGAATCCTGGCTGCTCACCTGAAGGGCAGTGATGGGAACGGTGAACAGTGGGAGCCGCTGGTGAGGGTGAGGATCACAAAGAACACCCAGAGTGGCATCCTTCACCCCTGGGTGGGACCTGCAAAGAAGACCAGGAGGGCACAATCAGACATAGCCACAGTGTCCCCTGGGCACCACTCCATGACAAGTCCTGGTCCTCATCCTTTGGCTGGTGGGCTTTGAAAGTCAGACATACCTGTATTCAAGTTCAACACTGTCAGTCCTCAGCTCTGGCTTCCGGCTTCCCCATCTGGGATGAATGGGACAAAGCCACACTAGCTACTGCATGAGGCTGAGCAGGAAATCTGTTAACTTGGTGAAACCGCCTCTCTTGGAAAGGATGAGGGGAACACACACACACTCAGGAGAGACACAGGCAGAGAAAGCATTGCCCCTGGTTGACTTGCAGCAGGGAGCAGAGGACACCATGCTCTCAGATAAATCTGACCTCAACTCCTGGTTCTGCTCTCACTACCTGAGCTCCCCATTACAAGTGGCTCAACCTTTCTGAGCCTCAGTTTCCCCAGCCACAGAATGGAGATAATAACCACAATGATCAGGTCAGGTGAGAAGAAACACATAAGGAACGCTCTAGAAACTTTTGCTGTGGTCACCTAACACTTATTTCACTCGGAGGATAGATTCATGCTGTTTCATTTTGTGTGGAGTTGCAGTAAAGATGGAAGTGTCTTGTTCTGGAAGCTTACATTTTGGAGGTAGAGTATTCGAGACTTGCCTGGAATTCACTGTGTTGTCAGGCTGACTTCTAACTCATAATCCTCCTGCCTCAGCTTCACGAGAGCTGGAATTATAGACATGTGCCACCAAACCTGGCAGAATTGTTACATTACACAGAGCTCTGAAAGGGGAAAAGGGAGCATCTAGTGTGAGTATGCCAGAATCTTTTCACTGACTTCATAATGGCCCTTAATTGGGACCTGTTAACACCATGCTCTGCAGTTAGGGGAGAGCTGCCTTGGCTAAGAGGATGTTCCTTTTAGCTCTGGCCTGCCCTGGTATGGAGCCAGTCACTGGCCAGCTAGGAGCTGGGTCTTCTCAGCAGAACGACTGCCCTGGAGGATCTGACTGGTCCCTGAAAGGCACCATTCCCATGATTCCTCTCTCCCTAGTCCCATTGAGGGCTAGGTCCAGCACTGACCCAGTCCACTAGGTCACTTCTCTTCAGGCAACAGGCCCCTCTGCAGATTCTGGCCACCTCTGGTTAGGGTGCCTTCGGTCCCAGGAAGTATTAGTGGGAACTGTTCACTGTGGCTCCAGTTCCTGCACCCTACACCAGGCCTCTCAGGTATGTTTTCATATGACTTAGGCCTTGTTTCTTGGGCCAAGCATCTACGCTCCCTGTCTTCCTCATATATCACACCAGGGGATTCCTTTTCCAGCTGGGCTGGGCCTCTCCAGAAGTGGAACTTTCCAAACAGGGAACCCTTTGGACATAAGGAGGATCCCTTGACTGCAAGCCACGGCATTTCCTGCCTCTCCACGACACACTGGCTTTTCACCTTCTTCATGTCTTATCTCCAGACCCCTGCTCACTCTCGCCCTCTCTTTCTCTGTCTCCCTCCCCCCTCTCTCCCTTGCACTCTCTCTTTCCCTCTCTCTCAAGTTAGGGTTTCTTTGTGTAGCCTTGGCTGCCCAGAACGTGCTCTGTAGACCAGGCTGGCTTCAAACTCACAGAAATCCGTTTGCCTCTTCCTCCTGAGAAATGGGATTAAAGTGTGTGATACTACGCCCACTGGCCCCTGGTCTCTTTACTCCCATGATCAGAAACACTTAGGCATGAAGTCCAGGCCCTATCCTTGTTCCGAGCTCTCCTCTGCCTCCTCCCCTCTTGCCTTGGTCCCTAGAGTTCAAAAAGAGATCCCAGCCCCTATCCTCACCCCACTGCCCCCACCTATGAGGGGAGGGCAGTCCTGCCTGTCTTCCTCACACCCACTTCAGGGCAGGCACTGTCATCCTCAGTTCATAGCCAACACCAGAGCCAAGGAGGAGGAAGGGATTTTTCACATGGTCCTCCATCAAAACAGCTTCAGAATGGGCCCCTACTTCCCAGGCCAGCAGATTCCCTCCTGCTGCAATTTCTCAGATACAATACCCTGTTCACAGTTCTCCCAATTCACCAGGCCTTGGGATTGGTCACCTGCACGTGGGAAAGGGTTCTGAAAAAAAAAAAAAAAAAGGAAAGCTTTTGCTCCTTGTCGTGGGGCCTCCCAGAAGTCAAAAGGGGAACAAACAGGAACAATTGCTTGATTGGCACCTCTCTCTGCACACGCAGTGGTGTCAAGGAGCTGAAAGTAGACTCAGAGGGCAGGCTTCAGGGAAACGATTCTCGAAAGTCCAGCAACATCCCATTCATTCATAGTAAGGCTCGATCGTTGTGCAGCCTGGTCAGGCAGGCGTGTTAACACTTGCCTTTGCCCCAGACATAGATCCAGACTCCATAGCAACCCCAGCTGTGCAAAACCTATTGCACAGGGTTGCCCAAACCCAGTGGACAAAGACTGGAACAAGAAGAATCATTTGAGCTGGGCTGCGGTGGGGACACCTTTAATTGCAATACTCAGGAGGCAAAGGCAGAGGCAGAGGCAGGTGGATCTCTGTGAGTTTGAGGCCAGCCTGGTCTACAGAGCAAGTTCCAGGACATCCAGGGCTACACAAAGAAACACTATCTGGGGAAAAAAAAAAAAAGGAACAGAGACTGTGAAATAGAGGTCAACTATGTCTCATGAGACAAAGTGGTCCAAACCCAGCTGCCTCTGATGACACTTAAGATACTCTAGATCTTGGGCATAGTTAATTCTGGGATTGGACATAGATGAGGTCATGGGCATTAGAAGAAAGGGGCATCAATCCTCATCAGATGACACCTTTTGCCAGCCTCCTGCCACAAGCACCATAAGAATTATACAGACACACATCTGTGGCAAATGACAAGTCAGGCCTCAAGTGTCCACATGAACAAGGGGCTGCAAAAACCTGGAGGGACTCTTCTACCTTCGCTAAATGTTCTCCTTTGCAACTGAGAACTGCAGAGTCTCAATTCTGAAGCCATCTGACCAAAAACACCTCAAGTGAAAGGAAGTGTGAGCCTGAGCATTTTTGTGGTGCCAGAGACAGAACCCAAGGCTTTGCACATTCTAGGCAAAGCTCTAACACTCACCACACCCCACACAAAATCTGAGTTTTCAATGAGGAAACATGTGCCAAAGAAGGATTTGAGACCACTTATGACGGAAAACAATAATGATGATAATGATAAGTACTTCAGGTCTATTTTCAAGCAAGAGGTAGGAGTCAGGCATGGGGTCATAGAAGCCTCCAAAACCCAATAATTGTGACTGAAAATTAGAGCAAGGAGCATGGCTGCAACTGAGGGAAAAAGCAAAATGTTATCCATTTTCAGGCAATTATACTGAGTTGGTTCTGAGCGATCGATGAGCCACATTGATCTCTACCGCAACTGGAGTGCTTTCGGATGCAGGCTAAGTCCTATCATTGACCGGAGAATCCAGCCAGCTCGTGTCTCAACTCAGGAGCCTGCCCCACACCCTGGAAGGGGTTCCCAAGACGCCTCTCACCAACTCCTGAAGCACTGCTGCCTGCCATTCTCCGTGTGTCCAAGTGCCTTTTATCACAGTCCCTACATGGCACCAGCCACCAAAAGCACGTTCCGGAGTCTCTACAAAGGAGTCACTGCACTCAGAGCAGGCACTACATGTCCTCACCATTCCATGGACACAGAGGCTTGCCATGGGCCATCTTACTTGGTTTCTGTTAGTTGGTGAGATGCTGGTTTCTCTTGCCCCCACCCAGCCCTCCCTCCAGGGCCACCCCCTCTCACCTCCAATGTGACAGGTGTCCCTCTCCGTCTGAGGCGCTGCTCAGGTCCCACTGACCTCAGGCATCTGTTCCAGCCACTGCCACGCTCTCACATTTATACCTTAATTTTCCTAAGTGTTGTCCGCGTCAGAGAGTCGATTACGCACAAGTCAACTAATGCACCATTTTTAGCACCACACAGACTATCTCTAATGGGGAAAAGTGGTTTTTGTGCCCCCACAAATTAAGGCCCATACCAAACTTTCCCTCTGTCCTTGAGGGGGTGAACAGAATCTAATGTTGAATGATTATTCTGAGAAAAATAGTGAATAATACTGAGATTCTAGTAATTATAATATTTACAACAATGTTCATTCTCCCACACACTGTCCCTGTTTTTAGTTCACATAATTCTGTTTTGTCCAGACATAACTTTATGTCACTTTGGAATAGACAGCATTACCAGCAAGTGTTGGTGGTTTTTTTGCTGTTTTTTTTTTTTTCTTCTTTTTTTTGGTTCACTGTCTCCCTTGTCATCCAATTATCAGAATTTCTGTGTTTGATTTATACCAGCTGCTGCCATCCACAAGCAAGTTTTGACAGCCGACCCCCAAAGCAACCTCTGTTGTGTGTCAAGACGACAGCTGCCTCAGAGAAGTGTGAAGGGAGAAAAAAGAGATGGAGACCTTGGGAGAACTGTGATATTCTGAACTTGTCTGGCCTATAGCTAAGTATTCTTCAAGAATAGCATAAAAATGTCTGAGGCAGAAGCCCTGGCTTCCGGTGGGACTCTGTGGACTAGTTGAGAGAGAGAGCTCCACACAGAGGTTGGAGACCTGCCTCCTCTTCCATGCCTGTCAGTCACAACCTCTGTGACCTTTGTGAGCGCCTTCTACCCTCCAGGCCTCAGTGTCTACAACTGTGAACGACAGCTTTAAAACTTTTTTTGTTTATTTGTTTTTTTTCCGAGGCAGGGTTTCTCTGTGGCTTTGGAGGCTGTCCTGGAACTAGCTCTTGAAGACCAGGCTGGTCTCGAACTCACAGAGATCTACCTGCCTCTGCCTCTGCCTCCCAAGTGTTGGGATTAAAGGCGTGCGCCACCAGCGCCCGGCTAGCTTTCAAACTTTTTATAAGTTTCTTTCTTTGGGAATCTATCTAACCATACATTATAAAATAGATTCTTTTCTTTTTCTTTTTTTTTTTTCAAGACAGGTTTCTCTGTGTAGCTTTGGAGCCTATCCTAGCACTTGCTCTAGAGACCAGGCTGGCCTCGAACTCACAGAGATCTGCCTGCCTCTGCCTCCCGAGTCCTGGGATTAAAGGCATGTGCCACCAAAGCCCAGCCTAGAAAATAGATTCTTAAATGGGCCTAACTGAGTACTAGGGTATGTGTACTTGCAATGCCAACTTCTTAGGAAGCTGAGGCAGGAGAATTGCTTGAATCTAAGAATTCTAGGCCAGCTTGGGCAAGTAAACAAGACTCCTGCTCAAAAGGAGGTCAGTAGAGACTATCAGTTCATAAAGGACTTGTGATGTGAGCATGAGGACCTGCACTAACATACAAAACCTGACAACAAGCACCTGTAATCCCAGCAGTAGGAATGGAGATAGGAGAAGCCTTGGAGCTTCTGGCCAGCCAATCTAGTCATGTATTGCCGTCCAGTCTGCATTAGCCCCATGCTGCAGGGGCCATCTATTCTGGACAGTCTTTGGGGCTGAGATTAGAACCAGCCAAACAGCCCTAGGTCTGACCCTGAGTAGGGGAGTATAGATGAGGGAAGGCCTAGCTATCCAATGATGCTAAGGACAAGACAGAGACATCTGGTCATAACAGAAGGGCTGCCAGTCAGTACTGAAGGCCACGGCTTATTGAAGCATCATCTTAAGTAACCATCCAAAAGCGGGGGTAATGGCAGAAGACATCTATTATCATGTATAAAGGGCCGAATAGGAAATATTTCCTTTAATCCTAGAAACACCTCTAAGCAGCACGTACTCATTAGCCCTCAGACACTGCATACCAGCACGTCTCACTAGCCTTCAGGATGGGTGTAGCCTCACCCTGGCCCAGGTTTTTAGTTATACAAAATAGGAGCCATTCCCCACCAAGGCCAGGTATCCAGAGGTAATCAGCAGATATCTAAAAGACAATAGAAGTTCTGAGCTCCTGGAATTTGTGGCTGGGCAGAGCATATTTCTGGGATATTTCATGGGTCCCAACAGTCATGTCAATAAGTTCCTTTACTCAAAAAATAAGGTAGTGAGAGGTTGATTGAGGAAGATGCTCAATAGTAATCTCTGAGTATCCTATATTATCCTACACATTAATCCTACCACCACCATGTACACACACACACACACACACACACACACACACACACAAATGCACACATACCAATGAACACACATCTATGTGCGCACACACACACACACACACACACACACACGCATAAATGCACACACATCTATTTGCGCACGCACACACACAGACACACAGACACACAGACACACACACACACACACACACACGCATAAATGCACACATACCAATGCACACACATCTATGTGCACACACGCACACACAGTTGTGCTGCTCTGAAGGTACACAGGGGAGTGGAGACCTCTCTCCCTACTTCTGAGCATCTCTGGGGTTCAGTTTGAAGCAAGCTGAGAACCTCCTAGCAGTGATATTTTGCAATCTTGCTTCCTAGCCTTAACTGACCTGTGTTCTTGCATACAGCAAACACGAGATGTTCTCTATACAGGTGATGGCTGAGGGGCATGTCACCCTGCTGGGCCACATCTGCATGGAGTGGTCAGGTCAAGTCACAGCTTCAAGAATTAAAAATGGGATGATAGGCGCGCTCTCTCTCTTTCTTTCTCTCCCTCCATCTGGTTCTCTCTCTCTCTCTTTCTGCCTCTATTTCATTCTTCTCTCCCACTGTTCCTGTCCCTGGAGGCTGGTCTCCCCCTCCCCTTTCCCCTGTTTTATGATCCCTTTCACTAAATAAAAAAGAAAAAAGTTGTTTAAAATTAGGATAATAGGTTTAAAATAAGTACTGCCGGGTGGTGGTGGCTCAGGCCTTTAATCCCAGCACTTGGGAGGCAGAGGCAGGTGGAGCTCTGTGAGTTTGAGACCAGCCTGGTCTACAAGAGCTAGTTCCAGGACAGCCTCCAAAGCCACATAGAAACCCTGTCTTGAAAAATAAATAAATAAAAATAAAAAATCCCAAAACACACAAACAAAACCAATAAATGGGCTGATGGGTACTGGCAAAAGACAGGATCCTCAGAGCAATGGGCTCTTGGGCAGGCAGAAGGTGTAGGGTAAAAGGTCCAGCCAAAGAAACCTACCCTGACCCTGAAACCAGTGCCAAAGAAACACACTTTGTCCCTAGAATCAGAGCCAGTGAAAGAAATATGCCTTGGCCTTGAAATTAGAGGCAAAAGGATAAAAAGGGCCAGTGAAGGAAACACACTTTGGCCCTGAAACTGTTAGAACCCTCCCCCCCAAAACTCAGGCCTCCTCTGGGGTCTCAGCCAAGGACCGAGGTCACCCCAATCACCAGGCAGATTTGAGAGCTTGATGCAAACTGCACGAGGCTTTATTGTTGTTTAATGAGATAACCCCATGTTAGCTCGGGTCTTTCATCCACCCACCATGGCAGATGGCTAGAAAAAGACAGTTCGAAGCGGCTGCATAGAGATCTTATAGGGCAGTGTAAGGGGAGTGTCTAGGGGTACGCACAGGCTCACGATTGGTGTGCCTCCAGGCTTGCCCTGTGTTGATTGGCCAACTGTTTGTTATGGCCCATAGGCCCAACCAGGGTGGTTGCTATGCTCTGTGCGTCATTGCTGTGCACTTGTCCATAAAGCACATCCAGAGCCTAAAGCATATCGCCACCAGCTAACTTCTGATTGGTTCCTTGCCACGAGGCAGGCATCTGACTTCTAGTGACTAGGACAAGGTCATGGCAAGCCAGTGTTACTGTCATGGCTGCCGAAATGGGGAGCTGGTCCCTTCAAAACCAGAGCCAAATCTGCCCCTAGCCAACGAAGCTGAAAATCAACCAATACCTGAGCAGAAAACCAACCAATCCCTGAGCACAAGATGTAGCCAATTTGAGCTCAAGGGTCTGAAATCTGACTAATTCCCACCCTGAAACTCTTCTCCCTGGAAAAACTCCATTCCTAAGAAGCCCTAAGAAGCCTGGCTGCTCAGTTTGCTGCTGCCTTCTTCCACCCTGGCAGAGGTAGCCACTCTCTTGGATTCTTTCCTCCCAGTAAATCTCTTGAAGAGGTTTAGGTGAAGACCTTCTTTCATTGGAATGGAGTAGAGCAGACAAGTAACAAGTTTTTGCCTGAGCTGGAGAGGAGCAGAGCAGAGCAGGGCTGTATCACTTTCCCTGGGAAAACCTGCCCTAGTGGAGGAGAGTTGTTGCACTTTGGGAGACCTTAGCCGAATTGTAACAACTTTGCTAGGGAAATTCTCACCTGCCAGGGCAGAGCTGTTACACTAGGGAAACCTTTCCCTGGAGCAAGGCTGTGAGCTACTAAGCTTACTGTGGCCTGTGGTATTCCTTGGCTCCCCATTGCCAGAATACTTTTCCATCCGAGCTGTAACACTTAGTATTCCTTGGCTCCCAATTTCTAGGATCCCTTTCCATCTGAGCTTTAATGCTTACATGAGGTGTGAGCATATTGCAGTAAATATAAGAGGAACCTTGGAGAGCTGGACCTCCTGAGTGGCCAGACTCTGGGCTGGGTACAGATGCAAGACTCAAGCATAGCTGACTGGGGAAGCTATGAGAATCACAGTTTGACCCCAGAGGAGGTTATAAGCCAGCAGTGCTAGGCTTGACATATTTCTGACCTCCATTTCCTCCTATGGAACAGGGTGCTGTGCTCAACTCCTGAGTAGAGTACTGTGCCAATTCATAAGGTACAGGTGTGGCAGAGTGGGCTCTGCCAGTTAGCATTGGAAGAAGAGGCAGCTGAGACACAGTGGGCCAGCCAGAACCAGTTAGGTGTCAGTGCTCAGACTTCCAAATGTAGAGCCCCACACCAAACTGAAGTCTTCCCAGGGCTCTTCAGCCCTCCGGTCTTAACACTGTAACTCACATATCACAACAGTCACTTTGTTAAACCCCTGGAAAAACTCAGGTATCCGGGGTCCCAGGCCACAACCTCGGTCACCCCAATCACCAGGCAGATTCCAGAGCTTGCTGCAAACTGCATGAGGCTTTATTGTTTTTTAATGAGCTAACCCCATGTTAGCTTGGGTCTTTCATCCACCTGCCATGGCAGGTGGCTCGCAAAAGACAGTTTGAACCGGCTGCCGAGAGATCTCATAGGGCAGCATAAGGGGAGTGTCTAGGGGTATGCACAGGCTCACGATTGGTGTGCCTCCAGGCTTGGAGGGCTTGCCCTGTGTTGATTGGTCAACTGGTTGTTATGGCCCATAGGCCCTCCCAGGGTGGCTGCTATGCTCTGTGCGTCATTGCTGTGTGCTTGTCCGTAAAGTACACCCAGGGTCGTAAAGCATAGCGCCACCAGCTAACTTCTGATTGGTTCCTTGCCACGAGGCAGGCACCTAACATCTAGTGACTAAGACAAGGTCATAGCGAGCACCTGTTACTGTCATGGCTGCCGAAATGGGGAGCTGGCCCCTTCATTCCCCCATTTTCTTTTTTGGAAATTCCAATCATGGAATTGCTGTCTCTCTAGTGCCCCCATCAGGGAGTGAGAGATATTGGCATCCCCATGCAATGGAGTCCCTTCTGACTTAGCATTTTAACCAGGGAAAATGGGCGGCGGATTCTTTCCCAAACTACTTCCTGCTGACTTTGGGACAAAGTTAGGGACCCAGAAGGTTGAAATGCTAGTCAAAAGCAAAAAAGGAATTTAGGCAATGGGGAATCCATCAGGGGCTTTTGGCAGACTCTGTTGCAGAGACAGGGGGTGTCCACATCAGCTGGACTGGTTCACATCCACAGCAAGTCCAGGGCTCGCAGTCTACTTAGAACAGCCAGTAGTCAGCAACTGATACTCAGATGTCTGCCAGAAGCAGAAACCTGTTTAAGACATGTTTAAACTAGGAACAGAGGTTAAAACTTATTTACTAAAGCCCACAGAGCAGAAAAAGCGTATATCTGGATATCTGTTCAAACAGCAGGAACATATTTATAACTTTGAGTCCTAACAAAAACTACAGATTTGGGCTATAAGCATGTACATATTTCTTCTGTCCAGAGATCCAGGTATGGATTGGACAGAGGTGCCTTTGGCCTGATGAAAAGCCCTTTAAGTTTGTACTTAGATGACAACCAAAATAAACCTAAAAACCTTGAGCTTGTGCCTGAACAGTATATAGTCACTATTTTATCAGCTAACATGCTGACTATAGTCTATAGTGGATCTGACTGTCTGATGCTGTCAAGCTGACAACCATTAATACTTCAGAGATCTGAGAAGGGTATATTCTATCTGAATCTACTAAAAAGTGACAGAAGCCAGTCCATATACAGTTAGCCACACCCAAGTTTCTCCATTTCCATTGGAGGCAACTGTCTCAAAGAACAGCAATCTTCTCCAGGCCTATAAGGTGAGAGGTTTTTTTCCTCTATGTGGAAGAGGGACATGGAAAAGACTGACCTTGTTTTGTCTAGGCAAAGGGGGTGCAATCAATTTTCCAGTGCCCAGCAGCTTTGTCCACAGTCTCGGCCAGGTTCTGGCAGGCGGCAGGTATCACATCTAAGCATCTCGCTCACTGGTCCAGGTGCAGGAACTGAGGTGCCTCATAATCTTCTTTGGAGACTTTGGGTCACTGTCAGGATCTGGCAGTCTGTCTGATATTATAAACTTTAAAGATAACAATCTAAATGCCATATTCTGAAGATCTCTGAAACATTAGAGGTCTGTTTGTCTGTTTTAGTTACTTGCCTTAAGCACACAAGAAGCATACAGGTGGCTAGGTAAGGTCTTATTTCTGTAATTAATTTTCAGCCCGACTGTAATTGGTTTTAACTTAGTAAAATATTTGAAACTTAGCACAGCTGAATTTAAAACTGCATAGAGTTACCTTATATTCCTTAAACAGTAGCTACATGTACATATTTTAGCTGCTTGCTCAAAGGAAACAGTGTTTTTCTGTGGCTTTGGACCCTGTCCTGGAATTCAATCTGCTGGACCAGGCAGGCCTTGAACTCACAAAGATCCACCCGCCTCTGCCTCCCGAGTGCTGGGATTAAAGGCATGTGCCACCAATGCCCTAAACTTAACTTCTGAAAACATAAACTGTAACATCTTATAATAGATTAGAAGCTTTTATAAAACAAGAACTTTACATTGTCAGGCTTTGCTTAAAAATGATTCTAAATTGAAGCTCTTTAAGTACAAACATTAATAAAAACAAATATTAAAAAAAACTGGTTTTAAAAAGAAATTTAAATTCCCTTAATGTCTTTTTTAATATATAGAAGCATTAACATTTTAAATCTTAACTGAAAAACTTGTTTCTAAGATGGTACCTCTAATTTCCATGTGGTCACCTTTAGTCAAGATGGCGGTTTAAAGTATCTTTTTTCAACTTCAGCAAAATGGCTACCAGTCAGCCTTGTGACCAGTTTGCCATGTGGCTGGCTACAAAATGGCGGTAACTTGCACCATTTGTTTAGCTACATGCTTGTAACAGAACTTAGGTTACACCAGGAAACAGAACATTTTAAAACAATTATACACAAATTACTTGAGAAATAAACAGGACTTTTTAAACAGAATTAGCTTAATATGGTTAAAATTTTAATTTATATTATCATTTTTAAAATTTACTATTTGTAGACATGAGAAACTATAGCAAACAGTTTACATTTTTTTCTTTTAACAACCTTTTCTCTGACCTTCTACGACTTGCTTTAACTCTCTATAACTTTCTATATACCTTTAGTTCATTCCTCTGATTTTCTTAGACATTCTTAGACAAATTTCTTTTTCCCTTTCCCTCTTTATTACTTTAGTACATTATCATTTCTCAGTCAACATAAAAATTCTTATCATAGTCCTTTCCATAGCTTTTAATAACTTTAAGGCCGTTTTTTTTTTTTTTTTCAGAGCATCTAAATCAGACCAGATAGTTCACCCACCCGAGCTCCACGTGTTCAGGGAAGAGAACTGGGGTGGGGGTGCTGCTGCTAACCCCAGACCCTCGGCCAATGCAGGGGTGGGAAAAAGACCCCCGAGGCCCCCCTGCATACCGTGTGTGTGGAGCACAGAGAAGGCCAGGCAGCCAGGCAGATGGTGGCCTTGCAGTCATGTTCCCTCAGAGCAGGGAAACTCCTGCTGCAAGCCAGGACCCACGGCAGGATGGCAGCTGGGGCAGATACAGACCCACTTCTCATGCCTCACAGACCTAGTGTGGTGCCACGTGACTCAACGAAAGGGGGTGTCGTGGTGGATCCTGAATTGGAAACCAATGATGAAAACACAGAATAGACAGGAAAGAACAGACGACAACCCAATCTGCCCGTACCGCTTATAAGGCAATGGCGCCAGGAAGACGGGTGGCAGAACCAGGCCGATAACTGAGGAGGGTCCAAGTGTCCTTGGTCTCCGTTTGTACCTGCTGGGTGTCCTCAGAGCAGCAGTCTGTAATCCTCCTGGCACATCTGCCGATCACAGTTGAGGTGGAATCCAAGGATGGGGTGGTTAGTACAGAGACAGACACAAACAGCAAAAACAGGACAGACATCAGACAAGACAAACAGCGAGGCAGAGGAATGGTGCCCCAATCAAAATTACAAACAACCCTCGGACTTTCGTCCAGGGCGGGATCTCTGGGTCTCGAAACACATCCGTTTCCCCCTGAGGTCCAAATTCCAAATTCCAAATACCAGTACAAATTACAAATACGAGTCCTGTGCAGGCTCAGATCAAATTCAAGTCATGGCACCAAACCAACAAAACAGCAAATTCAAGTCATGGCACCAAACCAACAAAACAGCAAGGGACATTGAACATAATATTGAACATATAAGTTGCAAGCTCGAATCATCTTACCTCCAAGATCGAATCCACTCAGGTGAGGGGTGGTCACAAATCGAGGACAAGCCCCCAAATGTTAGATCCCCGGAAAAACTCAGGTATCCGGGGTCCCAGGCCACAACCTCAGTCATCCCAATCACCAGGCAGATTCCAGAGCTTATTGCAAACTGCATGAGGCTTTATTGTTTTTTAATGAGCTAACCCCATGTTAGCTTGGGTCTTTCATCCACCCGCCATGGCAGATGGCTGGCAAAAGACAGTTTGAACCGGCTGCCAAGAGATCTCGTAGGGCAGCATAAGGGGAGTGTCTAGGGGTATGCACAGGCTCACGATTGGTGTGCCTCCAGGCTTGGAGGGCTTGCCCTGTGTTGATTGGTCAACTGGTTGTTATGGCCCATAGGCCCTCCCAGGGTGGCTGCTATGCTCTGTGCGTCATTGCTGTGTGCTTGTCCGTAAAGTACACCCAGGGTTGTAAATCATAGCACCACCAGCTAACTTCTGATTGGTTCCTTGCCACGAGGCAGGCACCTAACATCTAGTGACTAAGACAAGGTCATAGCGAGCACCTGTTACTGTCATGGCTGCCGAAATGGGGAGCTGGTCCCTTCAACTTAGCTCTTTTTTCTTGCCATCCTGGAAATTCAACTCACGGTTTTGTGGAAGTTAAGCAGGTGTTCTACTGAGCTACTGTACCCCAACTCAATTATTATAGGTCTTTAGTTCTTTAGGGATATCATAAGTATATACAGCTGTGCCACCATTGTCACAGCCATTATCAGAACATCCCTTACTTCAAATCACACCCCTCCACCTGACCGGTCCCTCGGGCCAGTCATTCAGGGTTCCCGAAGGGGGGCTGCCTGAAAGAGTCATGGGCAAGAGAAAGGAAGGAGACCAAGCGTGCAAAAGAGGGGACCAGAGTCCATCTGTGCAATTATCAAGGTCTCGATTTATTGGGGCTCAGAGTGGGCTTATATAGCCCTGCAACAAGGAAATTAGGCAATGGGGGGGGGATAGCAGGAAGGAACGTCTGGTATTTGCTGGGGCTGGGACATTCTTGCGGTATCTTCAAAACAGCAGGCAGAAAGGCCCATGCCTTTTCTCGGAACGCAGTCATTACCTGTCCCGCTTGGCCAAACTTATCTAATTATGGGTCACATGAGGCTCACAGGGTTGTCTTTAAGCCGAAAACTTTAAAGGTCATAAAAAGCTTACAAAAAGTGGGCTTTAAACCCCATAGTTTAGGGCCTACGGCCCTTAACACCACCCATTTGCCACTCCCTCCCATGGCCCAGGCAAGAATCCATCTGCTTTCTGTCTTTATTTTTCTTTGCTGAGAATTCTTATATATTGCAATATATGACAGATATTCCCCAGTGTGTCACTGAAATGAACACATGGGGATCCATGCATCAATAGTTTGGTCTTTTTTTTTTTTTCTGCTGTATGGCTGTATGACAGCTTGCTTATCCACTCACCATGAGGGCATTTAAGTTAATTAGTTGGAGGCTATAGATTAAGAATGATTCTACAGGCTGGTTTGTGTGGCACATGCTTTTAATATCAGCACTTGGGAGGCAGAGGCAGGAGGATCTCTGTGAGTTTGAGGTCAGCCTGGTCTACATAGTGAGTTCTAGGACAGCCAGGGCTGCAAAGAGAAACCCTGTCTCGAAAAAAAAAAACAACCAAACACTCTCCCCCCAAACAAACAAAAATCACTTTACAGCTGGTCGTTGGTGGCACATGCCTTTAATCCCAGCACTCGGGAGGCAGAGGCAAGCAGATCTCTGTGAGTTCGAGGCCAGCCTGGTCTCCAGAGTTAGTGCCAGGACAGCCTTCAAAGCTACAGAGAAGCCCTGTCTCAAAAAAAAAAAAAAAAAAAAAAAAAAAAAAAAAAAAAAATCACTTTACAGAGCTGGAGAGAGATGGCGAGATGGCTTAGTGATCAAGAGCACAAGAGCACTGTTTGGTCTTTCAGAGGACTCCTGCTTGATCCCCGGCAGTCACTGGGTGATTCACAATCCTCTGTAACTCCAGTCCTAGGACATCCAATGCCCTCTTCTGGCCTCGACAGGCACTGCACACAAAGGGTGCTCAGACACATGCAGGCAAAACATCCATACGCACAAAATTAAAAAAAAAAAATTAAATTGTATTTTTAAAATACAATGCTATGAATCTTTGTAAGATTTTGTGAGAATGGATACATTCATCGTCTTTGGAGACCTCTTGAAGCAGAACTTCTGGGTTGTGTAATAAGAGAATATTTTGAATGTTTAAAAACCTTCCAAAGGTGAAATGGCTCAGAGAGTAAAAGTGCTTGCTGTATAAGAACCTGAGTCCTATCCCTGGAACCTATGGTAGAAGGAGAGAACCAATTCCCAAAAGTTGTTCTCTGACCTCAATAGGTTCTCTGTGATACATGCCTGCTGGCTTATTTACGCAGATATATGTGCACACAAGTCACACACACAAAAGGGAGAGGAAGAAAAGGAGGAAAAGGGAGAGGAAGAGGAGAGACTGCCTAACGCTCCTCCAGAATCGAGTTGTTTCATTCACACTCCCTCTGGGGTGAGGAGTACTGTTTGGCCAATTCTTAGGTGAGCATCTATTTCCTTCTTTTACAAATTCCCATCTTGTGGGGAGGTGGCAACACACATCTTTAATCCCAGCCCTCACAGAGGCAGGTGGATCTCAGTGAGAGAGTTCGAGGCCAGCCTGGTCTACAGAGTGAGTTCCAGGACAGCCAGGGCCACACAGAGAAACCCTTTCTCGAAAAACCAAAGCAGACCAAACAAAACATACAAATTCCCAGCAAACACCTAATTAGGCTCTGTTAGAGCCTACAGCACTCTCTGGATTAGCTGTCTTAAGGGCCAAGTTCTCATTTCTGCCTTTGTGGGAATGTGTGGGCCTGGGTCCTCTCTGCTCAGCGTTTGGGCCTTGAAAAGTAGGGGACCCAGCACTGCCTCCAGAGGGCTGTGGGAAGCAAGAACTTCAATTCCAAAAACACACCAAAGTGCTCAAGAATTGGGGGAAAGGGAAGGTTGCTTTAAACTAAAAGCACCTCATCGACAGGACAGGGGAGAAGCCTAAGACAGCACATGGCTTGGGTGGCCAGTGGATTTAGATGAAACAGCTCTCTGCCCTATGTGTGAAACTGTACAGTGGGAATCATGGCACCGAACTCCCCAGTGAGGAAGCAGAGACAAGCAGGTACAGTTTATAACGAACTCCCCAGGGAGGAAGCAGAGACAGGCAGGTACAGTTTATAACCAGCCCTGAGCTCAGAAAGCCAGGCAGCATGGCTAGGGGAGCTGGGAGCCATCTTGTTGACAAGCTGTATTTGCTCCTTAGCCCACTAAGAGGATGGAGAGAGAAAACCAGAAAGATTTCTGAGAATGAAAATCCAGCCTCCACCTCCAATTCCCACCACTCTGCTCTGGCTGACTTCGCTCAGAGCTGGCTCTTTCCCAAGATGCGCTTTTAACCCAGGCTTAATTAGTGATCGCGGCTGTCTAGGGTCCCCGGGCTTGGGCTGAAAAAAAGAAAGCACCCCCAGAGAGAGGCAGGTTCTAAAAGGACCCCAAAGGTTGGGGCAATGCGACTAGGCTGAGAGGGAGACAGGCTTGCACATTTGTGTTGCAAATTTCCAGTGTGCGAGAGCCAGCCATTCAAAGAGGAGACTTCTGAAAGCTGGGTATGGGAGATGGGGAGGGAGAGCCAACAAAGGTGTCCTATCCGCGGGCCTCAGATCCAGCTTTGTAAACACTGTTTTCGTGTCTTTCCTGAAGGATGGAAGCATTCCCAGCCTGCCCCAGACCACTGTGCAAGAGGAGGGGAGGCCCAGACCCTAGACTTCCTGATTCCCTTGACCCTCCCTCCTGCCCTTCGGGTCAGTTTATGGAGTCATCCGCAGCAGGTGTCACGTGGGCGCACATGTGCTTGCTGCTATAGCCTTTCTGGGTGGCCCCTGACAAAGTCACTTGACTTCTCTAAGCCTTAGTTTCTTTTTCTGTAAACTAGGCCGGTTGGGCCTTTCTCCTTTCTCTTGGTTAGACAAGCTTCTGAATGAAGTCTCTCTCTCTCTCTCTCTCTCTCTCTCTCTCTCTCTCTCTCTCTCTCTCTCTCTCTCTCTCCTCTTTTTCTTCTTCTCCCTCCCCCCACTTCTCTCTCGGTTTTTTCAAGACAGGGTTTTTCTGTAGCTTTGGAGTCTGACCTGGAACTGGCTCTGTAGACCAGGCTGGCCTTGAACTCAGATATCCGCCTGCCTCTCCAAGTGCTGGGATTAAAGGTGTGCGCCACCATCGTCCTGCGAAGAACTTCTCTTTCAAGAAAAGCCTGCATCCAAGGAGGTCACTTGACAAGCTCTCAATGAGGAGGTGAAGTCAACCCCCGCCTAGTGGTATTGTCCTCTTAACTCCAGCCTCTTGGTTGATGGAGGTAGAAGGATCACAAAATCGAGGACCACCTGGGGGCTACAGAGTGAGTTCGAGGCCAGCATAGGTAATTCTCAAAATAAAAAGTTTAAATTTAAAGGGGGAGTGGGTGGCATTTGTCTCTAATGCACCGTCTCAGTAATGGAGTAAGCCGGAAGATGGTGTGTAACACCTCTGGGTTACTTGAAAGTGCTGTCCGGTTAAGTAGCAGTTCCAGAATTCTCCTAGCTTGGAATATGTCAGCCTGTGGAATATGAACTTTGACTGTCCACCAGGCAGGCTATAGGGTGACTAGAGTTAATGCGAGCATCAGGCCATTGGGATGCCGTCCCTGCTTCCGGTTGCCTTGGCCTGCTGAAGGCCTTGAACCAGTATCTCCAAGAAACGTTCTCCCTGGGATTGGATGATTTTAGGGGGGGAGGGGGTTCTTTCTCTAAGCCCCTCCAGATGCTGGGGACCAAAGCAGATCCATCACCGAGTCTCCAAAACTTTCTAACCAGAGTATGGTCTGAATAGCAGGTGTATGGGCGGGGAGGAAGGTTTGGTTAAAAAAAAAAAAAGCCGAATTTCAGGCTCATCATGGGTGGCTAAAATCTTTATTTCAGGGTGTGAAGACAGCGGGCACACGGTATATTCTCCCTAAACCCGGCGGTTCTGCCTGGGGAGGAAGGTCATAGCCGCAGGCAGCCAGGAGGTGGCACTGTTCCCCAGTCTTTGGTGGTGTCAGGCTTTGTTTCCAGTGCCAGAGGCTCCTTGTTCCCCCGAAAGGCTTTGTTCCTCATGAAATCCCAGGACTAACAAAGCAGGTTCAGGTGCCGCCCTACACTCTGCCACCCAAACCCCCTCATCTTTCTCTTCCTAATTCATACCTAGGTTCTTAGCTGTGTTTCCACTTCGGGGAGCCTAGATATCACCCTGACCCAGGCCCTGCCTCAGGACCCAAGTGTATCAGCCACAGCTCTCAGCACACCTCAGAAACAAGAGGCTCACTGAAGTCTTGGGGCTAGCACGCCTTAGTGACAATGGGTCCTACAGACACAAAGAGGAAGTTAGTTATTTTCCCATCACAGGTAAAACCCAAAGCCCTGTCTGAGTCTCCAGTTCCCGGTTTCCCATGACATAAAAATCATCAGGGCTGCAGTATGGCCTCATTTCCCCTCTGTGGTCCCAGGGACCCAGCAGACCAGCACTAACCACGAGAAGCTTGGTGTCGGAGTTCCCCTTTAGAGGCCCAATCTGCCAGCCCAACTTTCACCCTCTCCCAGTCATTTAGCCAAGATCATCCCTGACACACCAGTCCTACTCATTCCTGGCTCCCTGGAAGCTCTGCTCCTAAACTCCAGACGCCAGAATTCATGTCTAGGACCTAGCTTGCTGCTCTAGTCCTATGCACCTGGGACTAGCAGTTAGCGGTCATTTACTCCACAGGGTGGTGACATACACCTGCTAGTCATACAGCATACATGACTTTGCCATCAGCAACCTGGATTAGGAACACCTAGAGAGTCCACTGCAGGATGGAAGAAGCCGAGCATTGGAGATGTGGGATGGTATGTCCAGTCTCACACGGACAGTAAGAGGGGCCTGGATCAGAGCTGGTGTTTATCTTTCATGCTAGAACAGTGTTCTCACCCTGGTCTAGCTTCAGCACCCTAAAGCTGATTTTTCTCCAGCCCCACAACAAATAGCGGCTTTCCCGTGGAGCGGTGTCAGTAGGGGTCTCTGTAGATCCTGCCTGTGGTGAGGCTTTCCCATGGCTCATGAAGGGGGTGCTGTGATGGAAGATGGCTCTGTGCATTTCACATACACTCTTATAGTGGGAGAGGCGAGACGGCTCAGCAGGTTAAGGTGTTTGCGGCCAAACCTGATGACTGTCCCGAGTTTGATCCCAGACTCACAAGGTAAGAGGAGAGAACCCATGCCCACAGGTTTTCTGACTTACGTGTCATAAAGAGTTTTAAAAGAGTGACATTTCTGATTAGCATCAGAATGCTTTTGATGTAGTGATTTCGTGAAACCTAGAGCCCACTGACCCGGGTTCTGACCCAGTTTACAGCTCTGTCAGGTTGGTGACGGTCTCTCATATAGACAAGCATTCCAGAACGCTAATCAATGAGAAGTCAGCACTAGTTGATTTATTTACATGTTTCATCTTTCTTTCTCCATTCTTTGATTATCTTCCCATCAGACAATACCCACTGGGGCTAAGCACTGTGCTTGGTGGTCAGGAACCAAGAAAGAATAAGACACAATCAAACGAACCGATATCTATGGAGCACTGATCTGTGCTATGTGCTATGTTGGAGGGCGTGGCGTGGTGTTCTGGGCCTTTTTCTGGTAGAGATTCCACTCTAGACAGGAAGGCAAGCAGAAAATTACTTCCAGCATGATGTGCACACTCTATGACAGGCGTGGTTTAGGTGCTGGTGGAGCAGAGTGGGTGCAGGTTCACTTTGTCAGCCAGCACAAAGGGCTTTGTAAGGGACACAGCAATGAAAGCAGGCCTCAAAGAAAAGTGAGAAATTCAGTTCAGCATGAGCAAAGGCCAGGGCCATGACATTTACTGTGGCTGAAGGAAGAGTCCTCCTTCTTTTGTGAATGGTGTGTGTGTGTGTGTGTGTGTGTGTGTGTGTGTGTGTATGTCTGTGTGTGTGTGTGTGTTCCTGTGTGTTTCGGATGCATGTACACATGTGTGTATATGTTCTTGTGTGTTGCACATGCATGTGTATGTGTATACATGGGCAAAAGCCAGAGGTCAGCATCAGGTATTTTCCTCAATCCCTACTCCACTTTTACTTTTTAAAATATAGTCTTAAAAATTAAAGAGGTGCAGTGGCAGTACACGCCTTTAGTCCCCGCACTTGGGAGGCAGAGGAAGGCAGATCTCTGTGAATTTCAGGCTATCCTGGGCTACATAGTGAGTTTGTGGACAGCAAGAGCTATGTAGAGAGACCCTGTCTCAAAAAATACATATTTTCAGCTGGGCGTTGGTGGTGCATGCCTTTAATCCCAGCACTCAGGAGGCAGAGGCAGGTGGATCTCTGTGAGTTCGAGGCCAGCCTGGTCTCCAGAGCAAGTGCCAGGACAGGCTCCAAAGCTACACAGAGAAACCCTGTCTCAAAAAACCAAATAAATAAATAATAAAAAAATAAAAAATAAATAAATACATATTTTGTGTGTGTGTGTATATTTTGTGTGTGTGTGCCTGGATGTATGTATGTATACCATGTATGTGCGTGTACCTGTGGAGGCCAGAAAAGGGCATTGGATCCCCTGGAGTTAGTTGCACATGGCAGTGAACTGTGCAGGTGCAGGTAATAGGTGGGAACTGAACCCAAGTCCTCTGCAAGAGGAACAAACGCTCTTAGCTGTTGAGCCATTTCTCTAGGCTCTCTATTTTCCAAGACACTCTTTCTCTTGCTGAACCTGGAGCTCACTAATTCCACTGGGCTGGCTGGTTGGAAAGCCCCAGGGGTCCTTCTCGGTCTCCCCAGCACCGGAATTGCAGGCATGTTGCTATGCCAGATCCTTTTTTTTTTTTTTTTTGGTTTTTCGAGACAGGGTTCTTTGTGGCTTTGGAGGTTGTCCTGGAACTAGCTCTTGTAGATCAGGGTGGTCTCGAACTCACAGAGATCCGCCTGCTTCTGCCTCCCAAGTGCTGGGATTAAAGACCTGAGCCACCAATGCCCGGTGCTTTGCCAGACTTTTACATAGATTCTGGGCATCTCAGCTCTGGTCCTCAAACTTACCAAAGCTAATTACCAATTAACTGAGCCCCATGTCCTCAGGTCCTCTGTGTGCTTCTGATATTGACTGATTCCTAATTCAACTGTTTGGGGTGGGCCATAGGATTCTGGGGCGTTAATTATGGGAATAACTTATTCCCATATAAACCTGGGTCTGTGGCTTCACCAGCAGGAACTGTAAATGATTTAGGCCAAGCTATGCAGGGTATCAAATGCCACACTAAGGAATTTTGTCCTTTCATGTTCTCCAAGCAGAAAGGCCATTGGAGGCTTTCAAGCCCTGGAAGGATGGTTTGGAGGGGAGAACTGCCAGCAGCCTGAGGGAGTAGAATCCAGTCAGGAAGCCTGGGCCAGTGACCCCAGGGCCTGAGCCAGTGTGGTGGTGGGAAGTACCCAAGGGAGTCACTGAAGATGAGCATGGTCTAGGGCAGCAAGTTGAGGGGAGTGAAGGAAAGGATGGGAAAATGAGTCTCTGGGATGACTGGAGAGAGGGTCAGGATGCTTGTGGGATCAGAGTAAGAGGGGCATGACAAGCTTTGATTTGCTTGTGTCATGGTTGGAATGTCTTACGATCTCCAAGAAGCCCTGAGTAACAGTGGTCAAATCTGGTCCAGAGTTTGGACCTCCCTTCCTTCCTTGAAGGACATAGGAGTCGGGGGAGACCTTGGAGAAATTACATCTCCCTTCAAGGTGGGTGAAGCTGAAGTAGAAAAAGAGAAGCCAGGCCAGCAAGATGGCTCAGCAGGTAAAGGCTCTTGCTGTGCAAGCCTGGCTGCCTGAGTTTGATTCCCTGGAGCCCACGTAAGGTGAAAGGGGAGAACCAACCCTACAAAGTTGTCCCCTGACCTACACACATACTAATGATAAAGTCAAAAGAAGAAAAGACCCCAGTAGGAAAGGGAGCTGTTTTCTGTCAGCCTTGTTTCTTCTTTGCCGATGAGGTGACTGGGACCCAGATGAGTGAGCGAGCGACCTGTGCATGGGTCCCAATCCCATGGAGATGGAAGTGGGATCTTGAACCTAAGTATGCTTGGCTCTAAGATTGTCTCCTCTGCTGAGTCTCCTCAGGCTAATCCCATCCCCAACTTCACAATATAACAGTTCCCAAGCCTGGGGGAGAGGAGACAGAGGATAACAGAGGAAGCAGAGAGGTCCCCGAAAGAGGACAAACTGTTGGGCAAACAGCTTAGTGGCAGAGCCCTACAGAGCCTGCATGAGGTCCTGGGTTCCATCCCCAGGACTGGGGGCAAAATTAAAATTGTGAGAGAAAGCCAGGGGGGACTAACAACTTCAGTGAGCAAGTGTGGTATTCGTCACCTCCCCCACCAGACTGTTTTGAAGCAAATCTCAGACTTTGTATCATTTCACTGGTAAATATTTCAGTGTGTATCTCAAAAAAGATAAGGGTTCTTTCTTTAACATTGTCATAATGCCATTATCACCCTTTAAAAAAAAATCTAACAATAATTCCTATTAAAGAAATCTATTGAGGGCAGTTAAACATGACCTTGGAATGGAAGCTAGGCTGTCTGTTCTTAAGCTGGCACTGTCACAAACCCATGATAAAGAATTTAAATTCTCCCAAGATAATTACAGCTGAGGCGAGGAGGAGATTGGAAAGGGAGGGGATTTTAGAAGCTTGTCGGGCCTGGGAAGAAAATATGATTTTAAAAGAGAGGAGGGAGATATAGAAACATTTGCAGAGTATGAAAGAGAACACTCTCCCTGACTTCCCTTTTCCTCACCCAAGGGCCTTTAGTCATAAATGAGAAATGGGAACCAGGTCTAAAGGGAAACCAATCAGATAAAAATAATAAATGAGGAATAGCAACTAAATGTAACAAAAGAGATTGACGGGCTATGCAGTTCTGTGCATTTCATAGGTAAGGGCAGTTAGTTAAGCCTCTCTTTCCTTCGAGGGCTGCGCATTGCTTTTCACTGATCGGTGTGGACTCTGTCCCTCAAGAGGGACAGTCAGAGATCTAGTTTCTAAGGTCAAATCTTCTCTGAACTTACTCTTCAAAATTGGGCAAGTTAGATCCTATCTCGGAACTGATTTGTGAACGGAGTTTGGTAGACTCCCAGATTGCTGCGCCAATAAACTACCTAATAAAATGGCGCGTGACTCCCGGGGTTCAGAAAGTCTTCCTGGGATTTGGTTCGATGTTCCGTTGTATCTGCAGAATGCTCCAATAAGCTAGATGAAGGATGCCATGGAGATGCCCTGAGCTTATTAGGCTGGTTCGTGCTTCGGAAACATTCAGGGCTGTACTCTGCTGACCCCTGGAAAGAGAATGAAAGGCGGCCCTCGGAGAGCACCCGGGAGGTGGTTAGGAAGGCATGGCGCTTAGCAACCACTCACTGCCATCGCAGACGGAGTGGGTTGCCCAAAGCCCAGGAAACAAATTGTACAAATGAGCTAGAATGACTGTCCAGTGTCCCCCTGTCTCTCACACACACACACACACACACACACACACACACACCCATGGCAAGGAAAGGATTTGATGGGTGGCTGCCAGGACAAATTGGGGACTGAGATGAAGCTAGAGGAGAGGGGACTGGCAGAAGATGGCCGATATTGCTGCCCTCTGTTTCTGTTTCTAGATCCTGGGACAGGGGTCCGTGCAATTGCATTTGACCAGAGCCTTAAGAACTGGTGTTGGAGGGGAGCCAGACAGAGTGGGCGAGAAACAGAACAGAGTCTGTCCTGGACCGGAAGAGAAGCCCTTTCCAGGGTGCTGCCTCCCACAGGCTGCAGCATCTGGAGAGAGGAGACTCCCAGGCCCTCAGCTCCAGCTGTTCCCACTTCTGTTTCCAGTCCTCCAGTGGGCCCTACTATCTCCATCACCAGGTCTCTGCCCTTCCAATCCTCTTCAGAAAAGCAGCTCTTTGCCCCTGGCCAGCCTCTGTTCTGACCTCAGTGCACACTGCTATTTTCCCCTGCAGGCCTGTTTCCAACAAACCATTGTATTTCAGACCCTTAAAAACAAAACAAAACAAAGCTATGCTCACCACCACAATAGCTCTTTATGTACTTGTCTCTTTTTTTTAAGATTTTATTTATTTATTATGTATACAACATTCTGCTTCCATGTATAGCTGCACACCTGAAGAGGGCACCATATCTCACAATGGATGGTTGTGAACCAGATCTCATGTGGTTGCTGGGAATTGAACTCAGGACCTTATTTTATTATTTATTTATTTATTTATTTATTTATTTATTTATTTATTTTTCAGACAGAGTCTCATGTAGCCCAGGCTGGGCTTAAACTTGCTTGGTAGCTAAAGATGATCTTGAACTCCTGATACTCATGGCTCTGCCCACCCCCATCTCCCCCACCCCCACCTATCCCTACCCCTACCCTCCATCCCAAGATTAGGATTCCAGGTGTGCGCCACTATACTGGGTTTATGTGGTGCTAGGGATGGAACTCAGGTCTTTGTGCTCTACAAACTGAGTCATACCCTCAGCCCTGGTTTTTGTTGCTATTGATGTTAGTTTGCTTTAAGCTCAGGTATCACTGACCTGGAGTTTGTAGTGATCCTCCTTTCTCAGTCGCTAGCACTGAGGCTCAACTATGCTTCTACTCAGAAAGCTGTGTGTGTTGGATGAGGTTCGCTTTTGGACCTGTTGGCCCTTACATCCATTTCTGTGGGAATTCAGAATCCCACTGAAGTCAACTGTGGCTCCTGAAAACTGTGGTTCCATCACTTCCAAGTCCTTTCCAGCCAGCTCTGACGCTTCCTTAGTTGTATGTAGGGAATAGCCCTGATTAAGAGGTACCGCTGAATCAGGATTACTCCCTACAGTTGCACTTACTGAACAACCGTCTTCTCTGTGGCCCAGTGGTCCATGCTGGTCATCCCTGTGGTGAGCCAGTTGAACGAAAGAGTTCTAGCAAAACCAGCTTGGCACCGGCCAGTCTTCCCATCCACTTGTCTCTGCTTTGGAAGCCACCCTGAAAACTGTTGGCCTCCAAGGTGTCTTCCGGATAACTCTTGTAAGGATGTTAGGACTGTGTGCCACTTGGTGATAGAGGAGACCCATGAAGAGGGGTAGATGTGTCTAGGGCAAGTGGAGGCTGGACTTACAGAACCCAGGACAGAGCCATTAGCACAGTGGTTTTTCAAACATGGCTCCCACTGTCACTCGGTGCACATACTGGGAACTGTATTAAAGCATGGCAGGCATCCTACCTACTGGAGCAGGAAATGATGCCGGCCCAGGTTTCTGACCCTCTGCTTTCTGTTCACTCCACTAACTTTAAGACAGGTATCAGCCCCACAAAGGCCAGCCTGGTGCTTCCTCGCTCATGGACATTTCTCTCACTTCAGCTTGTCTGCAGATTACTGGTATTTGCTTTTATTTAAAATGTTTTCAGAATCGAAAATAAGCTTATCAGAGGTTATTACATCACCATGACAACCTGGCAGCTGGCAACAAAGAAGCAGGCAGTACAAGTAGCTTGGGGTCTCAGGGGCTCGAAAGTAATTACGGATTTTGTACTCAGAGGTCATTGTATGTAGGCATAGCCTCTTTGTTTCTCCTGTCTCTCCCTCCTCTTTTCTCCGTTTTCTGCTTGGCCTTTTAGTCCTCTGTCATCTCACTGTAAGCAACACATGTTCTAATCTTTCTAGATCCTCCCAGAGGCTGATGTATGCAACCTTTCTTTTGAAAATAACAATGTCATTGTTCTGGAGGCTGATGGGAACAGGGAGAGAGACTGAATTTTTTCCCTCACCTAAATGTTATATGCAAATTTTCTTGGGCTGGAGAAACTAGCAGCACTTAATGTTTCCAGAGGACCCAAGTTCAATTCTTAGCACCCTAGTCAGGTAGCCCACAACTGCCTGTAACTCCAGCTCCAAGGGATCTGACATCCTCTTCTGATCTCCATGGACACCTTGCAAACACATATGAATTATGATTTTAAAATATTACATTTTCTCTTAGACTAGTATATATCTTCCTGGAGCATACATGAATACAATATAAAAACCCAAAGGTACAAAACAGCATACATTAATGTGTGGCACATGCCTGTAATCTCAGCACTTGGGAAGTAGAGACAGAAAGGTTAGGATTCAAGGCTAGCCTCAGCTGATGTGGTCTACATGAAACCCTGTCTCTACAAAACAGAATAGAACAGAACAAAATAAACAAATGTATTAAGTTTTGAGCTGGGTGTGATGCATCTGTAACACCCTCCCACCCTCCCACTCCCCCATCCCTCGCACAGGAGACATTGAAACAGGAGGACCAGACTAGGCTATGACGCCAGACTCCCTTTAAACAAACCAACAAACCCCAGGAAGCCTCCTCCAGGCTGTAGGTGCTAGGTCTCCTTTCTGGAGAGACCCTTCCCTGTTTCTTGTACATCCTTGCTGGGCACCTGTATGCACTGAAAGCTACTCCTTTACCTCTGGGCCTGCCTCTTTTCCTATAATTTGCCTGAAGAATCCTTCCCCAGCATTCCAAACCATCTCCTGCTTTCTGGTTTATGTTTTGTTTTAGACAGCATCTCAGTATGTAGTCCAGGATGATCTCAAAACCCTCCTTCCTCTGTTGGCATTACCATGCTTGGCCTGCCCCATGTGTTTAAAAAACTTCACAATCCACTGTAGAGAGACACCATTGTCTTTTTTAACAGTTCCCTGTGGGTGACTATGAGTTGCTTCGGGTCTTTTGTTATTGCTATTTTGTTGCTGTTGTTTCTTGAGACAGGGTTTCTCTGTGTAGTCCTGGCTGTTCTGGATCTCACTCTGTAGACCAGGCTGGCCTTGAACTCACAGAGATCTTCCTGCTTCTGCCTCCCAAATTCTGGGATTAAAAGCATGTGCCACCATGCCCCCCAGCTGTCATTGCTATTTTTGTTCCCATTTTTATAGCTGGAAAATCTGTGACTCAGAGAAAGAAGTGCCCTGTGAACATTTCCAAAGAACGTGTAGGTATCTTCCTGCATTGCTTAGCTACAACCTATAAAAATAAAAGAGTTACTGATCCCCAAATTAAAAGAGAGAGAGAGAAACATCCAGAGATCTGACTTCTTTTCCTAACAGTGTCTTATCTTGACTGCATAGAGTTCTTACCTCAAAAGCATAAGTATCTGAGTTTAGAACCCACATAAGAAGCTGGCTGTTAGGCTGGAGAGATGGCTCATCAATTAAGAGCACTGAGGACCTGGGGTTTGATTCCCAGCACCCACACGGAAGCTAACAACTATCTGTGACTCTAAGGTCTGACACCCTCACACAGACATCTGTGCAGGCAAAACACCAATAAATTATTTTGTCAGGACTGTATATGGAAGTCCATTCCATCTTGCCAAAAGTTCAGCAAGGCTCAGTGGTCAAGAGCACTTGCTGCTCCTGCAGAGGACCTGGGTTCAGTTCCCAGCACCTACCACAACTGTCTGCAACTCCAGTTCCAGGGGACCCAATGCTTTCTGACCTCTGAGGACACAAGGCACACATGTGCACTACACATACGTACATGTAGGCAAAACACTCACACATAAAACAAAATAATATAAAAAATGTAAAAATATACACTCAACAAATGCCTACTGAATGAATGAGTTGCAGGTTTGTTTGTGGTTTAGCCTTTGAGTCCTTCGAATCCTTTAGCTTTTGAGTCCTGGCTACCACACTGATTAATGTTGTGTTAATCAGACTGTCACTAAAGACAGATGCCAGAGAGAAACAGTCTAAAGGAGGATTGATTCTGAGTCAGAGCTTCAGAGGTTTTGGTCCATGGTTGCTTGGCCCCATTGCTGCGGGCTGGCATCACCACAGAGAGGGTGTGGGTGAGCATAGCTGCTCACCTGGCAGGTAGGAAAGCATGGGGAGATACAGGAAGCAGCTAGAGACATGTCTTTCCCAGGCCTGTTCCCGGGCTCTGCCCACCACATTCCTCCCAGTGATCTATTTCTTTCAAGTAGGCTCCACCTCCTAATCTCCCCTCTCCCCCAAAGAGCATCATCGAATTATGAATCCATCAATGGATGGAGAGTCCTCAAGATCCAATCACTTCTCCAAAACCTAGCTCTGAACTCGAACGCATTGGGAAACAAACCTTCAACCAAAGTCTTTTTGTTTTAAGGGTTATGTGTTTGTGTTTGAGTGTTTTGCCTGCATGTACATATCTGCACCACATGCGTCCCTGGTGCTCACAGAGGTCAGATTGAGGATGTCAGATCCCTTGCAACTGGAATTACAGACAGTTGTGAATTGCTATGTGGGTACTGGGAAGTGAACTTGGGTCCTCTATGAGAGCAACAAGTGCAATTAACTACTGACCCATCTCTGCAGTGCCCCCCACTCCTGCCCAAGACTTTTGAGGGGACCTCATATTCAGAATGCAGGAATATACAGCTAACTCTAGATTCACCATCCAATCTCTCTGCCTCAGTTTCATCGGCATTGGTGGGAGGTTCATGTGAGCAGTCTCAGGTCACAGATCCATCAGCCGTTCCTCTCAGGCAGAGCTCAGGGCTCTGCTTCTCTTAGGCTGGTGCTGCCTGGAGAGTCCCATGTGGGGATGGAGAAAGCTTCAAGGTCAGGATAATATGAGCTGGGCCCTGAAGGAATAGTGGATTCCATGGTGTGTGGTGAGAGGGCCAGTTCCCTTCACTGAGTTCATCAACAACTCAGCAGAGATGACATACCCAGTTTCTGTCTCCCTCTGGGAGATGGTCCTGCTACAAAATACAAAAGTTCCTCAAGAGGAAAACACTACATAGTTAAAAGGCGCCATTGTTATTCAACTGAAAAAGTGCTTTTGCAGGACAAGTGAGCTAATCCCTGCCAAATATGAGCTTGCTTGTGCTGTGTATAATTGAATATTTAGTGTGGATTTAACCCAGGGAGCCAGCAGTGCTGTCAGAGCCAAGGTTAATGGGGCCTTAATACATTCGGAAGTAATTAATACCAGCTAGATGCTGGTTTGGTGCCCATAAAAATTGTGCAGCTTCCACGATAGAAGTGCTTCAGAGGGTCAAAGTTCTGGACTCCAAGCAGGGGGATAGGGCTGGGAGCCCTGGCCTGAATCTGCCTCTCCACTGTGTGCTCCGTTGAGAGATTGACATTCTCCTGTCCTGGAAAGCCTCCCATGGCTTCCAAATGTGTCTGACGTTTCTCCTGGATTCCGTTGTCACTCTGAAAACACTTCTTGTACAAAACTCAAAATGCTCAGTTGTTCTGGTTAAACTGAGGCTGGAAGATTGCAAGTTTGAGGCTAGTCTGGGCAACACGGCCCTGTCTTAAGAAAAACAAAATAAAGGAGGGAAGGAGGAAGGAATGGAGAGAGAGGGATGGATGAGAGAAAGGGAGGAGGAGGAGGAGAGAAAATACATGTGGCATTAAAGTAAAACAAAGGACTGTTTGGGGGAAGGGGCCAGAAAGAGATTGGCAGAGGGATGAATGAAAACAAAATGTAATGACATGTGAATGAAGAATCCATGATGAAACTCACTACTTTGGATGCTAACATTAAAAAACCTTATTGTTCTATTTACTGATATGGCTGTCACTTCTGCCCACCCTAGCAGTGTCTTGCCCACTTGTCCCCAGTATCTGGTAATAGTCCACAAATTTTTGCTGAAAACTTTTTGAATTTCAGAATGGCCGTGGTGTTTTGATTGTCTTGGGAAGAGTGTGGTGGTTTGAATGAGAATGGTCCCCATGGGCTCATATGTTTGAACGACTGACCTCCAATTAGTGGAACTGTTTGGAAAGGATTAGGAGGTGTGGCCTTGTTGGAGTGGGAGTGACCTTGATGGAGGAGGTGTGTCTCTAGGGAAGAGCTTTGAGGTTTCAAAAGCTCTTGCCAGGTCTAGTCTCCCTCTCTGTCTTAGTGAGGGTTTCTATTGCTGTGAAGAGACACAATGACCAAAGCAACTCTCATAAAGGAAAACATTAAATTGGGGCTGGCTTACAGTTTCAGAGATTTAGTCTGTTTTCATCATTGCAGGGAGCATGACAGCATGCAGGCAGACATGGAGCTGGAGAAGGAACAGCTACATGCTGATATGCAGGCCATATTATGTAGAGTGTCTCACTGGGCATGACATGAGTCCTCAAAGCCCGCCTCCACAGTGACACACTTCCTCCAAGAAGGCCATGCCTACTCCAACATGGCCACACCTCCTAATAGTGCCACTCCCTTTGGGGCCCATTTTCTTTCAAGCCACCACACTCTGCCTGCTGCCTGTGGATCAGGGTATAAAGCTCTCACCTACTAAACGATAATGAATTGTGGTGGTTTGAATGAAAATGGCTCTCATAGACTCATAGGGTGTGGCATTATTAGAGGTGTGGCCTTGTTAGAGTGGGCGTGGCCTTGTTGGAGGAAGCGTGTCACTAGGGGTGGGCTTTGAGGTTTCAGAAGCTCAAGCCATGCCAAGGTTACTCTCTTTTCCTGCCAACTGCCCATCCAGATGTAGACCTCTTTACTCCCTGTCCAGCACCATGTCTGCCTGCGTGCCGCCATGCTTCTCACCATGACTAATGGACTAAACCTCTGAACCTCGAAGTCAGCCTCAATTAAATGTTTTCCTTTGTAAGAGTTGCTGTGGCCAGGGGGTGGAGGTGCACGCCTTTGATCCCATCACTCAGGAGGCAGAGGCTGAGGCAGGTGAGTTTGAGGCCAGGAAGAACATATCGGTGGGGTGATCAAACTGAGGATACAGGGAAAAAGAAGGGCGGAGTCAAAGAGAGAGGCTAGCCAGCCTCCGAGGGAGCAAGAGATGCTAGAGGACAGGTAGAGCCACAAGCCACGTGGCAATACATCGATTAATAGCAATGGGTTAATTTAGATGTCAGAGTTAGTAACGAACCTGACCTGAGCTATTGGCCGAGCATTTGTAAGTAGTATCAAGCCTCTGAGTGGTTATTTGGGAAGTGGCTGCCTGGACGGGAAAACTCTGCCTACCCCCTGTCTCAGGGTGAGGAGGAGGGGGAGGAAAATGCACAGCCAGCACTGTGCCCACCTGGATTCCACCTGACACTCTGTCTCTGTTGCTTTCTCATGCATCCATCTCTTCACCCCATGGATGGTTTCTTCACTGCCCAGGCTGATGCCAGATGCTGGCAACTGGGTGCCCTCAGGATAGGTAGGCACACTTTTTACGTGGTAGTAGACTTTCAGGACAGGTAAGCGCTACGCCTGATTTTCACATGGTATCTCTTGTGAACAGAGTCCACTGTTTAAAACAGGAGACACTTGGAGACATTGCTGTAGCCATCTTTAGGAAGCACAGTCAGCTACGGGGGGGACAATCAGGGAGGCCTTTTCAGATGCGTTGATATTGGCCTCAGTCCTGAAAGATGAGAATGAATGCGCCTGGAGAGAGAAGAGAGAGAGAGAGAGAGAGAGAGAGAGAGAGAGAGAGAGAGAGAGAGAGAGAGAGAGAACATCCTGTCTTCAGCAGTGGAGTCTCACCAGAGGTAGCTCCACACAGCCACCTGCACCAGCCTGAGGAGTGCTTCGAAGAGGTCTCCACTCAGGTGAAACTGGGGTTCTTAATATCCCTGCAGAAAAGAATTTCAGTATAAGCCTGTGTGAGGTCAAGTTGGAGTTTATTAGGAAGAGGTTTTAACATAGATCTAAGCACAGGGATTAATACAGAGGGGCTGGAGAAAGTGTACACACAAGTGTCGGTATGGGCTCCCGTGTCTCAGCAGTGCCATGTACGTTATTTTAATGGCTTCTGAAATTACATTATTCAAAATTACATTATTCAAAAGGTCTCTAAAGTCTGTTTTTTATCCATTTCCCTCATTCTTGATAACTGAGATCATAGAATGCTTCCTAGGCTTCCTTGGAAAGGATTACAAGCTAATAAAGTAAAACCATGGGCCACAGAGTTTATACAAGGGGGTTAAGTCATTTTTGTTTTTATTTGAATGATTGATTGATATTTTTTTTTGATTTTTTGAGACAGGGTTTCTCTGTGAAGCCCTGGCTGTTCTGGAACTCATTCTGTAGACCAGTCAAGCCTTGAACTCAAAGATCTGCCTGCCTCTGCCTCCTGAGTGCTGGGATTAAAGGTGTGCAGCACCACCCAGCTTGGTTTTTTTTTTTTTTTTTCTGTAAATAGAGTTTATAGTTTTGTTTATGAGATATCTAGAACATTGTAGGCTTTCAAGTGGAAAAGGAGAAAGGCCACATTTGGTCATATACACTCAAGCTTTTAGTATGGGTCATTGCTAATTTAACATTATTTGAAATATTGCTGTATAAAAGGAATTCTATGTAGGCAACTTTTCACAGCAATTTTTGATACTTGTACTGAAATTCTTGATGTAGTTGGCAAGACTCCAGGGTGAGGAGACCCTTTTCTTTCCTGCTATCCCCTTAATCTGAGCTAACTTTCTACACTGCCCCCAGCCCAGATGTGGGAGCCAACAATGGTAAAGACTGGCATTTGGAAAACATGCCCTTCTACACGCCTCTGTTTTCCTTTCCCTGTATCCAACGCATTAGTTACTTTTAATATAGTGTGTGCATTTAAAGTCAGAGGTCAACTTTTGTTTTTTGAGTTGGTTCAACTGTGGATTCATTCCACAGATGGAAATCCTGTCACCAGGCTTATGTGGAATGTGCCTTTACCTGCTGAACCATCTCACTGGCCCTGAGATTCCTTTTTTCATCATCATGACAGAATACCTGACTAGAATAACTTAAAGGGAGGAAGGATTTATTTTGCTCATGGTTTCCAAGTTTTAGTCCATTATGAAGGGAGAGCATGGAGGAGCTAAATGAGTGCAATGCTTACCCTGTCCCGTGTTGAACCATGTTAGACATCACAAACATGGTTAGAGACAAACCTGCCACAGAGCTGTGCTGTGTGCTAATGGAGACTTGCAGGGCATAGGCAAAGCTAAACTCAGCGGGAGTCCTCTAGGCACTTCCAGAAAGTAAGGAAATAACTGTGCCGGCAGCAGCCACACTGGTGATTTTTTTACATTTGGAGACAGGTAGTAACAGTTTTCAAAGCACTGTATACCTATATTATTAGCATTGCTAGTGCTAGGCTGTCAAAACACATGTCACACACTAGGTGGCTTGAGCAACAGACATTTATTTTATTAGCCAGGAGTCTGAAACCAAGTAGTCTGGTGGCAGTTCTGAAGGCTTGAGAAATTTATTCTATGACTGTCTCAGCTCCCGGCGCCTGATTGGGGGATTTTTGTTGTTTCCTGACCTATAGGAGAATCTGTGTTTGCCTTCACCTTCACATGACATCCTCATGTGTGTATCTGGGTCCAAACCCCTTCTTTTTATACCAGATATTTTAGATTAGATTTTAACATTTATCCAGTTGAGCTCCCCTCCCCCCTCAGTTTTTTGAGACAGGATTTCTCTGTGTAGCAGCCATAGTTGTCCTGAAACTCACTTTGTAGACCAGGTGGCCTCAAACTCAGAAATTTGCCTGCCTCTGCCTCCTGAGTGCTGGGACTAAAGGCATGTGCCACCATTGCCCAGCACTCATTTTTCTCTTAAAAATATTTATTATTGGGCTGGAAAGATGGCTCAGCAGTTAAGAGCACCATCTGCTCTTCCAGAGGACCCAGGTTCAATTCCCAGTACTCACATGGCATCTGACAGCTGTCTGCAACTCCACTTCCAGGGGTCTCAGCATCCTTGCACAGCCATTCATGCAGGCAAAACAACAATGCCCATAAAAAAACAGTAAAATAAATTACTAAGAATATATATTTATTATCATGTGTGTGCATGTATGTGAGTGAATGATGTGATACATGCTATGGCACACATGTGGAGGTCAGGACAACTTTATGGAGTAGGTTCTCTCCTACTTTTAGGTGGCTTCCAGGGATTGAACTCAGGTTACCAGACAGGTGCAGAAGCACCTTGACAGAATAAGCTATCTGCTTGGCCCTCTTTTTTTGTTTGAGATAAGTTCTCTTTATTTAGCCCTGGCTATCCTGGAACTTGCTATTTAGACCAGGCTGACTTGGAACTTATAGAGATCCTCCTGCCTCTACCTCCCCAATGCTGGGACTAACGGTGTATGCCACAACACCCAGTTCTTTTTTTTTTTTTTTTTTTTTTTTTTAAACACATTGTCTCATCATGTAGCCCAGGCTGGGGCTCACTATATTTTTCAAGCTTGCCTCAGATACATGGCAATCTTCCTGCCTCAGGCTCCCAGGTGCTGAGATTGCAGGTGTGACTCACCATGTCCAGATGATTTGCTTTTATAAAGATCCTGTCTCCACAACTTGGTAAAAATCACTTTCTGGTATGACAACGAATACAGCAACAGGGTGGTGGATCATGGCCTCCATGACTTCCTTAAGAAACTCTGGACCCCAACAAGAACATGAGAGGGAGAGGTCCTCACTGGCTGAGGAGTCCCTTTCCCAACTGGCCCCATGATACTGAGTGTCTTCCCCTCACGGTTTCCATCCCAGACCCTTGGAAGGAGGGGCTTAGGGAGCCAAACTCTCTTGATTACCATCGATAAAGTTTCTGTACCACCACCACCCAAAAACGGATCCTGTCTCCAAATAAAACCACATTCTGTAGTGAAGGCTGGTTCCAATATATCTTCAGGTGGAGGATATATAACTCAAGTTATCAAACATCTTCCTTGCTGGGCATGATGGCTTACACCTTTAATCCCAGCACTAGGGAGTCTGAGGCAGACAGATCTCTGTGAGTTCCAAGCCAACTTGATCTATGTAGCGAGTTCTGATCCAGCTAGGGTGACATAGTGAGACCCTGTCTCAAAAACAAACATCCCCCAAACGAAATCACTGCCCTTACCCAGGCTTCATACTGACCCCTTTAAGGCAGATCCTGTATTAAATATTTGTTCCCTTCAGACCTCTGCTCCATCTCTGTATTAGCTACTTTTCTTTACACACACACACACACACACACACACACACACACACACACACACACACACACACACGGCATTGTCTCATCATGTAGTCAGGCTGGGGCTTTGCTTGTTACTAGTAGCTGGCAAGATCTAGCAACATACACACACACACACACACACACACACACACACACACACACACACACAGTTTTTCTTTATACACAGGCCAGAAGAAAGCTTTTGATCCCCTGGAATTGGCCTTATAGAAGATTTTGTGCTACCATGTGGGTGCTGGAAACTGAACCCAAATCCTCTGCAAGTGTCGCAAGTGTTCTTAATCACTGAGCCATCTCTCCAGCCCTTAGTTACTTGCTTATCGCTGTGATAAAATACTTTGACAAAAGCAGTTTAGGAAGTTTGTTTTGGCTCCTAGTTGAAGATTAAAGTTTGTCTTTAGGAGGAAGTCACAGCAGCAGGAGTCTGGAGCAGCAAGTTTGAAGTTTCATCTTCAGTGCTGGAAAAGAAAAAAGAGGACAGAAGTCCAGACACACAACTGATTTGGGGGCTGCGGATGGCTCAGTGGGTACTTGATGAGCAAGCATGAAGATCTGAGTTTGAATCAAGTACAAAGCCAGGTGTGGCCACCCGTGCACCTTTAGCCCAGTGCCAAGGCAGAGTAGAAGGAGTATTAACAGGGCTTCCCTGTCTCCAAGGAATGAGGTGTGACAGAGCTGGACACCTGGTACACTCCTCTGGTGTCAGCCTGCATAGGTGCGTGCACACGTGTGCATACACCACACCCATACCCACCCACCCACCCACACCAACACACAAATAAAAGATTCAGGGGTCCGCTGTTCTGGGACTGGAGATAGTTTATCCGTTTGGCTGCCATTCTGAGTTAGCTGTTGACAGGAGGCTTGGTAACTGCCCATGTGACCCTCACGATGTGGGACTTCCCAGGAGTGATCAAGGGAGCAAAGAGGAAGTGGCAGTGTTTTTCTGACTTAATCTTGGAACGCAAGCTCTGTATTTTTCCAATACCCATGGGTCACGGTCCTCAGCCCCATTTAGCATAGGAGGAGACTATAAAAGGCATGACTGTCAGGCACCAATAACATCACTGCCCCCTGTGGAGGCTGGCTACCACCCTCGGCCTAAACTCGGCCCCCTTTCGCCCACTGAACTGACTGTCTCACTTAATCCAATACTCTGTCATTTGCCTTCCAAACACTTAGCGCTTTATGGATTCCATATCCATTATGTGATTTCATCCTCTGGCTGCGTTTTAATATATTATAGTGACTTTTTTCGTCTGAATTATGACACGCGAATCTGTGTGTCCTCCCTCTTAGACTGTGGGTTTCCAGCTCAGACTTAGAACCAAGTTCTAAACAGTGTGGAGACTGTAATCAGGCAGGAGGACCGCTCCAAGTTCGAGGCCAGTCAGGGCTACAATGTGAGGCCGTCTCAAGTCAAACAAAAATTCATTAAGGCTTCACCCTTCAGTGTGCATTTGCGGAAGAGCGAGCAGAGGAGGCCGAGGAAGCCCTATCCCCAGTAAAGGCGGCAGAGCGGAACCTGCGGACGCTTTGGGCGCATCGCTTCCGGGTCGCAAGGAAACACTTCCGGTGCAGCGGATCGGCGGCACTGGAGGTAAGTATTCAGGGGCCGGTGGTTCGGCGGGGCTCACCCGCGGGCGGGAGCGGGGCGGAGCTCGGGCTGCAGCGGCTTCCCCCGGCTGCGGAGGAAAGTTACTTGCGGTGGGCAGGCTGCGAACCGAGGGGACGGGGCCCTCGCTTGAGCCCGAGCTCGGGTTCTTCAAGGCCAGTTGGAGCCCGGGCATGCATCTCGGGGTGCCCTGTATTGATTGCTGTGTAACCTCGGCATCTGGCATTTTCCTTTCTCAGTTTCCTCCTCCGCAAAGGGGCGCATAAGCCTGTGCAGAGGACGAAGAGACCGTAAATGGGAAGGTGCTCAAGGTGCACAGTTATATACTTGAGAGAAAACTCTAAGAGAAAGGGAAGACGATGCAGTGGCCTCCCACTTATTTGCGGTTTCAGTTAACCTGAAAATAGTAAGCGGAAGACTCCAGAAAACAAAAAGCTCGTGGCTTTTAAAGTGTGTGTTTTTGAATAGCGTCTTGAAGAACCCAGTGGTAGAGTGCTTACCCAGCGTGCTGGGGTCCCATGTTCAGTCCCCAGCACTGCTCTGCCCGGCCCCCCCAAGAAAGAGTATCATGGTGAAGTTTCCCCCCTTCCTGCTCCTCATATACATCATCTTGCTCAGCGGATCCCTGCTATGTATGCTACCCACTCATTAGTCGCTCAGAACAGCTGACTGTGTTCAAGTAACCCTCTGTAATCAGCACAAGGGTAGTAATGCTAGTCTTTGGGTTTTGCCAAAGCAAAGCAAAAAAGTGCTACCGTTAGGTAAAAAAGTTCTTGAAATAAAATAAGCCCATAGGCTAAAGTTTCTAAAAACTTTGGTAAGAGCAAATATTTTGTTGTTGTTTTGGGTTTTTTGTTGTTGTTTTTGAGACAGGGTTTCCTTGTAGCACTGGCTGTTCTGGAACTCACTCTGTAGATGAGGCTGGTCTCAAAACTAAGAGATCGGCCTTCCTCTGCATCCTGAGTGCTGGCGTTAAAGGTGTGCACCACCACTGTCCTACAAAAACAAATCTTTTATCTGTGAAATTATGAAGGAGAAAAATTTGTGCCGACTATGGTGCTGCACCCCTGTACTCCCAGCATTTGAGACATGAGGTAGAAAGATAGTGAGTTTGAAGTCAGCCTGGGCCCAATTGCCAGACCTGTGTAAAAACACATTAGGGTTGGAGAGAGGGCCCAGTGGTGAAGAGCACTTGTAGCTCTCCCAGGGAGCCCAATTTCAGTTTCCAGCGTTCATACCAGGCAGCACCCAGCCAGCTCCATAGTGTCCCGGGCTTCTGGGCTTCTGGGCATGTGCACAATACAGGCAAACTCAAGCAACTACTCATAGTTAAAAATAAGTCTTTACAAAATTAAAAATCAGGGCTGGTGTGTAGCTTAGTTGGGAGAGTGCTTACCCAGCATGCAGGAAGCTGTGGGCTTTATCCTTAGCACCCACCATAAGATGTGTGTGGTACAGTACTCCCGCACTCCCGTTCTTGGCTGCATAGCAAGCATGAGGGCTACATGAGAACTTTTCTGAAATCTAAATAAATAAGTGGTAGTTTTGCTTTTGTACCTCATGTTGCCCAGGTTAAAGCCACAGTGCCTAGAAAGTGTTTACTTAGGGTAGAAAGGCCATTACATTTGTAAGTTAAAGACATGAACAAGAATGGCTCTCAGTTAAGAGCACTGATTGTTCTTCCAGAGGACCCAGCACCCACATGGCAGCTCACAACTGTCTGTAATTCCAGTTCTAGGATACCTGACACCCTCATACAGATATACATACAAACAAAACACCAGTGTACATTTTTTTTTAAAAAAAAAGTATTTCTGAAAAGAAAAGAATGTTGCATGTCAGACCTTTATGCCTGTGTGAAGGCTTCAGTCAGAGATTCTCTGAAACAAGAACACAAAGCCACTTCCTGGGAGTAAGGCTTGGTTACACAGGGTTAGAAACGATTTGTTCTGAAAAGCTCTGCATAGAAGCTGTAGGTACCAGTGAAGCCTCAGCCACATACCCACCAGAAGCAGAAGAACACACTGAATGCCACTGCCAAGTGCCAACAAGTGAGGAATTGGAAGGCATTACTTTTCTGTGATGGAAGATGTCGGTGAAGCAGAGCTAGCAATGTGGTCATTATCAAATATTGCCAATGCGTTTCAAACTCTACATGCCCCAAATAGGATTATGGATTATGGTCCTTGGATGGAACAAAACATTAAAGGCATCCATAGGATTACTTTAGGACTGCAAACATTATTGATGAATTAACAGACAACTTCAGATTGATATGCCGTTAAAAAATATTAGGCTTTTTTTTTTTTTTTTTTTTTAACAGGGTTTCATTGTGTAGTTCTGGCTGGCCCAGAACTCACTATGTAGACCAGACTAGTTTCGAACTCACAGAGATCTGCTTGCCTCCCTAGTGTTGAGACAAAAGGCATGTTACCATATCTGGCATCTGCAATGTCTTTTTGAAAGGTTTTTATAACTGGAGTTTTTAAGGTCAAAGTCCAGGCTCTGTCAGGGCCAACAAGGTAGATTTGGCCACTGGTTCCCAATATTTCAATTTATGAGATAACTGACACTGAATAGCAGGAAGTGGAGATTATTCAGTGTGCCCACAATGGGAAAAGGAACAAATAAAAGGATCCTTTGACTTCCAAGTCCCTTCCTGGAATACTGATGTGAGGTTTAGGTTTAAATAGAGGGGTAGACATATGCATAGCTAAGCAGTCCTGGTCAGGATATCATCCCTTCTGTCACTGGCCCACCATTGTCCTTGCCCCAGCCTGTCCTGCAAGGTGGTCTGATACTTTGTAAAAACTGTGAAATCTCTTACTGGACAAGTTTCTCTTTTGACTGGCACCAGGGCTTCATCCTTTCTCTTTCCCCAGCATGAGATCCCTAAGGAAATATGTCCTCCCTTTCACCAGGTGTGTCAGCTCATGTCCTTAATCCTAATAATACTGGGGAAGCAGAGTCAGGTAGAGCTCTGTAAATTCAAGGCCACGGAGGTCTACATGGCAAACTCCATCCAGGGTAGCCAGGCTGCATAGTGAGACTCTGTCACAAACAAACAAACAAACAGAATATCACCTTTTCCAGCTATGGTGGTTACAGTGTTCATAAAAAAAAAAAAAAAAAAAAAAAAAAGCTGGATAGTGGTGGCACAAGCCTTTAATCCCAGTATTTAGGAGGCAGAGGCAGAGTGGATCTCAGAGTTAGAAGAAATCCTGGTCTACAGAGCTAGTTCCAGGACAGCCAGGGATACATAGAGAAACTGTGTCTCCAAAACCACAAAAGAAAATAAAAGAAAAAAGTCCTGAGCTGTCACAGATTCCCAACCACCATTACCCTCTGCTCCTGACACCCAGCCATTCCCACCATAACTTTGGTTTAAATGGTTCTTCTTCTTACCCAATTTTGAGCAATTCTTAGGAATTTGTCACGATTGCTATATGGAAGTATCTGCTGATGCTTTTCTACCCTCCTGCCTCTTTTTAGTTGAATTCTCAGAACAGTTTGGAAAACGCCCTATTAGGAGGCAGGAATCCCTGCCCAGAGTATATACGGTATTGGGGAACAGTTGGGAGATGCTGAAACCTCTAGCAGTTTTGGAATCTATGTTTTCAGAGTTGGTATTTGATAAGTCCTTCGATATCTCCATGTGCCTGTAGCCTTTTATTTTGAAATGTTGGTGGTTTAAAAGTATTTTAGGGGCTGGGGATGCAGTGCAGATGAAGTTGCCTGCCCAGCATGCATGATGGCCTGTTTGGGTTCAGTCCTCAGCATCGCATAAATGACAACTGATGGGTCACACCTGTGTTGCCAGTGCTGGGAAGGGAGAGTGAGGGGGCCAGAGGTTCAGGGTCACCTTTGATACTTAATGAGTTCAAGGCCAGCCTAGGATACATGAGACGGGCTCAAAAAGCATTTAAAAACAAAGAGGGGGCGGCTGGAGAGCTGACTCAGAGGTTAAGACACGGACTCCCTTCCAGAGGTCCTGAGTTCAGTTCTCAGCGCCAACATGGTGGCTCGCAACCATTTATTATGAGATCTGATGCCTTCTTCTGTCATCCAGGCATACATGCAAATAGAGCACTCATATGCAAAACTAAATAAATCTTTAACCACCTCCCCCAATTTTAGGTTTATAGCTATTTTGAGACACTATTGAGTTTCCAGATAGAACATTTGCCATAATTAATTAGCCAGTGTTAGCACCTCACCATTAACTGGAATCCCTACTTTGTTCAGATTTCCAGTTTCTTCCTAAAGCCCTGCCTCTGTATCCTATCCAGAATAGCACAGTACATCCAGCCAGCCTGTCTCCAGAGGCTCCCTTACTGGCTGTGACAGTGTCTCAGAATGTCCCTGTTTTAGATGACCCTGATGGTTTTGAGGATTACTGATCAGTTATTCAGCAGCAGAACCTCCTGGTTAAGATGTGTCTGTTTCTTGTGAGCAGCCTGAGTCCCAGGCTTCGAGAAGGAAGGCCCTCAGAGGAGCCTGCTGTGGGTGTGCTTGTCGCTGTTCATGTTGTTCAGGGTCTCTTGGCTCCAGGGAGTGGTCACCTGCTTCAACACTGTACTTTTAGAAGAAAGTCATTATGTGTGTACATGCACATTGGGATTGTGGAAGCATATGCTACACACACAGGCAGAGTGGCTACATAAACACTTGCAGTTCATACCAAAGACGTGTCTGTTCTCTGCCATTGACCCAGCCAGTTGTCTCTTTGTATCAGTATTTATTTTTTACCTTAGGTTTCTTGTTCTTGTGTGCCAGCTTTGGCTGTTGAATCCCCACTCTTGACCACTCCCTGACAATATTTGGTGTGCTTTTTTTGTTTGTTTTTTTTAAGGCACTTACATTTTTTCCGCCCCAGGCTTATCCTGTTTTTTCCTATTTGGAAGTTACCCACTTCCTTAAGGAGTCCTGGTTTCTTTCATTGCTCCTGGGGCATGCTTGTTTCTCTATTCTCTCAGTGGCTAGAATATGATATGTATGTGTATACATGGCTATAAGTATTTCTGTATATGTCTGTATTAAGCCAAGTACACTATGCTGATGTCTCTAGTCCTCCTTTATTGCCCTATGGATGATTGTAGCTTCCTTCTCTTATCTGGAACCTTCTCCCCATTGCAGCAAACACAGCTTCCCTGTGATAGTTTGATGTAAATGGCACCAATAATCTCATAGGGAGTGGCACTATTAGGAGGTGTGGCTTTGTTGGGGGTGGGTATGGTCTTGGAGGAAGTGTGTCACTGTGGGGGTGGGCTTTGAAGTTTCTTACACTCATGATGCCACCCACTGTATCAGTCAACTTCCTGTTGCCTATAATATATAGGACTCAAAAAAAAAAAAAAAAAAAAAAAGATGTAGAACTCTCAGCTACCTCGTCAGTACCAGGACCGCCTGCACACCACCATGTCCAATCATGATGATAATGGATTGAACCTCTGAAGCGATAAGCAAGCCACCGCAGTTAAATGTTGTCCTTCTAAGAGTTGCTGTGGTCATGGTGTCTCTTCACAACAATTGTAACCCTAACTAAGACATTCCCTATCTATTCACTTCTAATGAGTCCTGACTTGTGTGCCGTGACTTCACAACTGGACCTGTGGGAAACAGCTGTGTTTGTTTGCTTTTGGTTTTTGATACAGAGTTTCTCTGTGTAGCCCTGGCTCTCCTGGAACTAGCTCTATAGACCGGACTGGCTTCAAGCTCAGAGATCAGCCTGCCTCTGCCTCTCCAGTACTGAGATTAAAGTGTGCACCACCATGCCCAGCCTGGGAAGCAGCTTTTGGCAGCTAGTTTGAGGTGCATACATGCTCCTTTGGCCTTTAGTTTTAGAGATGCCACGTCATTTTCAGAGCCACTCATTTTAGGAACTCATCCTCACCACCTCTTCAGCATGTTTAAGATACAGTCAGATTCAGAATGGCGCCTGTATTCCATCTTGGATGACACTTAAATCTGTTTGTGTGCATTAAAGGTTATTCTTTGTGATGGGACTTCTTGTTTTTAATGATTTTTTTAAAGACTTCTTTTTTTTAAATATTTGTTTATTACATATACAGTGTTCTGCCTACATGCCAGAAGAGGGCACCAGGTCTCATTGTAGATGGTTGTGAGCCACCATGTGGTTGTTGGGAATTGAACTCAGGACCCCTGGAAGAGGAGTCAGTGCTCTTAACCTCTGAGCCATCTCTCCAGCCCATTTTTTAATGAGTTTTGACCTTCAGTGCTTAACATTTTTCTGTTTACAGTATTAAGCTGAGCAGTTTCCCCTCCAAGTACTTGAACTTCATTTATAACCTGCCCATCAGTGCTATTTTTTCATTCTTCAGAGTATGGTATAACTTCAGAATTATCACCTCACTGGCTCCTGCCTTCTCATGAGCATTACGGGTGAGCATGCTAGTATTCTTTTAATTGTTCCACTCTTGTTCCCTAGTCTGGTTTCTATGCAGCAGTCAGAGGCAGTGTGTAATTTCTTTGCCAAGCACCTTATAATGGCTTTACTTCCACTCAGAGTGAGAGCCAAAGCCCTTTTAATGGTCCACATGGCCCTGCCTGGCTCACTCGCTCTCTCATTCACCTTGGAGCACATTCCTGTCTTGGGAACTTTGCTCTGACTAGTCCTTTGTTCTGGAATATTCTAGTAGGTAGTTAAATGCCACTCTTCGGGGCTGGGGAGATGGCTCAGAGGTTAAGAGCACTGGCTGCCCTCGAAGAGGTCCTGAGTTCAATTCCCAGCAACCACATGGTGGCTCACAACCATCTGTAATGAGATCTGGTAACTTTTTCTGGCCTGCAGGCATACAGAACACTGTATGCATAATAAATAAATCTTTGAAAGAAAAAAAAGAATCCTTTAAAAAAAATTGCCACTCTTTGCTTTTGTTTTTGGTGGGCACATGTGTACTGGGGACTGAGTCCAGGGGCTGACATATATCACTGACTACATTCCCAGCTCTTTGCTTTCTCCAGTTGGCAGAAATGTTACTTTCTCAGCTCCTCTCTGACCACGCTACATAAAATGACATGCCATTCCCCCTCCTTTGGGTTTTCCAGTTTTCAGCCCTGACATTCCACTGTAGGTGTCTGTGAGTACTCACCAGCGTGGAAGCTCCATGACACACCAGAATGGCATCTGTCCACAGCGATACTTTGGAAGTGTCTGCCTTTGGTCTTTAGCCAGTGAAATTCGTTTATACAAGGTTGCAGCACTCTGTTGATACGGTTGTTTCTTTTTCTCAGTAGTACAGTGCCAAACCTCCCCTGGCTTGATCACAGTGTTTATGTGCCTGGCATGGGGTCCTTTCAGAGTGGCCCCACCGTGTACATGCTCCATCACCAGCTCCCTTCCTGCTGGACACTGATGTTGCTTCCTGCCTTCCAGGTCAGGAATGGTCCTGCCAAGACTGCTTTTGTACCTGGAGGCCTTTTCTTTTTAATTGTTTCCTTAATCTAAATTCTAGGAAGTAAGCTATTCAGACAAAGGATATCATCAGTTTTATGACTCTTGTTATATGTTGGCCTAGTGGCCATGAAAGAAAAAAAAAATCCAAATACATTACCGCTTTGGACATGTGTTGATGGCTCATAATGACATCAGCTCTCCAAGAAGTCAAGAGATCATCCACAGTGTACTAGATGTCCATAGTCATGCTCTGTGGGCCTCCAGCTTTCTGCCGCCTAGCCCTGTCAATCACAGTATCACAGTACCCCAGATCCTCACAATAATGGATAGTCTGAGTGTCACACGCTCAGTAGGCTTCTCACAGCCTTGAGCATGAAGCATGGTCAAGGGTACTAAGTTTAGGAGGCACCACTGGAGTCCAGCTTTCTTCAGCCTTGGCACTAGGGCTGGTGTTCTGGAGAGCCTGTCAGTTCCTCCAGGACCCATGCTGGGCTGCCTTGGAATTCACTTCAGGGCCAGCTTAGGAGCTGCTCCAAGCAGTCTGCCTGCAGTCTGAGCCTCGCACCTTGTGCATGACCAAAGATGGTATCTTTGAGCACCGTGCCCCACCTGATTCACTATAATTGGAACCAGACAACACTGGGCTCTCTCCAGAAGTCAGATCCTTCTTGGGAGGAGGAAGATCTGACAGCTCTGAGGATGGGGGCAGGGCGGTGAATGAGGGGGTGGTTCAGGCTTCGAAAGGCTTCTAGACTAGGTTGAACTGATGCAAGAATCTGCTGTTTTGCTGGCCAAGCACATGACCTTCAGAGTGACCAGGTTGAAAAGGAAACAATAGTCATTTGTGTGAGGCCCACTCTGTTTACACAGTGGGCCACTTTATAATCCTTCAGTTGTTTTTTCATGTTGGAAAAATCATTTAAAGTAGAGGAACAGCCTGTGTTGGCAGGGCTAGTCTCTGGATAGGCTGTGTGGCCAAACAATGTTTGTTCAGCTAGCTACATTTAAAGTATACGAAGCGGTAAGCCAGCCATGATGGTATAGTATAGGCCTGTAATCTCAGTGCTAAGGAGTTGAAGGCAGCAAGATTAGGAGTTCAGGGCCAGCCTAGGCTACACAAAAACCTCTGTCCAGAAACGTAGAATGGAATAAGTAAATAAACAGAAAAAAAAAAAAAACAGGTGAAATTGTGTTTTGTGTTAAAATCTTTTGAGATGGTCTCATGTAGTCCAGGCAGACTTTGAACTTGTGATTCTCCTGCTACCTCCAAAGTCCTGGAGATGTGTGCTTCTAAATGTAGCTCAAATCTTGCCATTTCTGAACATAAACTCAGTGTCATTGTCCATGTTGTGTCACTATTACCACTACTTCTGGAACTTCTTTCCCTCTTAGACAAAAACTGCAACCTACACAGAAACCAGTTTCCACAGCTGCTGTGCCGGCTTAGTCTCCCATCAACAGCTGTGGTGGCTTGAATGAGAACAAACCCCATAGGCTCCTATGTTTAAAAGTGTGGTCTCCAACTGGGAAACTGTTTGAGAAGGATTTGGAGGAGGTGTGGCCTTCAAAAACCCACACTAGACACAGTCTCTGCCCGCTGCCTGTGGATAAGGATCAGACTGGAACGCTCTCAGCTGCTGCTCCAGGGCCATCCATGCCTGTTTGCTTGCTGCCATGATGCTCATGGACTAGCCCTCTGAAAATGTAAGCAAGACACCAGTTAAATGCTTTCTTTGATAAGGATCCCAACTAAGGATCACCTTAGTTGTGGTGTTTCTTTGCAGCAATAGAACAGTAACTAAGGTAGTGCACACAGCTTCCCGTTTCTCTACATTTTTACTGATACTTAGTGCTCACCTGCCTTTTTGTATGCTTGTTTTAAATTGTAAAATCCTTGCCCCCCCCCTCTTCTGTGTGTGTGAGAGGAGGGGGGAGGGTGGGAGGCAAAGAGGGAGAACAGCTTGTGAGAGCTCATTCTGGACTTCCACCACGTTGATCCTAGATCAAGCTCAGCCTTCTTCTGGGCTTGGCGTCAGGTGTTTGCACCTGCTGAGCCACTTCTCCAACCCCCACCCTCCTGTTTTTGAGACTGATCTCATTATGCGTCTCACACTGGCTTTGAACTTGTTTCTGTAACACAGGTTGGCCTAGAACTCATATTCCAGCTGAATACTGGGTTGTAGACTTGAACTGACTGGCTTCCCATGCTCCCCCTTTATTTATTTTGTTTCTACAATTACTTTTAGGGGACAGAGGCACACTTGCTACAGCACAGATGGGAGTCTGTTCTTCAAATGCAGGTTGTCAGGCTTGGTGACAAGTACCTTAGCCAGCTGAGCTCGCTCTCTTAGGCATGCTTTGTGGCTTCTGTTTTATTGTTGCCTTGTGGAAGTTCTTTGTCTGTCTGAATGCTAGACTTTTACCGTATGTGTGAGTCACAAATGTCTTCCTCCATTCTCTGGGCTCTTTCTTTCACTCTCTGAGAAATGTCCTCTAAACAAACGGTTTAGATTTTTATGCGGAGTGTAACTGACTTCTTTCTTTTGTTGCTTGTGCCTTTGATGTCACATTTGGGAAAGCATTGCCAAATCCAGTATCGTAGAGATTTCCTCCGAAGACTTCGCCTAACAATTTTATAGTTTGGACTCTTGTTTAATCTTGGGTCAATTTGAACTAATCTTTGTATGGAGTACAAGGGGACTGTCGGGCTTCTTTTGTTTGTTTTTGTGCACAGATGCATGCTCTCAGTTTCCTAGCACTGTTTGTTTAAAAGCCATCCTCTCCTATATGGCAATGTTTATTTGGAGCTCTCTGCTCAGCAGTCTGCATGTCTGTTCTCATGTCAGTGACTCTGTTTTGACTATCTTAGCTTTCTAATAAGTTTGATATCATAAAATAAATTCTTTAATTTCCTTTTTCAAGTTAACTTAATTTTAGTAATTTAACAAAATGCCATTTCAGCATATAATCATTATAAAACATTACTAATGTGATATTTTACATTCTTTCATAAGAAGTTTTGAAGTTAGGTCTGCCTTAATTTAACAGTCACTTCAGTTCAGAGCACTGCATTTGGGGCCCATGCGGCCCACAAGCACCATATTGGGTGGCTCAGAGTTAGCTGGAAATTGCACAGTGTGGCACAGACCTCTCTCTGAAAACACAAAGGCTGTCTATCTGTCATTCACGTGAGCTCTGGGTTTGAAAAACTCAGGTGCTCTTGGAGAACCACAGGCAGTTCTTCCAGCTTTACCAAGGTATTAAAATGGGATAGGAAGCCAGGTGGTGGTGGCACACACCTTTAGTCCCAGCACTCACAGAGGGAGGCAGATCTCTGGATTTGAGGCCAGGCTGGTCTACAGAGTAAGTTCCAGGACAGCCACAACTCTGTCTCAAAAAAACAAAACAAAACAAAATAAACAAACAAACAAACAAAAATGGGATACAGCTGGTGAGAGGAAAAAAGAATGGGATACAGCTGGTGAGAGGAGAGGTGGGCAAAGGCCTGACTGGCCACCTGTTGCTTGCCCACCAGCTTTCTTGTGTGGACTAGGTTTTCATGTTCTTTCTTTGCTTCTCCATTCAAACTTGTAGTTTAGAGATGGGCATGGTAGTGCAAACCTCTACATGCCAGCACGTGGGTGACTGAGGCAGGAAGGTTTCCTTGAGTTTGTGTTCCATAGGAAGATCCTCTCTCAAAATAACAGCAACAAGGCCGGGTGATGGTGCACACCTTTAATCCCAGATCTCTGTGAGTACAAGGTCAGCCTGATCTAGACAACGAGTTCCTGAACAGTCAGGGCTACATAGAGAGTCTGTGTCTCAGAAAACAAAAGCCAGCAAACAAAAAGTAAAGTAACAGCAACAAAAGTAATCTAGAACTTGTCACCTCTGCTTTACTTTTTACTTGGTCAAATCAAAAAGGTCTGCTCATGCTCCCACTCCATCTCACCAGCTTCCAGTTTCCCTCCTGACCACTCCTGGCCCTGTGGGTCCCCTTTCCCACCCAGGGGTCTCCACATTTACTTTTCTTTCTATTCACAGTATGCTTCCCTCAAATTACGAGTGTGAGCCACTCCACTCTGCCCATTGTTCCATCTCTGTTTACTGAAGACCTGCCACATTCACAGAGGCCTTCCCTCCCACTCCATACAAGATCGAATGGTGCCCTTTTAATGTCTCCAAAACAGTTTTCTCTCTGTGTACAGCATGTTTCCATGGTTCACTGTCTGCCTCCATTTGGAGCAGAGCTCTGAAAACAGGCATTTGTCTGTATTTCTTTCTTCAGTCTTTGGTATCCGTAAGTGCTTTTTGATTAGGTGAATGAATAAACAAACAAAATCAGATATGTGTATCTCAGTTGGTAGAGTGCTTGTTCAGTATTCATGGGGTCCTGGGTCCCAGCCCCAGCACTATGTAAATTTGGGTATAAGGATGCAAGCCTGTAACTCCAGCACTTGGAAGGTGGAGGCAGGAGAATCAGAAGTTCATGCTCATCCTGGATTAATAACAAGCTCCAGGCCAGCCCAAGATGAGTGAAACACTATCTCAAAAGCAAAAGGAAACAAAATTTAGTAAATGCATTGCTTGAGGATTTTTGCATTTGTTTATCAATTTCATTAGCTTTATATTTAGAAAACATTAAAAATTTTAAAAGTTGAAAGGATGGTTCCCTGTGCATATGCCCTCTAAAGAATTGTTTACACTTTGCAGAAGTTGCTTCATGTTTTGTGTGTGTTCGAGTGTTCATATATGTGTGGTGTGTGGGTGGGGTCATTTAAAGATCACATGTAGAAACCTGACATTCAGACAGGTAGTGGTGGCAAACACCTTTAATCCCAGCACTCAGGAGACAGAGGCAGAGGCAGAGGCAGAGGCAGATGGATCTCTGTGATTTTGAGGCCAGGCTGGTCTACTACAAAGTGAGTTCCAGGACAGTCAGAGCTGTTACACAGAAAAACCCTACCTCAACACCCCCTCCCCCAAAAAGAAAGAAGCCTGATGTGGTGGTTTGAAAGAAAATGGCCCCCAAAGGGAGTGGCACTATTAGGATGTGTGGCTTTGTTGGAGTAGGTGTGGCCCTGTTGGAAGGAGTGTTTCACTGCGTAGGTGGGATTTGAGGTCCCGTATATGCTGAAGATACTGCCCAGTGTCTCAGACGACTTCCTGTGGCCCGTGAGTCAAGTTGTCAGAACTCTCAGCTCCTTCTCCAGCACCATGTCTGCCGGCATGCTGCCTTGTTTCCCACTATGACAATAATGGACTAAACCCCTGAACTATAAGCCAGCCCTGGTTAAATGTTTTCTGTTATAAGAGGTGCTGTGGTCATGGTGTCTCCTCGCAGCAATAGAAACCCTAACTAAGACACTGACATTCATTCTTTTCATTTAGAATTTGGTTCTGGAGAAGGGTGACTCTTAAGAGGCCCCTGGCAGTGGTGACTTGGACCATGGCCTCCGACCTAGACTTCTCACCTCCTGAGGTACCTGAGCCCACCTTCCTGGAGAACCTGCTGCGGTATGGGCTCTTCCTGGGAGCCATCTTCCAGCTCATCTGTGTCTTGGCCATCATCGTACCCATTCCCAAGTCCCATGAGGTGGTGAGTCCTTCCCTGGGGGTATCAGCTTCCTGAGTGGCAGGCTAGGTTCTTATGCCAGCAGACATCACCACATCCAAGATCAGCAGGGACTGTGCTGGTCCTAATCAAGTTAGTATGGTCTCTGTATTCCTACCTGATGGATGGAACCAGGTGATTAGCCCTTCATTTGTTCAGGTCTTTTTTATATTAATTAATTTTTTTTTTTTGAGGCAGGGTCTTATTGTATAACCTAGGGCTGGCCCGAAACTCAATATCTCCATGAGTCCTGAATGCTAGGTTTCTATTAAACTTTTTTTTTTTTTATTTTAAGATGGGGTCTAGCTGGCTTTAGGTTTGAGGCAGCCTCCCTGCCTCAGCCTCCTGGGACTGTGTGAGCCATCAACCTTGACTTCTATTAAGACTATTAGCTACTGCTAATAGTCCTGCTGCATGTCAGACTGCTATTAAAAAAAAAAAAAAAAAAAAAAAAAAAAGTGGCCTCTGCCTTCAAGGAGCTTCTTATCTTTGGGAGGGAATGCAGATATAAAGCAATTCCTATTGATGCATGCCTGTAGTCCCAGCACTTAGGAGACCAAGGCAAGAATATTGTGAGTTCAAGGCCAGCCTGGACTGTCTAGTAAGGTCCTGTCTCCCAAAGTTGGGAAAGAAAAGCAATAAATTTGCTTTCATGAACCTGGTGGTGGTGGTACACACCTTTAATCTCAGCACTTGGGACGCAGAAGCAGGTGGATCTCTGTGAGTTTGAGGCCAGCCTACAGACTGAGTTCCAAGACAGACAAGGCTACACTAAGACACCCTGTCTCGGAAAAAATACTTTTTTTTTTTTTTTTTGCTTCCATGACAAGTATAAGGTTACAATATGAGTGAATAACTAGGAGGAGGGATCCAATCATACCCTGGGCTAGGGCTGGGCTTTCCCTGATGCTCTGAGACAGAATGAGCAAGCAGGCTTCTACCCAGTGAAGTGGGGACCGTGGGAGGATAGCATTCCAGGGCAGGGGAAGTGCCTTCCAGGAGCCTGAGTACTGAAACTGTGGGCTAGTCCAGGGAACCCAGGAGATGGCTGTGGCTAGAACAGAGGGGACTCCGTGAGAGGTGCAGCAGAGGTGTGGGCAGAGGGTTTGAAGACAGATGGTGGCATGATCACATTGGCTTTGGGGTTGACTCTGACTCTATGAATGTCTTTATTCTGCAACATCCTTCTTCCACCCACTCTCATACAACGCCCCTGTTTTCTTCTGACATTGATTTGTTGGAGAAAGCAAGTTTTTATCATCTGTGATCTACACATTCCAGGATTTGGCTGATTGCTTCTCCGTGTGACCGCTGTTCTCACAGGAAGTTCTGTATAGGCACTTAAGGACATTCATTCATTTATTTGGTATACCTAACACAACTGGTGCTCTGGACTTGCTGTTTTTACAGTTGTAGTTGGTGTCAGCAGGATCATGGTGTCTGGAGAGATCCTCATAAGTTCAGATGGTCTTACCTGAGCCTGAACTCTTTGTCCTAAGTGGCTACAGCATCCACTGCTGGTCACCGCTGAGATTCATTATTCCTCCTGCATTGCCAGCTTCCGTTCAGTGAGCTGCCTGATATGGATGCTGGGAACTGAACCCAGGTCCTCTTGGGAGAACACTGAATACTCTTAACCACTGAGCCATCTCACCAGCTGTGAAGGTTTGAAAGTGCATGGCCCCCAAAGGGAGTGGCACTCTTTTTTTTCGAGACAGGGTTCCTCTGTGGCTCTGGAGGCTGTCCTGGAACTAGCTCTTGTAGACCAGGCTGGCCTTGAACTCAGAGATCCGCCTGCCTCTGCCTCCCGAGTGCTGGAATTAAAGGCATGTGCCACCAATGCCTGGCTGGGAGTGGCACTCTTAGGAGGCGTGCCCTTGTTGGAGGAAGTGTGTCATTGTGGGGGTGGGCTTTGAAGTCTCCTTTGCTCAAACTTCCCTCAATGTGACGCTCAGTTCCTCCAGCACCATGGCTGCCTGTGTGCTGCCATGCTTCCCACTGTAGTGATAATAGACTGGACCTCCAAAACTGTAAATGAGCCCCTCCTAATAAAATGTTTTCCTATAAGAGTTGCTGTGGTCATGGTGTTTCTTCACAGCAATAAAAACTCTTTTGTTTTGTTTTGTTTTGTTTTATTTTTCGAGACAGGGTTTCTCTGTGTAGCTTTGGAGCCTTTCCTGGCACTTGCTCTGGAGACCAGGCTGGCGTCGAACTCACAGAGATCCGCCTGCCTCTGCCTCCTGAGTGCTGGGATTAAAGGCTTGGGCCACCACTTCCCAGCAGCAATAAAAATTCTTAAGACACCAGCCCTCTATTTGATGTTTTAACTAGATTTATTTTTAAAATTTTTTTGGTTTTAGCCAGGTGTTGGTGGCGAACGCCTTTAATCCCAGCACTCCGGAGGCAGAGGCAGGCAGATTTCTGTGAGTTCGAGGCCAGCCTGTTCTACAAAGTGAGTTCCAGGACAACCTCCAAAGCAATAAAGAGAAACCCTATCTCGGAAAAAAAAATTATTTTGGTTTATATGTATGAATATCTTGCCTGCATATGTTTAAATGAACATGTGCATGCCTGTTGGATCCCCTGGTAGCTCACAATGGACTGTCCTGGGAATTGAACCCAGGTCCTCTGCAGTAGCAAACGAGCACTCTACTGAGCCATCTCTCCATCCCTCAGTTTTCATTTCTAAATTACATTTGTTTGTTTGTTTGTTTGTTGGGTGAGTGTGTGGGGGAGAACTTGTGTGGAGGTCAAAGGACAACTTTTGGGAATTGGTTCTCCCACTATGTAGGTTCTAGGGACAGAACTCAGTTTGTTACTCTTGGTAGCAGATAGCCTTTCCGCTATGAGCCATGCCACTGACCTGGTTTTTGTCTCTTTGTTTTGTTACTTGAAACAGGGGCTTGCTTTTAAGCCCAGTCTGTCCTTGAACCCACTCTTCTCCCACCTCAGCTCCCCCAAGCGCTATAATAACAAATTGTGCCAGCACACCCAGACTCACTGAGTTTTTTAGGAAAGAAGTTGCACCAGGTGTAATAGCTCACACCTGCAATTACAGCACTCAGGAAGCCAAATCGAGAGGGTTGCTGTAACTTTGAGGGCGGTCTAGACTCTAGTAAATTGTAGGCCTCTTTGGACTACAAGGTAAGACCCAATCTCAATGGAAAAAATTTGGAATTCATACTGGTGTTTAGAATTCAAACTGAAGACTGGTGTTTTTACTTGTGAGGTTTAAAATTGTATCTTAAAACATTTTTTTTTTGCAATTTATTATTTTGTGTGTGTGTATGTAAGTGTGCATGTGCCAATGTGTGTTTGGAGGTCAGAGAACAACCTCAGGAGTTGGGTTTTTCCTCCACGAGGGTCCCTGGGATTGAATTTAGGTTTTCAAGCTCGGCTGCAAGTGCCTCTACCCACTGAGCCATCTTGCCAGTCCTAAATGTCTATCTTTGGATTATACTGGCAGACCTATTTCCTAGAAAGATTAATTTGTTCTGTCCTGCTATGTTGGAGGTCACCAAGGCCAACTTAGGTTCAGTGATTAACTAGGAGGCCTCTCAACTGTGGTGACCACACTGAAGGCTATAGAAAAGGCGTGGGATAAAGCTGGAGGGAAACTGACCTAAGTCCAAAAAAGCCCTCACTAGAACCACACAGATATGTCCAACTCCAGTATCAAGGAGCTGGTCGATCATGAAGCATTGTCCAGCCAGGAACTCCTAAGAGACTGTGTCCAGTGTGTGTGTGTGTGGGGGGGGGGGGTGTTGTTTTTGTTTGAGACAGTCTCGTGTAGCAGAGGTTGGCCTTACATTCCTGCTCTTTCTGCTTCTGTATTCCTAATAATGGGATTTCAGATATGCACCCCCACAGCTGGCTTATGGGGTGTTTAGAACTAAACCCAGGGCCTCATATATGCTAGGCAAGCACTCTACCAGATCAGCAGCAATCCCAGTCTATAAACACAGCCATAAGCTAGCAGTTTTCTTTTCTGTATTGGGCATTGGATTTAGGGCATCCCATACTGAGAAGCAAGCATTCTAGCCATGAGCTATAGCCCTGGCCCACAAGGATTTTTATTGGAGTCACATAACCGATCACAGAAGCACTGGCTACCTGCACTACACCCAAATTCCAGACTTCCAGAAAAGAAGTGTCCAGGGTAAGCTGAATTGCTTGACTGGTTAGACAGAGTGCAGTCGTGCAAGCCGTGGGTATGAGGGGAGCTGTTAGCGGTCTCAGTACCAGCAGCTTCGGGAAAGATGGCCACTGTGTTTTATGTTACTTTATTCCTCACACCTACAGTGTCTGAGTCTCACTACTAACCTGGGACTCAGGTGGAAATTTGTGTTGGCCTCAGGTTGTGTCCTTGCAGGAAGATACAGCAGAGCACGGTGCTCTCAGCCTGCTGTGCGTGTCTCTCCACTCTGGAAGGCATGTTTGCTACATGTTTGCTAATTTCTAGGAATTTTTCTTTTAGTTTAATTTGTTTTTGAAATCTTATATAACATTTCCAAACTGTATAATGAGGTCATTCGTAGACGTTTCCTTTAATCTCATTATGTCCACAGTAGTCCCCTCTTCTTCCCACAGGATGTCATTTTTACTACTATGATTCATCTTTATTATTATTATTATTTTTAAAGATTTTATTTATTATGTATACAGTCTTCGGCCTGTATGCAGGCAGAGGGCATCAGATCTCACTCAAGGTGGTTGTGAACCACCATGTGGTTGCTGGGAATTGAACTCAGGACCTCTGGAAGAACAGTCAGTGCTCTTAACCTCTGAGCTATCTGTCCAGCCATCTTTAATATTTTAATTCATTGTTTTTTTAAACCAAACAACTGCTTGTGTGATATATATATATATGAATGTATGTTTTATGTATGTGTGTATAATATATATATATGTGTGTGTGTATGAATATACATGTAATTGCATCCTTCCTCAGGTACTGAGCCATCACATAGTCATAACATGGTTTTGTACCTTCTTTTTATTTTTCTTCCTGGATCTCCCCCCTCCCCCCCCCCCCCGCGCCCCCCAGTCTCACTCTGCAGCCCTGGTTGTCTGGAACTCACTGTGTATGTAGACCAGGCTGACCTCACAATCACAGAGACCCACCTTTCTGTTTCCTAAGTGCTGGGATTAAAGGTGTGTACCACCACACAAGGCTGTTTTTCAACAGTGCATAGTATGTTCTAGAGACTGTGCATCTAGGGGCTTGCTATGTCTGAAGCTCCAGCTGATGTAGTATAGAGGGCAATGGTGCAGAGGGGAGTCAAGTCTAAGGAACAGGTGTGACCCGGGGCCAGGGGAAGGAGCCCATGCCAGGTTTTAAGTTTTAAAAAGGCGTCTTTAATGGGCTGGAGAGATGCCTCATTGATTAAGCACATTGGCTGCTCTTTCAGGACTGGGGCTCAATTCCCAGCACCCACATGACAGCTCACAGCTGTCTGTAACTCCAGTTGCAGGGCTTCTGATACTGCCACACAGACATACATGCAGGCAAAACACCAATGCACATAAGGCACCTTTAAGGCATCTAGGTGGTCTGTCTGTCCCAAGTCAGCAGGTGGGTTTGTATGTCTGCAGGAAGAGGAGGCTGTGGGCAGATAGTTGACTGGCATCAGGGCATGCGTAAGATGGCACTGAAGCCATGTGAGGGGGTGAAGTCTCCTAAGAAGATGTTGAATTGGGATGAGAAGAGGTCCTGAGGCACACACCTGTAGTCCCAGCACTTGTGGGTTTGGGGCTACCTTAGGCTACTGTGCTAGTAGCCCCATAACCTCATAGGGAGTGGCACTGTTAGGAGGTGTGGCTTTGTTGGAGTGGGTGTGGCCTTGTTGGAGGAAGTGTTGGATGGGATGGGCTTTGAGGTTTCCTATGCTCAGGGTACTGCCCAGTGTTTCAGTCAACTTCCTGTTGCCTACAAGATATAGGACTCTCAGCCCCAGCACCACGTCTGCCTGCATGCCACCATGCTCCCCTCCGTGATGATAATGGGATGAACCTCTGAAACTGTAAAGGGGGAGCGCTCTCAATGAAATGTTTTCCTTTTAAGAATTGCCATGGTCATGGTGTCTCTTCACAGCAATAGAAAACCCTAACTAAGGCAGCTAGCTACACAGTAAATTCAGAACCAATCTGAGCTTCATAGGCACTGTCTGAAGCAGGGGATGTGGAAATGGCTCAGTGGATAAGTGCTTGCTGTGCAGCATGAGGACCTAAGTTTGGTCCTTTGCATCCACATGGCTAACTGCATGTGACTCCAGCACCGGGGGTTTGTATGTCTGCAGGAAGAGGAGGCTGCAGGAAGGAGGAGCACTAGGGCTTGCTGGCCAGCAACCTAGCTGAAAAATAGCAAGTCCCAGATTTGGTGTCTTCCTCTGACATCTGTAGTGCACATGGATGCATGTGCCACATACAAAGTGAGCACATACTCAGCACACATACACAAACCAGACAAAGGGCAGAGCTTTGAAATGTTCCAGCACGAACAGGCTCGTGGCCTCTGGTGCTTTTGTCTGTCATGTATTCTGGTATTTGTGGATGTCACCACTGGACTTTCCACCCATCGTCACATCACACTTTAAAAGCATAATCTTTGGCCCCGATCCTCAGACAGGGCACGTGGCTGGGTATTGTAGTAACAAACTTTGCCTGTCTCTAGCTGCTGCTGCTGCTGCTGAAGCTGCTCTGAATCTCCAGGGAGGGAGGTGATGACCATTGTTTTAATTGGAGAGCGAGGAGAGGAAGCCATGTTCCGCCCATTGTTCTTAACCTTTTGAAGTGAGCCTTGATCAGTCCCACAGGCTTGCAGGGAAGGGCCACAGCATGCTAAGGTCCTTTGAGGCAAGGAGTTGACAAAGGGCTCAGAAATAAGTCTTCACCAAATCAACTAAAAGTTGTTCTCTGGCCTTCACACATGTTCACTGTGGCACACCCCCCCCCCTTAGCAAATAAATAGATACAACTTAAAAAATTTAATACATGTCTCCTAAAAAACAAACAGGCAGAAAGGAAAAAAAAAATTAAGTACATGTCTCCTAACCCCCAACAATCAGGAAGATTTACCTCATACCTCATCTTTTAAAATATAAATACATTGCAGCAAATCTGTTTTTCATTTTTCTTGTAGTCCAGAGGGTAGGGAACACAGGGGAGCTGCTTTCCTAGCTGAAGTTACTGTATTAGCTTTGTTTTTACTGAGACAAGATTTCACACTGTGGCCTGAAACAGAGAATAATAGTTTTCCTAGGGCTGTGTAAGCAGTCTGTGTGTATGTATGGAGGCCAGAAGACAACTTGCAGGGGGCGGTTCTCTCTACCCTGTGGATTCTGGGGCTCAAACTCAGGTCAACAGGCTTGGTGGCAAGTCCTTTGACCTGCTGAGTCATCTCACTGGCCCCAGTTTTAGCTGGCTTGGAACTCACTATGTAGACCAGATTGTCCTCAAACTCACAGAGATCTGTCCAACTCTATCTCCCAAGTGCTAGGATTAAAAGAGTGTACCACTATATTTGCTCATTTTCCCCCTTTTTAAGCAAGCTTGCCAAGGACTGGAGAGATGGCCCAGTTAAGTGTGCTCCCTGCTCTTGCAGAGCACCCACGTTGGGTGACTCCCTAACACCTGTAACTCTGCCTCCAGAGGCTCCAACACCCTCTTCTGGCCTTTGCAGGTACCCACATAAACACACATAAACATAAATACAAATAAAATAAATCTTTTTTTTCTTTTTTCTTTAAATTAGAAGCAAGCTTGTTTTATGTCAACCCCAGTTCCCTCTCCCTCCCCTCCTCCCCTGCCCCTCACTGACCTCCCATCCCATTCCCTTTCTGCTCCCCAAGGAGGGTGAGGCTTTCCATGGGGGGAATCTTCAAAGTCTGTCATACCATTTGGAGCAGGGCCTAGGCCCTCCCCCATGTCTTCCCCTTTCTCCACATCCTCTCCAGCATAAACTGTCATTGGTGTTTTTTATTTTAGCCATTCTGACAGGAGTAAAATGGTATCTCATATTTGATTTGCATTTCCCTGATGGCTAAGGATGCTGAGCACTTTCTTATGTGTCTTTCAGCCATTTTAGATTCATCTATTTAGTTCTGTACCCCACTTTTTAACTGGATTATTTGGTGTTTTGGTGACTAGCTTCTCAAGTTCTTTGTATATTTTGGAAATCAGCCCTCTGTTAGATGTAGGGTTGGTGAATACCTTTTCCCAGTCTATGGGCTGCCATTTTGTCTTGTTGACTGTGTCCTTTGCCTTACAAAAGCTTCTCAGTTTCAGGAGGTCCCATTTATTAATTGTAGATCTCAGTGTCTGTGCAACTGATGTTTTCAGGAAGTTGTCTCCTGTACCAATTCGTTCAAGGGTATTTCCCACTTTCTCTTCTAAGAGGTTCAGTGTGGCTGGATTTATGTTGAGGTCTTTGATCCATTTGGACTTAAGTTTGTGCATGGCCATAGATATGGATCTATCCGCAGTCTTCTACATTCCAGCATCCAGTTATGCCAGCACCATTTGTTGAAGATGCTTTCTTTCTTTTTTTTTTATTGTATAATTTTAGCTTCTAGACAGGTAGACCAGTGGAATCAAATTGAAAACCCTGATATTAACCCACACACCCATGAACACCTGATTTTTGACAAATCTTAAAACAACAACAAAAAACTGAGGTTGGAGAGATGGCTTGGCTATTAAAAGCACTTGCTGCTCTTGCAGAGTACCTGGGTTCGGTTCCCAGCACCCATGTGGTGGTTCACAATCATCTATAACTCCAGTTCGAGGGGATCCAAAGACCTATTCTGCACCTGGTGTACATACAGACAAGGAGACGAATCATTCATACACATAATATAAAATAAAAGCATCGTTAAGCTGATTGGTGATGCATGACTTAAATCCAAGCACTCGGGAGTCAGAGGCAGGGATTCTGCTTCTGACTTTCTTCTGTATGTTGCCATGAGACAGCCTCCCCCGCCCCCCAACTACACTCTAGAAAAGGAAATGGAGCTGTGTGTGAGAACTAGACAGCAGAGTCTTGGTGAGTGCCGGCTGCACTGCTGGGATGTGTCTAACAGCATGCTGGGCCATGGAGGAGAAGATTGGGGGAGGGGGCCAGGCTTTAACTAGGGGACAAGGGAGGTCTTGGGGACGAAAGGAGCCTGGAAAGTAGGGACAGCTGGTAGAGACTCCTGTGGCCTGGGGGCAGCAGGGAAGGGCTTGGATTCAACAGAGGGGCAGTGGGGCAGAAGTGGGGTAAGGAGGGCCAGAGAACAATGCTGCTCTTTGCTGCTTTGCTTAGGGCAAAACGTCCTCTTGGTTGGCATATAGAAACAAGGTTTATTACTGTCTTTTTGGGTCAGAAGATAATATTTTTGGCTTCAGATGATGGGAAAGCCTTTGAAAAGCAAAAGAATTTCTTTCCTCTTGTTCCACTAAGCTGATTTCTTGCAACTGGTTTATGACTTCAGTGCTTCAGTACTTAACAGATTATTTAAAAGCTCTTTGGGGGCTAATCAGGGAAGAAAAAAAAACACATATAAACGATTCTCACCCCACCCCCTTCCCTTTCAGAGGAGAAACAAGAGCCCATGGCCAACACAAGCCAAGTCTCTAGAATTCTGAGGCAGATGGAAGTTTTTCTCATTGACACCTCATTAAGCTAAGACCTGAGAAAACATTTATTTGCTCCCGATTAAGGCCAAGGCCACACAACCCAAGTATTTTCTTGTAGGCTAGATTCTAAAATATGAGATAGCAGGTCCTTAGACTGCCTCTGCCCAGTCCAGACAAGACAGCAAATACACTTGACTCTCAAGCCAAGTTTGGTTGTTATGGAGGGAATGGTTAAAAGGATCCTGGGGGACTGGTGACATGCTCCATGGGTAAGAGTCCCAAGCCTGATGACTTCTTTAGTCCCAGAACCTATATGGTGGCAGAGGAGAATGACTCCATAAGTTGTCCCCTGACCTCCCCAGTACACCCACACATGTCCACAGCCATAATAAATAAAGCTAATAAGAGTTAGGCTGTTCATAGTGGCACATGCCTTTAGCTACAACACTCAGGGGGCAGAGACAGATGATCTCTTTGAGGTCAAGGCTGGCCTGGTCTATGTAGCCAGCTCCAGGTACATGGTGAGACCCTGTTTCAAAAGGAAAATAAAATAAGGGCTCTGAGCTTCTAGGCTCTAGAAGAAGGGATTGATTGCTGACGCTCACCCATGAGTCAGGGGCTGGGAGTGGTGTCTTCCTGTGGTTCTGTGGCTGCCTGGGCCATCTGGGGAGTCTTCGTAGCCTAGACTGACTCGTGGAGATACTGTTCTTCAGAGTCTCAGGTAGTGTTTGTAGTATACCCAAGTGACGTAATGTGTAGCACTTGTTTAGACCTTGGGTTTCCCTGAAGCATAAACTGATATTAGGACAGGTTAAGTTTGAAATGATAGCTTGATGTCACAAGCTGGGAAAGGAAGAGCCTGGAAGAAGCTAGACTAGAGATCTCGGGGTCACCTATCACTCTTCTGCTCTTTTGAAACTGGGTCTACTTACTATGTAGCTCAGACTGGCCTTGAACTTGCTTCAACTTAGCACGCTTACTTGAAACCTAAGGAGTTGCTGGGTCCTGCAAGGAAATTAAGATTCCAGAAAGGCCTGAACTTGACCCTGCCTACCTGCCCTGCCTGAAGTTCCTATGTACTGTAGAGAGACTGTGATATAGTTGCTGTTCGTCTGGGAACCCCGGACTCCCAAGGTGCCCTCTGCCTCCCCTTCTGGCTCTCTCTTGTCTTTCTCGGCTCTCACCAGGGCCTGTTTCTTCTGCTCCCTGACCCTGTGATGAGATGACAGCTCACAGGGTTTATCACCATCAGCTGCAGCTTCCCAGGGAGGCTGCCTTCCTGCTTGGTCTAGTTCAAAGGCCTCTAGAAGGAACTGTATGGCTGGCCCACTGGGGACAGCCGTGGTCAGTGGGTGCTGCAAAGTGAGAAGAGGGGAGGTCTATTCTTACAAGATCTGGAGTCCTGGGGAGCTTAAGTAAAATCTGCTACCCCAGAAACTGGAGACAAGCAGGCTCAGCTTGCCAGCTCTGCCAAGCCCAGGCAGCCCTCTTCAAAGGGGTTCCGGCAGAGCTGACTTTGGGCCTCACTGGGTGTGTTTCTGGGCAGGTATGTGTAGGTTTTCCTAGGTGAAAGATAGCAACTTACAGGGTAGTAAGCCAGACATGCTTGCATACGCCTTTAATCTCTTCACCCTCAAGGAAGAGGCAGGTGGATACTGAGAGTTCAAAGCTAGTCTGATCTACATAGTAAGTTCTAGACCAGCCAAGGCTGCATAAACGAGACCCTATCTTAAAGAAAAGGACATAAAGAAAAGAAAGTTGTGTGGTGGTGGCGCACATCTTTAATCCCAACACTCAGGAGGCAGAAGCAGGTGAATTTCTGTGAGTTCCAGGCCAGCCTGGTCTACAAAGTGAGTTCCAGGGCAGCCAGGACTGTTACACAGAGAAACTCTGTCTCGAAAAACAAAACAAAGGAGAGGAGGAAGGAGAAAAGGAGCAGGAGAGAAAGGGAGTAATGAGGAGGTGTGGGTCATTGCTCCCTCTGCCTTGCCTGGCCTGAGCTTACCTCCCAGACCTCTTTTGGGTCAGCTTCTGCACAGAATGTAAATCTAGTTGGCCCTACGTGAGTGGGTATTGGCTTTGTTCAGTGATTCACGTAAGAGTGCATCTGGTAGCTCCCCGTGAGTTCATAGTTTAGATGTTGGCTAAGCTATCATCTCAGCAGCCAGCCAGCTGCCAGCACCTAGAAGGTAGGCAGCTTTGCTCATGTCTTCGTCCAGGTCTGTTGTGTTAATGAAGCCTCAGCAGATAGTTTCCCCATGCAGACATGGTATTGGCTCCTTAGCTTGGAGAACTGAAGATATTGAGGCATAGTGGACTTGGAAGCTTAGTATCTTTGGAACCATCTGTCTCTCCAGCTTCTGCCTTTCCCTGGGGGTGGGGGAAACTGACTTCCCTCTCAGGCCCTGTGGTGTGTAGGGAAGATTGTAGCTATCAGCATTCCTGTCATCCAGGATTTACAGCTCAGAGCTGTCCTCTGCTTGTTCACTTCACAAATCTCATGGAGGCGCTACTTGACCACATGGTCTCCTGGGCAGCTCACCAGAACAGATAGTGTGGTGGCATTTAATGTGCTGCCCACAGAGATGTCATTTCCAACCCAAACTCTGTGGTGTTTAGAGACCTGAAAGTCCTAGCATCCAGGGGCAGGCTAAGAGAGGCAGCTCTGGTTCTGCTGCCATGAGGTTACAGCTTAGGAGGAGCTTATCGTTGGCTTGGGAGGCAGGTATGCTTTACTTAATGACCTTTCCTGAGAGTGCTGTGTGGTGGGCAGGGTGAGGGCATCATCATGCTTCCACAAGCACCAGGCTGCAAGTGTTAGCCAGCTCATGGGAGAGATGGCTGGACACACAGCAGCCACAGACTAACCAATGGGAAGGACCTGTGAAGTCCTGCCAAAGTGGCTAGAATGAGCTTCTGGGGCTGGGGTGTGTGTGTGTGTGTGTGTGTGTGTGTGTGTGTGTGTGTGTGTGTGTGTGTGTGTACTCAGACGTCTTCTCTCTGCCTCTGTAATGCTAAGATAACAGCTGTGTGCTGCCATACCCCACTATTTACATGGGTACTGGGGATCTGAACTCAGGTCCATACGCTTCTACAGCAAGTACTTTACTAACTGAACTGCCCCCGCCCCCCAGCCCACCTCTCCCAGACTGTTTTTTCTAATCGCAGTTCCGCTTGCCTCCCAAGCACCTTGGATGCTGTGTCTCTGTTTGGCATAGCTGAGCCCTTGTAGACAGCCTCCCTACTCCCTGTTTCATCTGGTATCTTGTCCTCTTCAGGCCACTGCTGTGCTCCATCTCCACACCTAGGGCCTCAGGCAGGAGCGACACAGTGGGTAGGGCCAGAGTTCCAGTGTGAGGCTGACCTGGTCCGAGTTCTGTCCAACCTTAATCTAGCCGGGCCGTAAACAGAGGAGAGCTCCTGGCAGGTCGGATGAGACAGTTAACATTCGACCTGAGCAGGACTCCATGCTTTCCTGTCCCTGGACTGTTTTCAAGGAAAGATGACAGTGTTGAGTGACATTCTGCTCCGATTTACAGCCACATTGAGCTGCTGTTCCCTTGGTACTGCACAGATCCCTTTACCTGGGCCTGATGGATAGCAGCAATTTTCTGGCCTGGTGAGCTGTTCTCTTGCCACCTCATTGTTGATGAAGTTGTATCCACAAAAGATGCCTCCACAGGCCCAGGAAACACCTGGCAATGGAGGTTTCTTTCTCCCTTCAGTCACTCCAGCTGAGGTACGGTGCCCCCAGACTTAAAAGTGAGGCTGTCAGGTGTGTAGTCTGCTCTTCCCTGGCTTTTCCTGGGCACACACATCTGAAGAGAAATCAAATCACTCACTTGTTCAGTTATTCCTGTCAGCTAAGAGTAGAAGCTACCCCTGTGGGTAGCTGGGGGCTGAGGACCCAAATTACTCTGTGACAGCCTCCTTTGCTCCCCTGTACCTTGCCTACAAGTTCCCAGTCGAGCCTTGGCATCCTTGGCAGTAAATGGGGCTCTAGTGGCTGCCTCATCATCATAAGGCCCAGTGAGCAAATGACTGGAATGTACCACCCCTTCTACAGCACCCTGGGTGAGCACAGGGCTTCACCATCATGTAGCGTCTGGAACTTGAACCACATGGCAAGTGCTTTTCCTCATGGAGCCAGCTCACCAGCCTGTCATGGATTGTTTCTAGCACATTTATTTGTTTATTTTTGCAAAGGGTGGGACATACATGCCACGGTGTGTACACATACACACACACACACACACACACACACACACACACACACACACACACACACGCACACACTCTCTTTTTGTTTGTTTGTTTGTTTTTCAAGATAGGAGGAAAGCCCCTTGACTTGAGCTTTGGCCATAGATATTTGTTTTGAGAAAGGGTCTCACTATATATCCTTGGCTGTCCTGTAACTTACTCTGTAGTCCAGGCTGACCTTGAACTCACAGGGATCCACCTGCCTCTGCCTCCCATGTATTGGGATTAAAAGCATGTGCCACCACCACCCAGCTCCACCATGGTATATTTTTGGAGGTTAGAGGACAGCTCAACTTTAGGAGTCAGTTCTCTCCTTCAACTCTGTGGGACCTGGAGATCAAAGTCAATCATTGCTGCACCTTTATCTGCAGAGCCACCTGCCCCCCACCCTACCCCACCCCCACCCAGCATGGATTTTTAAGACTAAACACTGTGTACCAAGTCCAGCTTGCAGACAAAGCCCAGGCTGTGCCTGGCATTCCCTCAGCTAACCTGTTTCTGGTGTCCTTTGGGCCACCACACTCCTCGTGTTATCACAAAGGGATTCCAAAGAACATCAGATAGGAGCATTCCTGATTCTTCTCTGGTACAAGCGAAGTGGCCTGGGGCTGGCCTTTATCTGCAGTGAGGGCCAGACCTAAATCTGTGGCTTTGAACTTTTTTTTTTTCTTTTCAGCTGCAGAACCTTTGTTTCAGGCAAATCTTACAAGGGATGAGCCATAGGGTATGAAACAGACAGAGTGGAGCTGCCCTAGTTGCTGAAAACATGGGGTTCTGGCCTGAGGCTGCCTCTGTTCTCCCCTGGGCACTCCTGCCAAACTCTGCAGAATACAATGTAGTGATAGCCCACCTGCTCACTCACCGCCCCCAGCCCAGATTCTGTAGATGAGTAGGGGGAGGAGAGCAACCACCAGGAGTGCCAGCCATAGTAGCCTGTCCCACAGCCAACCCTCACTAATGCTGTTCTAGCATGGGGCATTTTGACAGCCACTGGGTCAGAACACCAACACAGCCTGCTGATGCTCCCTGTGACTTCACCTCCTCCAGGTGTCTGTCACTGTTCCCATTTTACACATAAGACATGGGACTGAGGGGCCCGTAGGCCACTGAACTGGGAGGTAAAGGAGCCCAGATGCCACCTGGTGCCATGTACTTTCAGAATGTAGTCTGGGTAATAATCGTTCCCTTGTGTTTCTGGGGCATGCTTCAGTTGGCAGAATCCCTTTGGTCAAGGTGGATTCCTCTAAACAGGACTCTCTTTTTAAAAATTGCCACACAGGAGGCAGAGCAGTCGGAGCCCAGAAGTGCAGAGGTGCTGAAGAAACCCAAGACTGCCATTCCTTCCACCAGCAAGAGGCCAAAGAAGGAGGCGAAGAAGAAGCGGTAGAAGGAGAGCAGAGCCCGTGGCCTTGGCCTTGGGGACAGCCCTCGTGGGAACCAGCATCCTGTTTCCTCTCACAGACTGTCTCTGCCCTTGGCTGGGGTCTGAGGAGATTGAAACTCCCTCTGACCACAGAGATCTGAACAGTCCCCAGGCTCCAGCTGTGCAGACCACCACTTCCTCTTCCTTCACTCTGTGGTACAGAGGACTCCCAGAGCAAACCCTGCCCCCCCTGGGGGGGGTCCCGAAGCCAGGTCAGGCTCACAGAGCCAAGTATTCACGTTAATCCTTGGGTCCAGTCGTGCTGTGGAGCTGTTATCTAAGGCTACAAGCACATCCTCTCCGTTACCTTGTCACCTTTTTTTTTGTCACTTTTGTGTGTGCAGAACTACATATGTGTTCAGCCCATTCACTGTGGCAGCCAGGTCCTGAAGGTGTTGGGGGATGGAGGACAGCAGAAGGCCTGGGTCCTGTGATGCCTGCACGGAAGGTGCTAGCTGGATGAGGCCAGATTTTCTGGGCTTTTCACTTTTAGATCAACCTCCGTTCACCCATTCTGACATTCAAAGTGCCTTTGACTCTGACCTGACATCCCCCGTGTCTTCATTCCCTGACCAGTGAAAACCAATTATGTGGAGAAGTCAAAGCCAATAAATGATCATGCATGCTGAACCTGCCTGTGTTGTCACTGAGGAGGGAAAGGGACAGCCTAGGTTTCTGTCCTGAGAGTGAGGGAACAATTATCCCCATAGAAGTGGTACAGTGTAGACAGAATAGGCAGCTCTGGTCAAAGCCCTCCAGGCCAAGCCACTCTGGAACACATTTTCAGAAAGGGTCCAGTCAGTGTCTCCAAACTGTCTTCACTCACTGGGAACACTTGTGAGTTAGTTTCCACAGGGTCCAGGTCCCTCTTACTCCATAGGTTCCTGCTGTCAGAGGACAACAGTGCTTGTCCTTAGCAAGTGAGAAATACAACATAACACAGTACAGTACAGTACAATATAGTACGGTACAATACAGTACAGTACAGTATGGTACAATATGGTACAGTACAGTACAATACAGTACAATACAATGCAGTATAGTACAATACAGTTCAGTACAGTATAATACAGTACAGTACAATACAGTTCAGTACAGTATAATACAGTACAGTACAATACAGTTCAGTACAATACAGTTCGGTACAATACAGTACAATACAGTACAAAACAAAGCCTTAAGGCTCCAAGCGACTCTGATCACATGCTCTGAATCGCGCCCAGGAAAACCCCTAACACCAGAAAGCTAGGACAATAGTCTCCTTCACCCGCCAGACCTTTCCCAAGTGCCATCAGGGCTGCTAAGGGACTTAGGTATGGGCACCTGTCCATTTCAGGTGCTAGTTCAGGCCACTTGAGATGCCTCTGTGGAACTGTGACCCAAGCCAGGGTTCTGGTCGACAGGAATTCATCCTGATGTGGTATTTAGAAGGGAGGGGCTGCGGGGGGGGGGTGTGGTCCCTGCTGTGCTGAGAGGTTTGACAAGTCCTCCCAGAACCTCAGGTCTCAGGAAGTCAAGGGCCATTCTGCTTGGCCAAGGGCTGCCTTGTGCAAGCACACCAAGCAAAGGGCTTCCGCTTCAGGTTTCTGCTTGACAGTCACCACTTAAACACGTAGATCTCAGGCCACAGAAACAAGGGGCCTTTGTGGAAACCTGGGGTACACCTGGCCAGGTGGGAGACTGACACTCAAACATGTGGAGTGAGGAGTCTTCAACGAGTCACTGCGGGTTCTGTGGGAGCCCAACACAGGGGCCCCATCTCAGACCAAGGGGCACCCCAGATACTGGCCGAGTGCAAGTGAGCAGCTGGCCAAAGGCAGGAGTTGAGAGCTGAGAGGTGGGTGTGGGGCCAGGCCCCCAAGGGAGAGAATCTAGCTTCCAGCAGCAATTCCATCTCAGGGTCAAAGGCTGCTCCAGAGACCACCCTAGTCACAGAAAGCCTATGCTTTCTCCAGACGCTCCTCCCCTCTATACTGTGGCTTCTGACCATCTCTCCTGGGTCTCCTTCCCATTCCTGGTTCCCACTCACCAGAGAGCCCTGGAGATGTTCCAGCCTCCACCTTCTATCTGATATTTGCTCTCTGAGCTCCTCCTGTCTAGGCTCCAGCTTTCCTAAGTCACCAGGGGTTTCCAGAGCAGAGGAGCTTGTGTGTGTGTATGTGTGTGTGTGTGTGTGTGTGTGGTTTTTCAAGACAGGGCTTCAATGTGTAACAGTCCTAGCTGTCCTGGCATCTGCTTTGTAGACCAGGCTGGCCTTGAACTCACAAAGATATGCCTGTCTCTCTGAGATTAAAGGCATGGCCACCACTGCCTGGCCACCAAGAGCTTTTCTAAAGGGGTTGCATTGATGTGCAGGGAGACTGATCCACTGTCCACAAGCAGGGAAGCTGAGGTTGAGGCCAGTGGCGTAGATTCTGGTTAGAATCAAAGGCCTAGGAACCAGGAGCAAGAGTAGGAAAGCCCAGGCGCTAAGCCAGGGAGAGGGAAGGGAACTCCAAGCCTCTTCACCTTCTTGTTCTGTTGGGACCTCTGCCAATTAGAGAAGGCCCCATGGAGGAGGCCTAAACACTTCACTTAGTAGTTCAAATGCTCATCTATCTGGAAACCCCCTCACAGACCACCCAGAAATAGTCTAACCCACTATGTAGGCATCCCAGAGCCCAGGGGAGTTGACAGTAACCATTACATCATCCAAATGCCAATCCTTCCCAAACATCTCTCTCCAGACCTCATGTCTTACTCAGCATCTCCCTGTACAGGCCAAAGGGCACATCATCATCTATGGCTGGTCTCTTCACAAGTATCCCAGGCCAGCTGGCCAGAAAGTGGATGGTCTTCCACCTTAAAGAACACCTCTCCTAAAAATGAATGGATGGATAAATAAACGAGGCTGGAGAGATGGCACTGGCTGCTCTTGCAGAGGACCCAGGTGCAGTGCCAGTACCCACATGGCAGCTTGTAACTCCAGCTCTAGAGGATCCATTGCCCGAACATACATGGTGTACGTATACATGCAGACAAAGCCCTTGTGCACATGAAATAAAATTTAAAATCTTTTGTTTTTAATTGAAAGCTAAAGCCGGGCGTTGGTGGCGCACGCCTTTAATCCCAACACTCGGGAAGCAGAGGCAGGCGGATCTCTGTGAGTTCGAGGCCAGCCTGGTCTCTAGAGCAAGTTCTAGGACAGGCTCCAAAGCTACACAGAGAAACCCTGTCTTGAAAAACCAAAAATAAATAAATAAATAAATAAATAAATAAATAAATAAATAAATAATAAAAATAAAAAAAATAAAATTGAAAGCTGGGCCAGACAGTGGTGGTCCCTGCCTTTAATCCCAGCACTTGGGAGACAGAAGAAGTTGGATCTTTGAATTCCAGGCCAGCTGTTGTATAAAGAAATCTTGTCTCAAAAAAACAAAACAAAAATCCCCAAAAATCAAGTATAAAATTTAATTTTCTCTATATAGTAATATATACATTATATATAGCCACCATAATCAAGCTGGTTAAAATATCCATCACCTCAGTTCTCTGTGTTTGAGTGAGCGAATGAGTGTGTGTGTGTGTGTGTGTGTGTGTGTGTGTGTGTGAGTGAGGTGGTATTGCCAACACTTAGTATCTACCTCCTCAGCATATTTTAAGTACACATAACAGTAGGCGACCTGAGATCACAATGTTACAGATGTTAGACCTCTGGAATTTAGCTGCCTTGCATAACTGAAGCTTTGTGCCCTTTGGCCAGTTTTGTCCTATCACATCATCCTCACAGCCCCTGGCTGTGCACCACTCGCTCTCTGATTGTTAGTTTGACAAGGTAGGTCATAGTATCCTATGTCTGCCTATGTCACTTAGTACATCATCCTCCAGTACCCTTTCTGCTGTTGCAAATGGCTGAATCCTTCTTCCCTCCCTCCCTCCCTCCCTTCCTTCCTTCTCTTCCTCCCTCAACCTCTTGGATATTGGGATTACAGTCATGCACCACAATGCCTAGCTTTTTTGTTGTTAAAATGAGTTATTTAGTGTTTATATAGTCTCTCTCTCTCTCTCTCTCTCTCTCTCTCTCTGCTCACTGTGCAGTCCTGGCTGTCCTGGAACTCACTTACTATGTAGATCAGGCTGGCCCCAAATTCACAGAGGTCTATCTGCTTCTGACTTCTAAGTGCTGGGATTAAAGATGCGTGCCACCACTGCCTAGCCTATTTTTAACTTTCTGAGCATTTTTAAAATTTTAATTTATATTCCTGCTGGCAGGCACCAGGGTTCTAACTCTTCCATGTCCTTGCCAGCACTCAGCTTTTTCTTGAGACAGCCACCCTATCAAGTTCGAGATGACAGCTCCTGGTCTTGTTTATATTTCTCTGGGCGATGATGGGAGTTGAGGACGTTCAACATGCAGTGGCCATGTGGAGATGTCTTTGGAAAAGTATCTTTTCAGGTCCTTTGGCTATTATTAAGTCAGACAAATTGGCTTTTTTTGCTACCTGGTTGTATGCATGCTATTTTAGACGTTAACCCTTTATTAAATATTACTTAACTTCCCTTCTGTAGAGTGACTTTTCATCTCGTTTCCTTTCTCATGAACTTTTACTTTGATTAGTTTGCACTTGTTTATTTTATCTCACACCATGTGCTTTTAGTGTCATTCCCAAAAAGGAAAAGAAAAGACTAGAAAAGTCAGGCATGGTGGTGCACACCTTTAACACAGGAGCTGGAGGCAGGCAAATCTCTATGAATTTGAGGCCAGCCTGGTCTACACAGTGAGTTCCAGACCAGCTAAGGCTGCATAGTGAGACCCTGTCTCAAAACAAACACCTGTGGCCAAGGCTCATGTCAAGAGGCTTTCCTCCTTCTAGAAGTTTCCTGTTGCCAGGTCTTATGTTTCAGTCTGTATTTAATGGGCTAGAGAGATGGGCTTAGTGACCTGAGTTCAGTTTCCAACACCTGTGTCAGACGACCATCAACTCCAGCTGCAGGGGACCTAGACACTGTCTTCTGGCCCCTGCAGGCACCCGCACTCACATGCATAAGCTCATACACAGACACACATAACTAAAATGAATCTACTTTGAGATTATGTTTGTATAGCATGTAAGATGAGGGTCCAGTTTCACTTCTTTGCATGACGCTGTCTCCAGTCCCTGGACTGAAGAGAGATTCATATCTCCACTGTGCACTTTTGGTGCCCTTGTTGAAGATTAATTGACAACATGTGCTTGAGTTTATTTCTGGGCTCGCATTCGGTTCTCCTGCTTGTCTGCTTGTCTTTATATCATCCCATTTTGCTTATTATAACCTTGTAGTACAGCTTGAAATGGGTGTGTATCTGGCTTTATTCGCACATCTGGCTTTGTTCTTCTCGAAGATACTTTAGACTATCCAAGTCCTTGGCACCATATGAATTCTAGTGTGCTCTTTTTCTATTTCTGTGAAAAATGAATTTTGAAAGGGTTTACACTAAATCTCTAGGTTTCATTGGTAGTGTAGATATTTTAACAGTATTGTTAATTCTTCCAGTCCATGAAAATGGGAAATCTCTCTTCAAGGCTTGTGGCTTGCATGTGGCTTATCTCCTAAGGCCTCCTGTAGTGGAAGCCTGTCACCTGGTAAGGTAGTGCGGGATGAATAGGAGCTTGCTCTGACCTTGGGGATTGTCATCTTCCTAAGGGAATATTGTTCTCAAAGACTGTCATGAGAACAGTTAGAAAAGCCTAAGCTGACTCCCTGAAGCCCTCTCTAGCTTCATATCCATTGAGATGATCCCACTATTCTAAGCATGCTCCTGCCCTGATCTTGCCAGCTACTAGCAACAAGCAAAGGCCAAACTGAGGTTGTTTCTCTTTCATCCCGTCTTACTGGGATAAAAGCCAATTTTCTCTCTAGAACCCACAAAGGCTGCAAGAGTTATTCCTCCCACTCCTGGATTTTCAATTTTCGAAATGTGAGCTAAATGAACTTCATTTCTTTTTAAAGTAGCCTGCTTAGAGCATTTTGTTATAGTACTAGAAAACATACCAATACAGAGAGCATCTTTTTGGGAGCAAGGGTTGCTAGGATTTGAACTCAGAGCCTTGTGCATGGTAAGCACATGCTATACTAGCAAAAAACTATATCCTAATAAGCCAAACATCTGGAAAAAAACAGCAACTTTGGAGTCATCCTTGATTCACTGCTTTCTGTTGATGCTTAGGTATCTCCCCAAAACTCATAATCTCGCCGTTTCCGCCACTGTTAAAGTCTGATCTACTATCATCTCAGCTTGGATATTGAGCAGCCTCCTCATGGGCAGTCTATTCTCAATATAGCAGCCAGCAAAGGCCTATTAAAAATTGTGAGATTGAGTCAGGTAGTGGAGGCTCACACCTTTAGTCTCAGCACTCAGGGGCAGAGGCAGGTACATCTCTCTGAGTTCAAGGCCACAGCCTACTCTACAGAGAGAGTTCCAGGACAGCCAATACTGCACAGAGAAACCCTGTCTTGAAAATCCAAAATAATAAAAATTAAAAAATAAATTAAGAAAGAAAGAAAAGAAAAGAAAAAGAAAAAAATTGTGAGATGGACCAGCAAGATGGCTCAGCAGGAAAAGATGCTTGGCTCCGAGGCTAACCTGAATTTAATCCTTGGAAAACACATGGTGAAAAGGGAGAACCAACTCCAGCAAGTTGTCATCTGATTTCCACCATGTGTGTGCCTGTCTCCCCTCCATACAAAATAAAAATAAATAAATAAATGTGAGAATTAAAAGGAAATGAAAACTAGTGAGATCATGTCTCTCACCTATTTCCATCTCACTCAGGGAACAGCCAAAATTCTCACTGGAGCCCAAAGAGGCTGCAAGAAGCATGTCACCTCCTTTGACCTTTCCCCAACTCTACTCCATTTTTACTGGCTTCTGTCTTCCAAGATGACAGGCAACCCCAGCTCAGGCCTCTTCAGCCCTATGTCCCTTTAGATATGATGCCTCAGAGATATCTGTGTTCTAATCTTCAAGCCTGGGCCAGGGGCTCGGAGTGCAGGTATAATCCAGTTAAGGATTTGACCAGGTAGAGTTATTCTAGAATATCCAAGGGGCCCAGTGTAATCACAGAGCCTTTACAAGAAAAAGAGGGAGTGAGCCCGGTGGCCGTGGCACACGCCTTTAGTCCCAGCACTCGGGAGGCAGAGGCAAGGGGATCTCTGTGAGTTCCAGGCCAGCCTGGTCTACAGAGTGAATTCTAGGACAGCCAGGGCTGTTACACAGAGAAAATCTGTCTTGAAAAAACTGGAAAAAAATAAAAGAAAAGAAAAAAGAGAGAAAGGAAAGTTAAAATTAGAGAAGGTGTGACCCAGAAGCAGAAGTTGGAGCCCTGAACAAGAAATGTGGCCTGTCTGTGGAAATCATAAGATGAGGTAGAGAATTTCTGGCACCCCATAGAGGAAGTTCCTTCGTGGTAAAAGCCAACATCTTGATTTCATCCAGAGAGAACCATTTTGGACCCGTAATCTTAAGAACTGTGAAACACTAGGTTTTGATTGCTTGTAGCCTAAAGAAAGTGGGGTGTATCCCTTTCTTACCATGAATTGTCAACCTGTTAGGATCTAGAGCTGTGGTTCTCAACCTGTGGATTGTGACCCCTCTGGGGTCAACCAACCCTTTCACAGGGGCTACATGTCAGATATCCTACATATCACATATTTAGGTTACGATCCATAACAGTAGCAAAATTACAGTTATAAAGTAACAACAAAAATAATTTTGTGGTTGGGGGTCACCAGCACATGAGGAACTGTATTAAAGGGTCTCGAGTTAGGAAGATTGAAAACCACTGCTCTAGAGTCACCTCTGGGCATGATTGACTTGATTGCATAAAGTGAGGAGGGAAGACCTGCCCACTGTGGGCGGGACCATTCCCTGTTGAGATCTGATTGGCAGCATGCATTCATCCTTCTCTGCGTCCTAATTGTGGATGCCATGTGAACAGATGCTTCAAGCTTGTCTGCCATGGTATCTCCATCAAAATGGGCTGTACCTTTGAACCTGTGAGCCAAAATAAACTGTCCCTTCTGGAGGATCTAGACACTTTAGGATGCTTATTTTGTGGTATGTGAATTTGACCTCAATAAGATATGAAATAAAAAAAAAAAAATCCTAAAACCAGGCATAGTTTAGTGGCCCAGGACTGTAATCTCAGTACCTTAAAGACGGAAGCAGGATCAAAAGTCTAAGGTCATCCTTGGCTACATAGCTAGTCCAAGGCCAGCCCGGGCTTTTCTGAGCACCCCCCACAGAAGCCTCCCTAGAGAATTCCAGGAGAAGGGAGAACAGCAGCGTAGCGAGAGTGGGCGTCAGGGTCTTGGAACCTAAGCTCAATTACAGGCATCTCCGCGTCCTTTTCTGTGAAATGGAGGTGATCATGTTATAAATGAGTGGCAACGCTGTGATGACCCCGCAAAGTCATGAGCATAAAATGCCTGCACCTTCTGAGACTCAGTCGCTACAGTGTGTTGTTGGGAGGGACACCTTCTGCTCTCGCCTATGCCACAAATGCGTGCAGCCATCTTCTTTTGAGCCTCCTTGGAGAGTCATCCCCAGCCCCTCCCCCGTGGTCCCCACCTCCCCAGCGTTGGAGTTAAAGGTGTTACTGGCTCTTTTTCTACCCCACCCCACCCCCAGTATGGGTGCAGGGGATTGAATTCGGGTCCTCATGCTTGTACAGCAAACACTCTACCAACTGAGCCATCTCACCAGTCCCATCCTTTGTGCCAAGAGCTCATGTTCTACTTAGAGCACACAGAAGGCAAAGTGAGTTTACATACTGTGTGTGAGGTGGAGATATATGCTAAGGGGGAGGAGTAAATAAAGGCTGAAGATCAGGAAGTTTGGGGCAAAGTTTAAGACTTCAGTTTGATGCTTTAATCACCTGTCCCTTGCTGTGATAAAATGCTATGAAAACAGCTACTTAAGAGACCATTTACTGCCAGGCAGTGGTGGTGCACATCTTTAATCCCAGTACTCGGGAGGCAGAGGCAGGCTGATCTCTGAGTTTGAGGCCAACCTGGTCTATAGAATGAGTTCAAAGGATAGCCAAAACTACACAGAGAAACCCTGTCTTGTAAAACCAAAAAAGAAAGGAAAATGAGAGAGAAAAAGAGAGAGAGAGAGAGAGAGAGAGAAGTGTGTGCCCATTAAGCACTTTCCTAATAAGAAACCCTAGTCCCTGACCCAGCAGTCTGTTATCTGTATAGAATTCTCTGTTCTGAATATTTCTTATCAATGGATTTATGTGACATTTGACCTTTTATGGATGTCTTCCTTCTCTCAGCATAACCATTCTCAAGCTCATCCACTCTGCAGCAAGAATCAGGACCTCACTGAATAATATTCCTACATGTGTCAATGAGACAGGATTTTCCTATGACTTAGTGAATGGGATTCTCCCATCTGACAGCTGCCTTTTGGGGGTGGATCCTTTGAAGACAGAACCCAGTGATGTGGAGGGTGGGATTCACAGCTCTGACCTCAGAATTGCTGTGATGAAGGTCAGTCACATGACTGTAGTAAAAACTGGACACACTAGCTGGGCCTGGTAATGCATGCCTGTGTCCCTGGCACTGGGGAGGTAGAGGCAGGAGGATAAAAAGTTCACAGTCACCCTCAGATACTTAGTGTGTTTGAGGCCAGCCTTCAAGACGTGAGACCCTCCCCCCTCCAAAAACAAAACTTTGGATCTGGTGTATATGTAAAGTGCACAGAGCAGTTTATATACATAGTATATACATTATATATTATATACATTTATATATCTATATATTTATATACACTTTATATAAACAGCAAAGAATTTATAAGTGGGGGCAGTAAAAAGGACTGGAAAATCAGGAACAATATTGGTATAAAAATGGCCCATCCTCAGGCCAGCCATGATCTTGGCTGCCATGAAAGCTGCACATGGGATCTGTCATGCTTGCTCTTGTATTTACAGATCACTGAATACTCTAGTAGATTTTGCCATCAGTTTTTCCTTTCCTCATTCATTCAACAACCCAAATGATAGAGGTAGCAGTAGCAATGAAGTACTGTTTATGAATTTTTAATAATGAAACTGAAAATACTATGAAAAAAAAGAATTCTTTTTTTATTGGGTCATCTGGGAGGCCCAAGGAGTATGGCACCTGTCCCCAAACCTGCTAGCCTGTGCTGGATACCCTGAAGTATATGTGAAAAGAAAGAACAGGCTTTTGCAGGGTGTCCTTGGACTCTACATGTGTGCCATGCCTCTTGTGTGTGTGTACATACGCTTAACACAAACACAAACACACAATAAATAAATGTAAAAAAAAACAGTTTAATTTCAGTGGAGGGGTTCAGTATTTAAGGGTATTTGTTACCAATCCGAATGACCTGAGTTCAATACCTGGGACTGGAGAGAACTGACTCCCACAAATTGTCCTTTAGCCTCCACATACATGCCATGGCACATGTGCCCTCATCCACCAAAAATGAATGAGCATGTAATAAAGAGAATCCAGGGGAGGGTGGGGATGTAGCTCAGATGGTAGAGTATTTGCCTAGCATGCATGAAGCCCTGGGTTCTTTTCCAAATACTGCAAGAAACAAGTGTGCCAGCACAGGCCTGCCCTGTAATCCCAGCATCCCGCGCTTGCAAGCAGGAGAAACAGAAAGCCAACTACAGAAAGCCAACTTCATCCTTAGCTACATTGTGAATTCAAGGCCAGCCTGGGCTACCTGAGACCTTGTCTCAGAACAACAACAAACCACCTGGGTTAGGACAAAGGCTGCGTGTGTGAGGCGATGGATCGTGTGTGCTGTTAGCCGTGAAAGCATGAGGACCTGAGTTCGGATCCCCAGCATCCAGGTAAGGAAAAAAAAATAGGTGTGACAGCATGTGTTTGTAGCCCCGGCACATTGGGGAGGTGAGAGGGTGGAAGGAAGTTTGGGGGGTCAGACAGATAAAATTGTTCAGCTTATGGACCAGCTAATACCACAGGAACAGTGAAGTCTAGGCTCAGCAAGAGACCCTGTCTCAAAAACTAAAGTGAAGACATAGAGGAAGACAAGCAACAAAAATCTGTGATTTTCTTTCTTTTTTTTTTTAAGGATTTTATTTTGTTTCATATTTTGAGGCAGAGTTTCTCTGTTTATCCCTGGCTCTCCTGGAACTCACACTGTAGACCAGGTTGTCCTCAAACTCACAGAGATATGCCTGCCTCTGCCCCCGCAAGTCCTGGAATTAAAGGCCTGTGCCACCACTACCCGGCTATATTTTTATTATTTTAAGTTATGTGTTTCTGCCTGTGTGTGTGTGTGTGTGTGTGTGTGTGTGTGTGTGTGTGTGTGAGTGTGTGTACAGGAGTGCATGTGTCAACAGAGGCCAGAAGTGTCCAGTTCTCCTTGGAGCTGGGTTACAGGTGGTTGTGAGTCACCTGATGTGGGTGCTGGAATTGAACTTGGGTCCTCTGGAAGAGAAGTATAAGCTTTTAACCACTGAGCCATTTCTCCATCCCTGATCTGTGACTTTCATACACATGTACAAACTAGTACACCTCCAGCCCTACAAAATTCTAGTAAAGTACTTGACATTCAAGTATAAATAAGGACTTGAATTTGATTCCTAACACCCAAATAAAAAGATAGGTGTGGTGGTTTTGGCCTCCATGTGTTTGACCACACATGCACCTGTGCACCCATAAACATGAGTGCTAGGTCTGAACATATACAAAAATTCTAAATAAGTCCAAGAAAGGAGTTCACCATTAAGTCATCGGGGAAATTAAAACCATGATGTTCGTAAATATCCCAGACTGGCTAGAGTCAAAAGACTGAACACACCAACTACAGAGAGGCTGGCACGGCTGACAGGAGTGGGAGGAGATAAGAAAAGTGGAGGAGAGTTGTTCTAGGCAGCTCCACAATCCCCTCAGCCAGAGGCTCTGCAGTCTTCCCTAGGCATTACCAAAGGGAAGTCAAAACAGCTGCCCACAAGAGTCTTGTGCTAAATTCTAGAAGTAATGTTCATGGCAGCTTTCTTCATAAAAGACAAAAACTGAAAGTGTGGCAGTGCACGCCTTTAATCCCAACACTCAGAAGGCAGAGGCAGGCAGATTTCTGTGAGTTCGAGGCTAGCCTGGTCTACATAGTATGTTTCAGGCCAGCCAGGCTATATAGTGAGACCCTGTCTCAAAAAACAAAACCAAACAAAACAACTGGAAATAACCCTGGTGCGATCAACAATAGAATTGGCCAAGTGTGCCAGGCATGGTGACAAACTTCTATGTCATCTCAGTGCTCAAGAAACTGAGGCAGGAGAATTGTGAGTTTCAGGTCAGCCTGGAAATACATGAGACACTGTCTCCTCACTCTACCACCCATTCTCAAAAAGAGAAGAAAAAAATGTCCTGAATAGGTAAAATGTGGTATATTTAAAACCAATGACTAAAGTATCTAAATAAATCTGAAAAGTATTTTAGTGAATGCAATAAGGCAAGCACACACATACAATACATTCTTTCTATTTCTAGTCAAATGGGATGAGAAAATGGACAGGGCCATGCTGGATGCCTCTAGGAGGAGGGCTGAGTACAAAGGCTTTCTGGAGGGATCCAGATATTCCAGGATGGAAAGATGGCTCAGTAGGTAAACACGTTTGCTGCATAGCACTGAAATCCTGGGTTCAGTCCACAGAACCCACAGAGGAAGGAGAGAACCGGCTCTCCAAAGTTGTCCTCTGACCATCGCATGTGTGCTGTGGCACGTATGTGCCTGCATTCACACGCATGCATCCTATACATTCACATACAGTAGTTAATACTCTTTCTTTTTTTCTTTTTTCTTTCTTTTAAAGATTTTATTTATTTATTTCTTATGTATACAACATTCTGCTTCCATGTATATCTGCACACCAGAAGACGGCACCAGATCTCATAACGGATGGTTGCGAGCCACCATGTGGTTGCTGGGAATTGAACTCAGGACCCCTGGAAGAGCAGTCGATGCTCTTAACCTCTGAGCATCTCTCCAGCCCCCGTTAATACACTTTCAAGGTTCTCTGTGTTGCTATGCAGCCACCAGAATGGACTAAATGCTGAAGAGCGAGCTGATCTTCCCACTCCATGTCCATTATACTAAACAAACCTTCATCCTAAGGGCCGGACATTAAGTCAGATGCTTTTCCATTTGCCTCCCCGGGGAATCTCTTCCGCTGGTTTGCTTGTCTATGCTTCACAGATGAGGAAGCTGAGGCTCAGGCTCATTAAGCGACTTGCCTTAAGGAACTTGCTAGAACGATGAGACCAGCGCTCAGGTGGTGGCGACTTCATGCTTCTGGGCCAACTCTTTCCCTGCAGCAACCCTTTCTCCTCCCCAAGGCTTTACTCTGTTGGCAGCTGACTGGAGACAAGTTCAACACAGCCACTGAACTCATAGGTGTCAGGATTGTGCCGAGACCCAGAAATCCTGGGGAAAGGAGGCCAGGGTCATTCTCACATCTGCCTAGCTTGGGGTAGGGAGCTGAGAGTGTAGTTTTGTTTGTCTTTGTTTGTTTGTTTTGTTTTGTTTCCAAGACAGGGTTTCTCTGTGTAGCTTTGGAGCCTGTCGTAGAACTCACTCTGTAGACCAGGCTGACTTCCAACTCAGAGATCTGCCTGCCCCTGCCTTTTGAGTACTGGATTAAAGGCATGCAACCCAGCTATTTGTCTATTTTTGATGAAACTCAGGACCTCTAGAATGCTAAGCAAGCACTCTGTTCTGAGTTATAGCCCCAGTCCTAAAGTTTTGTTTTTCTTATTTATTCTCCGTGTATGGGTGTTTTGCCTACATGTACACCACATGGATACAGTGCCCTCAAAGGCCAGAAGAGGGTGTTATATCCCCTGGTACACATGGCTGTGTGCTTTGGATGCTGGGGATCAAACCTTAGTCCACTGGAAGAGCCACCAGTGCTATTGACCTGTGAGCCATCTCTCCAGCCCTTTCATTAGCCTTTTGAGACAAGGTCTCATTCTGTAGCCTAGAATGGCCTTGGACTCATGCCTTATCTCCTGGGTGTAAGGATTACTGGCATGAACCATTGCATCTGGTTCCCTAAAACTCAAATTGTAGCTGACAATGACATTGGACTTTTTTTTTTTTTTTTTTCGTTTTTCGAGACAGGTTTTCTCTGTGGCTTTGGAGGCTATCCTGGAACTAGCTCTTGTAGACCTTGGACTTTTTGATCCTCTTGCCTTACCACCTACATTCATTGCTCAGCCATGGCAGCCTATCTTTTTTAAAGTAGAAGGCATGGATGGCCGATGAACTGGAGCATCATTGTCCTACAATTCAAAATGAGCTCTTCGCATCTGTTTTGGTTTGCTTGTTTGTTGTTTGAAAGCGTCTTACTATTAGCCCAGGCTAGCCTGGAACTCACTTTGTAGACCAGGCTGACCTTGAACTCATCAGTCTGCCTGCTGGGATTAACTTATATGCCACCTCAACTGGCTTTCCATCTCTCTTTATAATGCTAGGCTGTTTGTCTCCGAATCATGGAGTTGGCCCATCAACCTCCCAGCTATTGCCTGTTACCCATATTACCTTTGAGACCTCACCCAGACTTACCACCTCCCTTCTTGCCAATATGGAGCAAACGATGTCCAACTCCAACAGTTAGCAAGCTGTTTCATATTAGAGGAACACACATGATTGATGGATTCTGACTGGATTAGCATCCAGAGTAACTAAAGCAGTCACTCTATAATTTTGTTTTGTTTCATTTTATTTGCTGTTTATTTAGACAAAATCTCACTGCGTAGTCTAGGGTAGCCTGTAACTCTCCCTCTTCCTTCCTCAGTTCTCCCAGGGGTTGGGACTCCAGGCATGTACCTCTATGAAGGGTTTCTAAACTGTTTTTAACTGCACACAATGGGCCAGCTGTCTCAGTGACCATGGTCATGGTCAGCCATCCCCTGTTTAAGAGCCATGTCACTTCTAGTGTTGGACAACACTCTTCTGTGATTTGAGAGGACTCAGATGACATCTCAGTCCTCTCAGAAAGCTCGTCTCTTGGGGCTGGGGGACTATACACACACACATCCAGTGTCTCCAGCTTCTGCCACCAAGGAGAGCACCATCTGGGAATCCCCTTTTGCCCCTAGAAGTCCCAGGATGGGTTCCATGATCTGTGTTTTCCCAGGAACTGGCAAAGGATCTTGTGAGTCATTCTTTTCTTGGCAAGTTTTACTCCAAAAGCTTGGGGTGCGACAATATGACCAAGAACCTCTTGAGGGCCTCCCTTCCCCCATAGGCCTGTGAATTCCTGGAACCGAGCAGTGGCTGGAATTCAGGAGACTGTTGGGACTAGCACAGCTCTGAATAAGGAGCCAGACATGGCCTTGGTGGGAAAGGGCCATCTAACCACCGACTACACCTTACAAACTTCTGCCGGAGGGAGGTCTAATGTCCTTTTGTCTTTCTGTCACTCAGGGACTCTGAGACTTTGCACTGTGGTTACTCTGCTTCCCAGTCAGAGGCTGATGGAAGCCCTTAGCAAAGGAACAAGACGCACCTAGGCTCCCAGGGCGGTCTAGCTCACACCAAAGTCCTTTCTCTGCCCAGATCTTGTTCCGGCACTAGGGGTATGACTTTTAGTTTTCATGGCCACGAGGTCACAGATGATTACAACAGATGTGGTAGTGGGGGAGAGATGGCTCGGTGGTTAGGAGCTCGTGGTGCTCTTGCAGAGGACCTGAGTTCTGTTCCCAACACCACATTATGCAATGCACAACTGTCTGTAACTCCTGCTCTAGGGGACTCCATGCCCCGGTCACCTGCACTCACATGCACATACCCAAATATGCATAACTTAAAGTAAATCTTTGGGGTCAGGCTTATCAGTGCATGCCTTTAATCCCAGCACTTGGTAGGCAGAGGCTGGCAGACTGCCATGAGCTGGAGGCCAGCCTCGTCTACATAGTGAGTTCCAGGATAGCCAAGGCTACATAGACTCTGTGTCAGTAAACAGAACAAAACATCAGCAACAACAGAAACAGTAGACTGTGGCTCGCCTACTGACATTATCATCGAGAGGCCTTGCAGAGGAGGGCCTAACTCCGCCTAGAGATAGGCGAAAAAGCCTCCAGGGAAGCAGAGGGCTTGCATCCTGGCAGCGATTACAGGAAGTGATGGCCACATAGAATGAGATCTTGGTCAAGCCACTTTCCACTTGTGCTGGCAAGATTTTTGTCAGCTTGACACAGGCTGAAGTCATCTGAGAGGAAACCTCAATTGAGAAAACGCCTCCATAAGATCGGCCTGCAGGCAAGCCTGTGGGTTATTCTTCTTGATTGATGATGGATGTGGGAGGGCCCACTGTAGGTGATGTTACCCAGGAATAGGTGGTCTTGTAGTGTATAAGGAAATTTAATGATGGGCTGGAGAGATGGCTCAGCACATCTGTTAAGCACACTGACTCCTCTTCCAGAGGATCCGAGTTCAATTCCCAGCACCCACCCACATGGCATCTCACAACTGTCTGTAACTCCAAGAACTGACACCCCTGCACAGACATCCGTGGAGGCAAAACACCAATGTACATAAAATAAAAATAAATTATTTTTTAAAAAGCAAGAAAACTAACTGAATAAGCCGATAAGCCTGAGGTGGGTTTGTAATGCTGCCAGCTGGAAGGCTGACGTTCAGTAGCCAGTGGACTCTGTCATTCCGGCACATGTGCCTTTGGCTTTCCTCATCTCTGAGTCCTCATGGACACTAGGGCTCTTCCATAGAGACTCTGTGCTTGTTCTTCGTTCCCTGAGAACCCGGAACCTAGAAAGATGGAGCCCACTTGTTCCCTCAACCTGCCGCTACCGTCCTTCCAACATCCTATGTCCAGCCAGTCTCCTGGATATTTACTGGTCATATCTTTCCTGTCCCCGTCTGCCAGGAGACTACTCCTGAGAATCCCAGCACTTTTCAACAGGCCCCCTGAAGCTGGTTAGAAAGGAGTACTCTCCTGGATGCTGTCTGGGATTCTCACACCACACATAGCATCCCATTCTGAGCCTGTTTCCTCAGCAGTGGAATAGGGGCTAATAGCAGCACCTTTCCCCAAGGACAAAGACCCAGGAAGCACTTGGCACTTGGTGTGTTCAGTATTCATTTATTTCAGCATCTCCATGGGCAACTAGAAAGTTTGACCTTTAGAATTAGGTCCAAACCTGACTCTGATTCCTCCCTCACAAGAAGAGGAAGTTCCTACCCAGTCCCTCACTCCCCTAGCAAGCAGCAGCTTCCTCCACTCACCCCAAGCCTGGGGATCAGTTTCAGCCTCACTCTCTGAACGCCCACACTCCGGATCCACCAGCAAGCACTGGGGGTGCTTCCTCTGTATGTACTACAATCACTCCATCTTGCCACCCATGAGCCGCTGTCACCCCCTCCTGGATGACTTCCCAGCCTTTCTTCTGGCCTCCCTGCCTCCACTGCCTCTCTCCACCCCTCCATCTGGCTGCCATTGGCATCTTTCAGAAACAGACCCTGGAACATGTGGCCACAGACTGCCTCTTCATTTACTGTCCCCAGGGATTCCACACTTTGTCCTTTCCCACAGTAGAGGCACCCAAGTCCTGCTAAGGGCTGAAGCTTCATCTCCCACTGTTCTCTGTCTGCCATCACCCAAGAGATCAGTCACACCCACCTGTGCGTGGCCTGTGCCTGAAGGCCTCTCCTCAGATCATCATTTGGGCCCTTATTCTCATCCTTCAAGCTTCCCAAAATTGCACTCTTCGGAGGATCCCCACCTGACCTGCTGTCCTCAGAGCTCTCCACCTCTTCCCCACCCACAGTCTCCAACACCGACCTGTAATCTCCTCAAGAAAGGAAAAAGCCTTGTGTTCAACCAGTGTGCCCCCACACTGAACACTGAATCTCCTCCCAAGGCGGTGGCCAGAACCAGAAGTGCTTCAACCTTTCTGTCACGGAGTTTCCGGTGTCTGGCAGATAGAGGGGCCAGGCTAGTACAGTCCCTGACTCTGGTCCTAAGTGGAGGTGCCCAGTCTAGCCCTGTCCTGCTTTCTCCTGGAGGCAAGATTTCTTCCCGTGAGACAGAGAGCTCTACAAGTTTTGAGGAGCTGGTTGAGTCAAACAGTCCTGCCCTAAGGCCCAGCAGGCACAGCTGGCTCAGCTTCAGGAGTCGGAAGGCGAGGGTGAGCCAGCTCAAGGGCCAGGTAGCTGATTTAACTATTGGATGGTTAAATAATGCCTAATTGTTGGAGTTGCAATGGAGAGCTGAACACAGACCACAACTTGGCTCAAATCTGGGGTGTGGAGAGGACCCTCCCTGCTGGTTCTGTGCACCCCCAACTCAGGAGAGTTCATGGTCAGACATGTGGCCCTAGTTGACTGTAGAAGGAGCTGGGCTGGTCCAGCCTCCTCAGGAATTCTCTCCGTGAGGCTCCTCCCTGAGCTAGCCAGGGCTGTGGAGAAGGTGAGGTGAGAGACAGGGTGTGACCCAGGATGGAGCGGCTGGCTGAGTTCCCACTCTGGGAGCCAGAGCTGATATATAGCCTCAGGCCAGGGCTGGGCTTGCCTGGCACTGCTCCTGCCATCCAGGGGAATCTAGGGTCAGAGTCTTGTTCCAACAAGTCAGATGTGGTCTGAACAGTGTTAGGGCCCAAAGCTAACTGGGGCCAACTTCCATCCTAGCATTCCTGCCATTCCAGGACAACACAGGTCACTGTTCTTTCCTTGAGAGATACAGATGGGGTCCATGAGGCTGGGACCCAGTCTTGGAGACCCAGGGAGAACCTAAAAGCTGTCAGGAGCTAACCAGGAGTAGAGGCCCCAGAGAGGAGGCAAGAGAAGCGCTGACCAGGCCCCATGTGGCAGGCGTCTCAAATGTGGGCCTGGGTTTGGGAGCTGCACAGGGACCCACTGGGGGAAATGGGTTTTGGAAGGGAGCCTGGGGTGGTTGACTGGTTGGGCGTTCTGAAAGAGACCAGGGTGGTTGAAGTAGAAGGCACCTAAGGCATGCCAAGCCTAAGTATCAGAACTGATGGAGCAGTCATCCCTAGCTGGGCCCAGTGTGAGGGGAAAGGGCTGGAGGCTGACCGCATAGCTGCATGTCCTACAAAGCTTCCGAGGGACAGTAGGGCGAGGTGTAAGAAATGATGGAGAGAACTCATCCCTAGCTGGGGCCTGGCGAGATAGCTCAGCAGTTAAGAACACTTGCTGCCCTTAAATAAAACCCATGTTTTGTCCCTAGCACCCACGTAGTAGCTCACAAGCAACCATAACTCCAAACCCAGGGATCCAACATGATGCCCTCTTCTGACTTTCCCAGGCATGGGGTACATGTGGTACACAGACATTCATGCTGGCAAAACACTCACACACATCAAATAAATCTAATTTTTTTTTTTCAAAATGAAATCTGATGGTTCATTTTTAAAGCTATCTTGGACCAGCTTAGACCAAGCTATAAATGGACAGAAAACACTAGACCCTGATAATTGATAATGCCTGTCTGTCTAGCTGTCCACCCCCACCCAAATTCTAGGATGCCCTCCCGTGTCTCATCCCAAACTAGAAGTTTAGAGTAAAAAACAAGTAAGAGCAGAACTCGCCTGCAAGGTCATGCATCTGATAAGCTTTAAAATAAACTGATGTAAAGCAGAGATGAGCCCACGCACAGATTCTGTTGAGAAAAAGACAACTGTAAGCTACAGAGGGAGAGGCAGGACCTGGAGGACGCTAGATTGCACGCCCCTATCCACTCAAGAGGAGAAAAGAGAGGAAGGGTCACGTGTCAGGGTTTATAAACTGTTCTCTGCACTCAATTGGCAGAGTGCCTGCAGTTCCAAGCCGACACCCCAGCCTTGCAAAGTCGTAAAATAAGCTGTCTCCTCCTTTCTCTATTCTGAGTCTCCAGGGCTCTTATTATGAAGTAAGGATCACAGACTTTAGGGGACTGATTCTTGAAATCTCACCCTCTATCCTGCTCCTTTCCCAGTGTCTGTCTTCTAGCTCACTCTTTCCTTAGAGGACCATCTAAAACTACTGCTAGTCTCTGCTCTACTCCAAGAGAAGCTGGACTTAGATTCAGCAAACCCACTCTGCAGGGGCTTCCCCAAGCCAACATTAACCATGTCCTTGCCCCAACCAGGGGCCAAGGCCGAGGATTCCACTACTCAGAACCTTGTCCTTACCAGGGGGCTTGTGAACAATGCCAGAGTGTTCTGGGACACAGGGAAGGGGTAGAGCCAGGTCCTAAAACATCACAGAAGAAAACTGAACATTCCCCAAGGATTTTCTCTCCTCAGCTGGTGGATCCAGACCTGGAGCAAAACCAACAACTAGATTTCCCTCCAAGGTGTACCTGGAGGAGGCTGCTTAAGGGAAGAGGGGGAAAGACCGAGTTTGCCATATCAACCCTAGAGGACTGGGGAGGACTTTGGCCTCTAGGAACTTGGGGGCTATGGAGCTTTGAGCAGGTCATGTGCTTGGACATACTGACCAATTGGTCCCAGATGATTTATTTTATTTTTATCTTTATTTGGGCAGGGTCTCACTTGTAGACCAGGCTGTCCTGGAACTCACAGGGATCTGGCTTCTCTGTCTAGTGAATGCTGGATTAAAGGTGTGAGCCACTAAGTCTGGTTTCTTCTTCTTCTTCTTCTTCTTCTTCTTCTTCTTCTTCTTCTTCTTCTTCTTCTTCTTCTTCTTCTTCTCCTCTTCCTCCTCCTCCTCCTCCTCCTCCTCTCCTCTCTCCCTCCTCCTCCTCCTCCTCCTCCTCCTCCTCCCCCCTTTCCTCCTCCTCCTTTGTTATTTGAAATTCTGGGATTGCATTTAGGGCCCTGTTCATACCAGACAAGTGTTCTACCACTGAGCCACTTCCCTAGGCCCCTAGCTGAAGCTTAACAAATAACATTATTTTCTGTGGCACAAGAACATAAGTCCACTGTAGAAAACTTAGAAAAACAAAGAGTTTCATTTCTTCAAACAATCATGTCTTGCCTTTTAGTCACATGTTGAGGGTACAGCCTGTAACCCAGAACCTGGAGACAGAGATGAGAGGATCAACAATTCAAGGCCATCCTTGGCTACATAATGAGTTTGCAGCCAGCCTGGGATACATGAGACCCTGTCTCAAAAAAAAAAAAAAAAAAAAAAAAAAAAAAAAAAAGTCCAGCTGTGCAGTGGTACATTCCTTTTATCCCAGTACTCGGGAGGCAGAGGCAGGTGAATCTCTGTGAGTTCAAGGCCAGCCTGGTCTACAGAGCAAGTTCCAGGACAGCCTCCAAAGCTACAGAGAAGCCCTGTCTCAAAAAAAAAAAAAAAAAAAAAAACAAAACAAAACAAAAAAAAAAAAACAAAGACAATTAAAATATAAAAAACCAACAACAACCAAAAACAAAACAAAACAAAAACAAATTCCAACACAGAGAGAAGCAGCAAAAGAAAGAGTTATTAAGCTCGTCTCAGATGACTGCTCTGCCCTGGAACAACAACTGAGAATACTGTATTATCCCTTCTATTTTCTCCATGTTCACATTTTAAAAAATATAAAAATGGGGTTATATCATCAATACTACAGCATTTTAAATCCAGGTGTGATAGATTATGCCTATTATCAAGCCATATGCCTATGACTCGGAGGCATGGGAGATTGCCATGAGTTCTAGGTTAGCCTGGGATACATAAGACCCTCATTCAAGCAACAACCACCACCATAAAGGCCAGAGAGAGGGCTCAGTGGGTAAATGTGCTTGCTGAAAGCTTGACAACCTGAGCTCAACAGTACAAGATAACTGACTCTATAAAGTATCTTCTGGGTTTGTTTGTTTGTTTGTTTGAGACAGGATCTCTCTATGTAGCCTGGCTGGCCTGGCTCATTATGTGGATCAGGCTGAGCTCAAACTCACAGAGATCCTCTTCCTCTGCTTCCAGAGTGCTGGGATTAAAGGTATGCATCACCATGCTTGGCCAGTAAGCTGCCCTCTGAACTCCACAAACTTGTGCACACACGCATGCACACGCAGGGGCATGCACACTCGCACGCATGCATGCACAATACACTTACAGAAAGTAAATAAAAATAAAATGAAATAATAATAATAAATAAAATAACGACTAATTCTTCTTTGCAAGGAATGAGAGAAGCCAGGGTCAGGCAGGGTTCAAACCCAGTCTCTAGAGCTGCTTTTAACTGCACTATTCAGCCACCTGCTGCTCCCTACTTCGTGGAACCCGTATCAGATCTGTGTGTGTGCACCTTAGTGATTCTACATGGAAGAACTTTGTTGGGATGGAGTTAAACTGGGGTGAGTTAGAGTAGGGTAGAATTGTCCTCCTTACCTGGTCCACCAGTTCCAGGATCGCTGGATGGGGTACCTCTACCCTGAGCTGTGGAGTCAGTTCTTGCCAGAGAGGGAAAGGAACTTGTTAAGGCCACCCTGTGCATAGTCTGCAGATGTCTGAGGTCCCCACACACTGGATGTAAAGATTAAAGTCTGTGGTGGTTTGAATAGGAATGGCCCCCATAGATTCATGTGTTTGAATGCTTGACCCATAGGGCCTGGCCACTATTAGGTGTGGCCTTGTTGCCGTAGGTATGGCTGTTTTGGAGGAAGTGTGTCACTGTGAAGCTGGGCTTTGAGGTCTCATATATGCTCAAAACATACCCAGTGTGGGCGTCTCTCCTGTTGCTTTCAGACCAAGATGTAGAACTCTCAGCTCCTTCTCCAGCACCATGCCTGCCTGCACGCCACTATGTCCCGCAATGATGAAAATGGACTAAACCTCTGAAACTGTAAACCAGCCCCAATGAAAAGTTTTCCTTTATAAGAGTTGCCCTGGTCATGGTGTCTCTTCACAGCAATAGAAACCCAAACTAAGAGTCCCAAGTTCCAAAGGGTAGAGACCAAAGCAGTTTGGTCAACTGCTGCATCTGTACAGGGCCTGCTGGCCAGCAGAGACAAGGTGGGAGGGACCTACAACACACTTGTTTTTGAGACAGGCTCTCACTATGTAGCCCTGGCTGGCCTTGAACTACAGGGATCCACCTGTCTCTGCTTCCTGAACACTGGGATCAAAGGCATGCGCCACTACCGTCAATTGCCAGCTGACTTTTAAGGGAGGAAGGATGAATGTGTGGGAAGGATGATGGATAAGGATAATGAAGGATGAGGATGGAGATGAGAACATGGAGAGCTCCACCAGCAGTGGGCCTGGAGTAGCTGGAGAAGGGCTGGGAGGCTCCAGGCCCAGCCGCTGGGCCCCCAACCCCACACCTGGTAACCCCTGAGCTAGAGCAGGAGGAAGTGGTACTGCCACTCAGCCAGTGAGTGAGAGTCAGGACTCAGCTTCCCTTCGGGACATGCCCTGAATTTCTTCAGCCCTGGTGCCTGTCCCCAACCCCAGTTTAACCCCTGCTTCCCTGTCTGTTGACTTAGGCTGAAGGGACCAGCTCCCCATTTTGGCAGCCATGACAGTAACACGTGCTTACCACGACCTTGTCTTGGTCACTAGAGGTCAGATGCCTGCCTCGTGGCAAGGAACCAATCAGAAGTTAGCTGGTGGTGGTATGCTTTATGGCTCTGGGTGTGCTTTACAGACAAGTGCACAGCAATGATGCACAGAGCATAGCAACCACCCTGGTTGGGCCTATGGGCCATAACAAACAGTTGGCCAATCAACACAGGGCAAGCCCTCCAAGCCTGGAGGCACACCAATCCTGAGCCTGTGCGTACCCCTAGACACTCCCCTTACGCTGCCAATATCTCTCTGCAGCCAGTTCAAGCTGTCTTTGCTAGCCATCCGCCATGGCGGGTGGGTGAAAGACTCAAGCTAACATGGGGTTAGCTCGTTAAACAACAATAAAGCCTCATGCAGTTTGCAGCAAGTTTTCGAATCTGCCTGGTGATTGGGGTGACCGCGGTCCTGGGCTGAGACCCTGGAGGCCTGAGTTTTCCGGGGATCTAACAAGGCAGTGATGAACCCAAGATCCCAGGAAGGCTGAGAAGGAATCCCAAAGATCAGTCCTGGAGAACCCTGGGGACAGTGGCTTGGTGTGTTTCCTTATTTGGGGGCTATGCTGTGGTTGGGCCTGGGCTGCAGCTATCTTAGTGGGACAAATCTCTTCCCATTCTTCAAGTCTTTACCCAAATGTCACTTGTCTGGGAAGCTCTGGAGTTCTCCTCACCACAGTCAAGTCCTCCTCTGAGCTCTTGCAGCTTTCAGAACATACTGGAAGAGTTGCCTGACCACTGAGAACTCACTGTGAGGCCTTCAGCGTCACACAGTAGGGCTTCCCACAGCGTTGTCCAGAGTGGTGCTGTCACCTTCTGTCCTGAGCCTTTTGCCCAGCAGCACAGGGCTCTGAATGTGAGATGCAGCAGATGGCAAGGCCAGGTCTCCGAGACACTGAATATCTTGCCCAGTGTTTCCTCTTTCTTGCTCCAAAATCCCCAAACAACAGGCCTTCGTCCTTGGAGACCTGGTTCAGAAACAGCCCCCCACCCCACACCTCACACATACGCTTCACCGTCATGAGTCTCCAGGCTGGTCTCTGGTATACAGTAGGCAGTTAATAAATTCTTGTGACACTGATTCTAAGTTCTAGTCTAGATTCTATTATGAACTTGCTATATAATCTTGGGCAAGTTACTCCATTCTCTTGGTTTGGTGGGTTTGGTGGCATATGCCTTTAATCCCAGCACTCGGGAGGCAGAGACAGGCGGATCTCTGTGAGTTCGAGGCCAGCTTGGTCTACAAAGCCAAGTGCCAGGATAGGCTCCAAAGCTACACAGAGAAACCCTGTCTCGAAAAACAAAACAAAACAAACAAAAGGCATGTTTAGAGACAGCTTTTGCTGGCTAGTTTTATGTCAACTTGACACAAGTTAGTCATTTTGGAAGAGGGAACCTTAATTGGAAAAATGCTCCCACAAGAGTGGCCTGCAACAAGCCTACGGTGCATTTTCTTCTGTAGTATTGAGGTCGGAGGCCCAGCCTATTGTGGGTGCACTCCTCTATGGCCTCTGCATCAGCTCCTGCCTCCAGGGCCCCGCCCTGCTTGAGTTCCTGCCCTGACTTCCCTCACTGATGGACTGGACTGTGCTGTGAAATCTGTCTCCTCTTTGCCTCAAGGTTCTTAAATCTGGGAGTGAGAACACAGGGACATGCCATTCCTATGTCACCATGCCAGGAGCACCAGTTATCAAGGCGACCAGGCATTGGTGACACTGAGTTGGGACATGTGTGTCCACTGTCCGGTTAGTTGCCCTCCCTGTTGCTTTGCTCCCTGTTCCCTTTGGGACACACAAGGAGCAGGATCCTGCCCCTCTCCCTCCTGGGGGAATGGTAGCATTTTTCTTTCAAGCACTCAGACAAACATTGTCACATTCCATCTCCTGGGGAAAGCAGAGACAATCTACAGAGGTGCAGACAGGCCTGAGGGAGGGCTGCCAAGAGCGAGGCTTGTCCTTCAGGTGTGAAAGGGCTCCCAGCAGGGGTCCTCTGCCGCGTCTGAGCCCAGATTAGGGACGCCTGACTTCTGCACTCCTGTTACAGCACTGAGCCTCTTTTCTCATCCATTCCAGGCAAAAACAGTATCTCCTCTCTCCTGGTGAAGAACAAAGGACTGTTCTGAGGTTCCACGTAGGCACTGTCAGTGAGTGCATTGTCTTTGTAATTATCCCCCCACTCCCTCCCGCCCAGAATCCCCCTACCCCCCCACTCCTCCACCATCCCCTCCCCCCACCCCCATCCTGAGTGCCCTTTCGCTCAGCAGGTTTCTAAATGGCTGTCACTTGAGGAGAATCTCTGCTCTTGCTGCAGACATCCGGCCTGCCCTCTGCCCCCCTGTCAGGCCTTTGTGGGGGGGATCAAGGGCCTGATTTCTTTCATGTTTCTTCACAGGCATTCTAGAGGAAGGAGGCTTGGGCTGGAGGTCTCCACCCCTCTGCTCTGGGTGACCTTGGGAAGCTGTCTGACCCACTCTGGCCTTCTTCTAGGGCCTGAAGGGAGTGATTCGATAAGAAAGTGAGTTTATTGGCACTTGGCCTTCTTGAGGGCCTGGTGGGACTGGACATTTCCCTACTTTCCCACGAGCAAATGTAATTCCCCCCCACTCCAGTGCTGAGGACCCTCATGCATGCTAAACAAGCATGCTACCACGGAGCTGTATCCCCAGGCATTTTCTACTTTTAATTCTGAGATAGGATGTCACTAAGTCGCCGGGGTGGGGTGGAATTGTGAGTCCTGGGGCTCAGCTTCCTTGGGTAGCCAGGCTGACAGAGGAGATGTCCATCTGTTCTTGACTCCATGTTTGTCCTCCTTTCTTCCCTGGCCACTGCATAGATTGAGGCAGGACCTGCTGATGGCTGGCTATGCTTCCCGGTGGCCAGTCCCTGAAGAGATGACTCTCCTAACTCTGGCTGTTTTCTGCCTCACAGAAGGTTGAGCTGTGCTAGGTTTTAGTTGTCCAAGACACTTGGCCTCATTTCCTACAACACGGATCTGTGGTCATGTGTAAGCAAGAGATGACCGTACTCAGGATATGGATATTGTTGGTTAACTTTATTGAGGGGAATCCCTACAGTCATGCTCATGGGTGTGTGTGCATTCACACACAGTGGAGAAGCACAGGCATTCACCTCACCTGTGTTCTGGCCCCCTGGGCTTGCCATCAGCCTAGAGTCCCTACTGCCCCCTCCCTGCCTTTCTACTTTTCTCTACCTCTCTGCGCACCATCCTCTATGGGTTCCAACTTGTATTGGAAGGAAAGCAATGCTAAGAGCCCTTTACACTTGCTGGTCTTGGCTTCTCCTTGGGCCACCGGAGAGCCTCTGGGAGCTTTGGTACTCACCCTGGGCTCACCTTAGCCATACCCTTACCACAGCCAGCACACCAGTGTTCTGTGTCCAACTAGTGCTATCCCACTAACGGTCCCAGCTATGAGAGTGTGTGCAGCCTCAGTCTTCCACACAACCCCTCTGCCCACATATTTGCCCTGCCCTACTGTCACTTGGTCACCAACTCTTCAGACCTTCAGACTCCACACATGCTAGGTTAACCCCCCCTCCCCCAGTTCCCTATGTTTTGTCCCTTACTTTGGGATTTTCCAACTCACACTACAGGCCCACTTTACTCACTGCCATGTCTCCAGCCCCAGACCGTGGTATCCACTAGAGGCCCAGTGGAAGAGCGGGAGATGTGTGTGGGGGGGGCACTCCAGCAGAGATCTGGCCATGCAGAGGCCCAGGGTAGGAATGAGGCACGGCAGAAAGTAGGCTTGGAATACAGGCAAGAGACCTGAGTAGCTTCCAGGGGCCAGTCAAGACAGCTCTGTGTAAACTGTAAAGTCCTGGACCAACTATGGAAAGGCCAGCCACATCAACAGCCTGAGGCTGGAGCCTGAAGCCTGCCCAACCCTCCAGCCTACCCTGCAGTTTCACAGAAAGCCATGCAGGGTATGGAGGTACTTGTTGGAATTCCCCCGGAAGACTGCGATGGGTCTGGTTTCCCAGTCACTGCTCTCAGAGGGTGACTGCAGATCAGCCACCAGAGACTAGGGCCACCAGGGCTTCTGGTGAGGATGGGAATTGTCCCTGAACCCATGACATGGTACAGCCTTGACCCAAGGGCCAGGCCTCTATAGCATCTATGTCCCATCTTTAGGCTTTTACCTCCATAAGGGAAAAAGGGGTCTAAAACACAGCACTGTATACAACCATTGCTTTAAAAACCAATGTGTAACTGGGTAGTGGTGGCACATGCCTTTAATCCCAGCACTCAGGAGGCAGAGGCACTGAGATTTCTGTGAGTTCGAGACCAGCCTGCAGAGTGAGTTCCAGGATAGGCTCCAAAGCTCCACAGAGAAACCCTGCCTCGGAAAACAAAAACAAAAACAAAAAACAACAACAATAAAAAAACCCAAACCAAGCAACAAACAAAAATAACCAACCAAACAAACAAACAAAAAATAAACCACCACTCCTCCCCCCCAAAACCCCAAAGCAATGTGTATATATTGTGTGTGCACATGTGGGATGGATGCACATGTGCACATGTGTGTGTGTGTGTGTGTGTGTGTGTGTGTGTGTGGTGTACTTGTGTATGCATATGTGGAGGCTAGAGCAGGATGTCCAGTGTCTTCCTCTATTGTTCTTCACCGTATTCCCTTGAGGCAGGGACTGTCACTGAACTGTATCTCGATTTTTAGGCTAGATCCGTTTGGCCAGCGAGCTCCCAGGATTCACCTGTCTCCACCCTCCACGGCTGGGGTTTTCTGCATGTGTGGCCATGCCTGGCTGGACATTCAGAGTCAGAGATCTTCAGGCTTGTACATTGTCCAACAAATGCTCCCACCCACTGACTCATCCTCCACTCTGGATGTGCAGTCCTTTTTGACAACGTCCACACAAGGAGAGCCTGCCAAAGCTAGGCAAGATGGCTTCTGCCTGTCTCCGTTCCTGGGAGGCTGAGACAGGATTGTCAAAAGTTTTTGTTTTTTGTTTGTTTCTGTTTTTTTTTTTTTTTTTTTTTTTTTTTTTTTTTTTTTTTTTTTTTTTTGAGACAGGGTTTCTCTGTGGCTTTGGAGGCTGTCCTGACACTAGCCCTTGTAGACCAAGCTGGTCTTCAACTCACCGAGATCCACCTGCCTCTGCCTCCCGAGTGCTGGTATTAAAAAAGGCATGCGCCACCACCGAGTGAGGCCAGTGTGTGCTATAGACAGAGAGACTTATCTGGGGAGGGGGGGCTGACCTACCACATGTTACTGATTGGTGCTGGGAGACGACCCCTGTTGATGTTCCAAGCCTGGCCCCATATGTTTCACAAAAATGATGTGCAGACTCGAAGCTGTCAGTTGCTGTTTCATTAACACAAAGCAAAATAATGTACACAAGCACTTGTCTGCCAGGCCAGACCGGCAATCCTCCCGCTATATTCTGCAAAGTGGTGGCAGGGTCGCTCCCATTTGACTGATGAGTAAACTAAGACTCACAGAAGGAGGGTCACGGTCAGTGACAGAATGGGTTGGAACTTGTACTCTTAGAGTCTGTGGATACCATGCCAGTGTTTTCCACATCAACAGGCCAGTGACCACTGGATGTTGTGCTTAGGCCAGGCCATGGTTCCAGCCCTCAGGGTAGGAACAGACACACCCAGAATGGACTTGGGTTGTGCCTCTATCAGGGGTGTGACTACAAGCATGTCCTGGAGGACATGGCCCTTACCCAGGATCTTGAAGGCCTGGAAGGGTGGGGGCTCGGGGGCTGGTGATAGGGTGGGTATTCCTGGTGGGGGTTACAGTCTGAGCCAAAGCCCAGAGGGATGGTTTAAAATAGAGAACACTCTCCGAAAACTCCATAATGAAACCATTGTGCTGGCCATTTCCTCTGAGAGCCCTGGCTGTTACTGTGACCTCAGAGCTAGAGGTAGTTCCAGGTGTGAGGCCGCATAGACAGTTCAAACCTACCTCACCTCTCTCTCCTCTCATGCCAATTCTGAGGATGAGTTGTCCTTACCCATTTTGCAGGTTTTTGGTGTACTGAGCTCAGAAAAATGGCGTGTTCTTGGTCATTTATATATTTGCAAAGAGGTAGAGTTGAGGCCTCAACCCAAGCCCATGGGTCCAAAGTTTGTACTTTGAAGCTTTCCATCGTCTTAGGTTTGGAAACGCCCAATGTCCAGATCTTTCTGTTGAACTTCCAGCAATGGATGTAGTGATACGCTGGCAAATATTTAACAAGCAACTCTCTGGAAGAAAAAGCTAAGGTATGGTTTGTCAAATTTCTCCATTTCCAAGTAGAACATACTTCCTTGGAGGCCGATGCCAGGTGACCAGTCTGACATCACTGAATATGGCCCTGAGAAGGAGGACAGCGGTCCTAAGTGTTTGCAAGCCTCTGAGAACCAGCTCCAGCACCTTACAGGAAGAGTAGCCACCCTTCCCCCAGCCCAGTGTGGCCAGTGAAGGCCATTAGACAAGTCTTTGGCGGGGAAGAGGGCGGAGAAACCTGCTCCTCCAGCCAGGGCCTGCCCAAGGGAGTCCTGGGAAACTGCCGTTAAACTTTAAGCAAGTCTTGCAAACAGGAGTGGCTACTTTGCCTGCTGTTCATGAGGATCCTGAGCAGCCCCGTTCTCTCTTCTGGCTCAGTGGGCTACCCTGGCCACACTTGCACTCAGCAGTGCGGCCTTCAGATCCCAGTCCTGTCCACTCCTACCTACTTCACAACGGGAGGAGGCTGGAACAGGAAACTGATGACTGAACAAACCCTGAGGCACCTGGCCTAGATGTGAACTTAGATCAGCCTGACTCAAAGCTTTGCTCCTTCCTGGCCTGCTGGGACATACATTGTACCCTGAGGCTGGAGCCTCTTATGTTCTGGGAGGATGGGAACCTGCCCTTCAGGAGGGGTCTCCACCAGGAGAAAGCTCAGGCCTGGTGCCACATTAACCTGGTTGGGTCTCAGTTGGCCACCTGTGAGATGGGAGCACTTTCAAGGAAGGAGGATGGAGGCAGATGGTCGGATTCATCTTTCTAGAGGGGAACGGAGGAGTCAGAGGTGGACCCCCTCCCTGGCCCAAGGGGCAGCCCTAGAACCTGGACAGGGACTGGCGTTTGTGAGGGGTGGTCTTTGAGACCAACCTGAAACCACATCCCGCCCCCTTATCCCATTTTCCTTCTCTACTTCCTGTTTGGCTGATCCTGCTGTCCTCAGTGGCTGACTACCTGCATACTTCCCAGCAGATGTACGTGGTCTCTGCATGCGCTGAAAATGAATTTAGGGCTGGCCTGATGCTTGCAGTCCCTGCCCTCCATAGGCAGAAGCTGGAGCCTCCCACAAGTTCAAGGCCAGCCTGTGTCACATAGTGAGCCACTGTTTCGCCTCTTGATACATTTTAATAAAGCTGCCTCTCTCCTCCTCACTCTGCCCCTCTGGTCCCAGTCTCTGGTTAAAGACAATCAGGTCAAAGCTGGTGTGGCCAGTTGCCTCAGTTTCCGTGTCTGGAAGATAGTGCTAGCCATCGGTGCGTAGCTCAGGTAGCTAGGTTGGTCCGGGGCGAGAGGGCGCCCCCGCGGGTGGAGCTGCGGGGAGGGGGCTGGGTGCGGGAGGCGCGGGGCCCGGCTCGCACAGCAGGTCCCCCGGGTCGCCGGCGGGGCCCGGGTCCGCGCTTCCTTCTTTCTCCGGCTCGCATCGGCCGCGGCCCCTCCTCCCGCGCGCTCCCTCCCCCTCGCCGCTGCCGCCGCCGCCGCCGCCTCCTCCCTTTCTCTAGGTCTGTCTCTCCCGGCCCGGAATCCACCCGGCCGCCCCGCCGGAGCGGCCAGGCCGCCGCCCGCCAGCGCTGCGCGCCCCGCTGGGGTCCGCCCGGGCGCGTCCGGAGCCCGCGGCCGCGCCGCAGGTGAGCGCCCCCGCCCCGCCAGCCCCGCGCCCCGCTGCGGGCTCCCGCCCTGCCCACTCCCCGCCGCGGCCCGCGACCTGCCCGGCGCGGCCTTTTGTTGGGATGCGCGGGGGAGGCCGGGCGGGGCGCGGGGGGCACCGGCGCGTGGGGACCCTCGGCCGCAGAGTCCCCAGCCCGGCTAGGCCACATCTGAAAACCCGGCCGATCGGCGCCGCCCGCGATCGCGGCTGCGGGGCCCTGCGCCCCCGGCCCGGAGTGGGGGTTGGGGGTGGGGTGGGCGCTGGGGACTGGGCTCCCTGGTGGCCACGCGACCTCCTTGGGTCTCCGGGCCTCGGTTAGGGCCTGGTGCTGTTGGCCTGGCGGAGACTGGGCCACTCTGTCCTCCCCTCACCCCCGCCAGCCCCCAGCCTCGCCCCTCCTCGGGCCCAGCGACCTGCCGGCTCCGAAGTTGGCAAAAGTTTTGGTGTTTCAGTACCACTACTAGGTCCACTTGCCCACCCGGGCAGGTACTGGAGGTGAGTTTGTGTCCCCACTAGAACCACCACTTGTCATGCTGTGTGTCTTGGAGACAACTGCCTTAGCTCTCTGAGCCAAGGCCCTTCTCAGTGATGGGTAGACGGCCAGGACTGCTAGGCTGGTTGAAGAGTGGAGTGGACAGAGGGGACTTTTCCCTGGGTAACCCCTAAACCTCTAAGGTATTCAGAGGGAGAAAAGTGGACAGAGACGTGTGAGGCTTATGAGGCCCTAAACAAGGTCTTCCCTGACTCACAAACTGTGTGAGCAATGGTGATGGGTTCACCTGGGTGGAAGTCAGATTCAGTTTCCAAGGTGGGCATGGGGGCGGGGCGCGTGCGGGGGTGGGGCGGGGCGGGCGGGGATGGGGCTCTTTCCAGACTTTTGAGTCCAAGCATCAAAGTCTCTTGTTTTCCTGGGTGATCTGAGCTGGGGGCTGCTCCTTGGATCCTTCACAGCAGTGACAGGGTCCTCAGGTGATTACTCCCTGTGCTTCTGGCAGCTAAGGAGTTGGCATGCATGGGGTGGGGTGTCAATAAATGAGTTCCACCCTGGAGCCTGCACAAGATGACTGGGGTGCTTGTGGCACAGCTGCCTGCAGGAGAGGGTAACTGTGTCTCGAAGGGTGCCCTAGAGCCTCAATATCCGAGCACCCTCCTGTGGCCCACAGCTGTGTGAATATAGTCAGCTCTGGGTTCCTTTTGCCTCAGTCTTGTCAGAAAGGAATGATCAATCAGATTGTGAAGGCACTCAGTGGTAGAGCACAGGCTTCGCATGCCCAAGGCCCTGGTGCTAGCCTTGGCACTACAGGACGGACAGATAAATCAGGTGGAGCCATGATGATCAGAGCTGTTGAGGTTCACTGAACTCCTCCTGGGGCTAGCTCAGTCTGCAGCTGGAACTGGAACTTAGACTTCAGAGGAGCTGGCTGGCTGCCCTTTAACCTGCAGTGACAGTGAAGGCTGTATAGTTTGGGGTCAGGAACAAGGCATTGTTGGAAAAAGACTCCTCCCATATCACCCCCACCTGGCAGAGCCATAAGGCCCTGCTGGAGATGGGGTGTGTCCCGGTGAGGTGGCCTTTCCACAAGGGGAAGTGACTTATAGTGTGTCACCTCTCAGCTGACTGCTTGTATCCTGGGGTACACACTGAGAATGAGTGTTAGGGGCACGCCCCATCTCATGTTCATCCTTGTTCTTCCAGCCTTAGGGCAACCCTATCTCTCCCACCCAATCCTCTTCTGTTTCCTGTCGTGTCCCTTTCCCCAGCCCCCCACCAGCCTCCAGCTTATAGGCTGCCTCCTGCTTGGGCTTTTACCCCATTCTCATCTGACAGTAGGGGTGGGAATGGAGCATGTCTGGGTCCTCTAAGTCCCAGGATCTAAGGAGGACTGGCTAAATGGTTTTTGTCCCTGTTATCCACCTGGTCCTCGGCTGTCTTTGATCGTACATTGAGCACTTACTATGCACTAGGGCCTGTGAACTTTGTTGAGCAGCTTTGTGGTAGGAGGACGACAGCTTCCTGAAGGAGGAGCTTGAGCTGGAGCAAGCAGTGGCCAGCTAGCCAAGAGTGCAGCTGGACCAGTGTTCTTCCCCTCTGCTCAGAAGGTCATCTGCCTGGGGACTTGCTGGGAAATTGTGAACAGGTCCTTGGCTTCTAGAAACTGGAGTAAGGCGGATAAGCCAAGTGGCCAGATAAATGAATATATAATCATGGCTGTGATAAGGGCAAGGCCTAGGGAACAGAGGAATCTTGCAGGAAGAGTGTAGGAGGGTTACCTGGGCATGAAGCTAGGGGAAGGTACGCCAGGCAGAGGGAGAGGTCTGTGCAAAGGCCTGAGGTGGGGGAGAGCATGGCTGTTGTGGAGGAACAAGGGGAGAGCCATGAGAGAGGATGGTCAAACAGGGCCTGCTATCAGTTGGGCTGGTCTCAGTGAGGGCTCCCAGAAGCCCTGAGAAGGATCCTGTCCTCCATTTTTACACAGGGAGCCGTGTGAACCAGCGTTAGCTGGAGGCCGCCGCACGGAGCTAATGGTCAGCTGTGCGGACCTTAGATCAGGTCTCAAGAGGAGGTAGTGTATGACACTAGGCTTTGAAGGTACAGTAGAAGTCCGACCCATGAAACCAGAGGCAGTGAGAACCAAGGCCTAGGAGGCTCAGTGCAGTGGGGAGAAACTTGGGAGTGAGCTGGAGGACAGGGATGGTCAGACAGGAAACCGGAGATCATGCTTGTGCATCTGACAGGCCTGAGTTCAAGTTCTGACTGCTGACTGTCCCATTTACTGTGTGTCTTTGGGTCCTTCACTGAGTCTTTTTGTTTCTTCTTTAAAACCGAGGACCAGCCCATCTCTGCCAAAAAAAATGGCTGTATGTGGCATTGGGAAGCCCACTGGCATCTCTGGGCTCTGCCTTGCCATCCGTGTGGCCATGGACTTGAGTGGGTGATGGCATTGGTCTGAAGGTCCCACTTTGGGCAGAGCTTGTCTAGAAGAGGATGTTGATAGGAAAGGACATCAGTGTGCTAGGTGACCATGAGCCTTGCACTCTCTGTGGCAGAAAGTCGAGCTGGGTCTAGCTGTCTGAATGTAAACTGTTAAGACCTAGAGAGAAAAGGCCACTGGCCTAGGGTTTCCCAGGTGACAGCCAGGAACGGGCTGGAGGGCTCTGAACTCCACATTCAGAATTGGTGCTACGGGAGTCTCAGAGGCCCGCAGAAGCCCTTGGTGGAAGCCCTACTGTTTGAGGAGAACTGAGGTTTGAGGTTCTCCTGCCCCTCTATGGTCTTCCAGACTTCATAGCCCTTTGTGTCTCCTATGTACCTTTCACCTCCCTGGGGAGAATCTCTCTGGCTTTCTGGGGAGAGGTCATCACTTTTGAGGGGCCTCAGTTTCCTCATCCATGAAGTGTGGCTGACTCATGGCTCCCTGGATATCCCAAGAGGATGGACATGGGTAGCTAACACATTCAGGGCTTAATAAATGTGAGCAGATTGCTCCTGGTCATGTGACACAAGGCGGAAGATATAAAATGGACTTGCAGCTGACAGGGCCAAGGAGAGGCTAGGATCCCACATGCCCTCACTGGAGCTGGCCCTGCTTCACTGCTCTTAGAGAAGGAGACCTGTTGCTCAAGGCTCATTCCACTGGCAAGCCCAGAGTCAAATCACAACCTCTTTGCTAAAGTAATCCCAGTAGCTTAATCTACTGATGTTTAGTGTACATTATATATATATTTCCTTTCTCTGGCTCAGACGAGAAGTCCTGACTCCAATTCCACAAGCTGTGTGAAGCATTCTGATGTCCACTGTTGGTTTTCATGGGAAACAGTGCTATGATAGATTAGTAATGTCTGCTCTGGGCAGAAGCTTAGCAAGCATTGTCTGTGTGCTATGTCATTCCTGATCTATCTAGACCTTCTCCTTCACTGTGGGGGGAGTGAAGGAGAAAGACTCAGGACAAGTTAGCCAAGCTAGGAAGAAAATCCTAATGTCTTTTTTTGATGTATGACTGTCTTCACCAGCCAGCCTGCCCATGACCACAACACTGCCAGATAGCCTGACTAGAGAGAAGACTAGGCAATTAGGGAGAATCCCAGAGCAAGAAGCCAGAACCCCCACCCCTCTACTTGTTGCTACAGGACTTGGGGCGAGTAACTTCCCCTGGGACTACGCAGAGGAGCTGTAGAAAGGAGAAGCACGAGCGAGAAGAAATTGAAAGATTGTGGTTTGTCTCTTCCTGTTCTGGTCCTCAGCGTCTCCATCATGGAGTTTTCCCCTTCCCTGAGAACCTGAGACATGGTCCTAGCTGGAGTTGGGTAGGGTGGGGAGTGTTCAGGATGGGGAGGGTGTCTGCCACCTATTGGCAATGGTAGACATGGGTCCTTAGGCGTCCTTGGGCCTGCTGGACTGTGCAGCCAGCACGATCGAATCTGACATTGGGGGTTGGAAACAGGCAGGGTTGGAGTGGCCCCAGGAGGCATGGTGGACTTCCTGGAGCCTGATAGCTTCACTCAGGCCACCCTGTCCAACTTGTGGCCTGTACTTGGGTTTATCTGATGTCGGTATCTACGAATTATGTTCTCTAGGGCTGCACCACAGGTAGCAGGGTGGCCCACTGTATGTGTTCCTTATCCTGGAGTGGGTGGAACCTTTATTTCTATTTCGTGGAAGATGAGCAGGGGCTCTGAGAAGCGAAGGACTATGGCTGTAGTCACCAGCAAGTGAGGTGTGAGCATGGACTCCTGGAGTCTGGGTGCTGTGGATATCTGATTCTGCTGAGTGTCCCCAGTGTGTCTGACATCTTTCTTAGGCAGAGTATGGGCTCCCTGACTTCCTGGGTACATACTGTGACTGGTGGGTATTGGGTGATCCAGGTGCATGATCTCCTGGTAGTGGTGAGGCCTAGCGATCAGTTGGTTTGGGGTTTGAATCCTGGCATAGTGGCCTGTTTGTTGCATCTGATTGTGGGGAAAATGACTGCTCCATGCCTCAGTTTCCCCAATCTGTGTAGCTCTAGTATAGCTATGAGAAGGTGGCCTGACTGTGAGGCATGCTAGTGTATGTCCAGTGTGTGGGCACAGGGCCCACTTGGTGATTTTGAGGCTGTGAGGGAAGGTGATTCTGTGATGAGGTGGAAAGACAAATTGATCTGGGAACCCTCAGGGCTGGCACTGGCCACCTTGGTCTCTGGTTGTCCTGCCCTGTGCATCTAGGAGGGGTTGCATTGATTGGAACCCGCCAGCTCCATCAAGCTACTCTGAGGCCAGCTCTCCTCTCTCCCTGCCCCTCCTGGAACCTGATCACATAGCCATCCATGACCTCCAGTGCCTAAGACTCCCCTAACTTGAGGGGCCCTCCCTAGGAGTTATCCACCATCTGGGTGCTCCAAATGCTGGGCCACATGGCCTGGGTACAAACTGCACTTTCTTTAGGTAGTGGCAGGTAGAGGCTCAGAGAAGGGTCCGAGCTCTGCATAGCTCCTGGAGATGTTGCCTCTCAGCACAGAGCTCCTTCCTCAGCCCCAGCCTCCCTTTTCCCATGTGTCTCTGCTGTGGGTTACCCCGCAGGTGCTTTGAACCACTGACTGGTTTCATGATTGCTTAGATAGTTGGGTGCCCATACCTTTGCCTGTACAGGTCCTCCAATGTCCCCTATTTTATTGGATAGGTGTGTGTGTGTGTGTGTGTGTGTGTGTGTGTGTGTGTGGTCTTGCTATATAGTCTAGGCTGACTTGGAACTCATCTCGTAGCCCAGACTGGCAGCAGTAATCCTCTTGCCTCAGTTTTCTTTCTTTCTTTCTTTCTTTCTTTCTTTCTTTCTTTCTTTCTTTCTTTCTTTCTTCCTTCCTTCCTTCCTTCCTTCCTTCCTTCCTTCCTTCCTTCCTTTCTTTCTTTTTTTGTTTTGTTTTCGGAGACAAGGTTTCTCTGTAGCTTTGGAGGCTGCTTTGCAACTCAGTAGATCAGACTGGTCTCGAGCTCACTGCCTCTGCCTCCCAAGTGCTGGGATTAAAGGCGAGTGCCACCACCGCCTGGCTTGCCTCAGTTTTCTGAGAGTTGGGATTATAGGGTCCACCATTACACTGGGCTAGGTACCCCACAGTTGCTCAAGGCCTCCAGGAGCTAAAGTATCTCTGGCTGTCCCCTTCCCCGAAGTCTTTTCCCAGAGCCTCCTCTGCCTCTTTCTCTGCTGTCTTTCAAGGCTCCCGCTCTGTCTGTAGGTGGCAAGCCCTGACTCTAGGCTGGTTTTCTCTGCCTCTAAGGAAATGTGTGGTAACTATCACTCCCAACAATATAGCTCTTGATAGTTTACAGAGCACTGTGTGTAGTTACCCGTGCACCCCGGCAGGGCTGTGAGGGAGATAGAACCCACGGAGCACCTTCATTTGACAGGTGAGGAAACTTGCCTCAGGTTGCCTCTCCCTGCTTGGGCAACTAGAATACTCCTATCCTTCTGAGTCTTGAGTCTGCCTTCTCTGTGAGTTCCCAAATGGATCGGAGAGGTAAAGTGGCTTCCCTGGAATCACACAGCACTGAAGGGGTGACACTGGGAGGTTCCTTCTATGTATTCAGTGGCCAAGCTGTGCCCTGTGGACTTTGTTCCAAGCTTTGCCTAGTCCCCAATGGAGGCTGAAGTCGGTCCTGTTCCACCTGCCTCTGCTGGGAGCCCAGGAAAATGGCGTCTTCCTTGTCCACGTCAGGAGGCAGCAGCTTTTCCTCTTGGGTTGGAACATGACAAGCTCCTTCTCCCTAAATATCTTCCAGCTTTAGGAAGTTTTCCCTCAGTGGTCGAGGTTGAGGGGCAGGAAGGGGAGATTTTCCCAGGCAGAGGATGGTATGACCAGAGCCCTGCAGGTGGGCAGCCTGGGGTCTGGGGAAGGTGGTGTGGGTTGAGTGGGCCTCCACTGCAGAATTTGCCTCCTGCTCCCCACCCCCACCCCTCCAGGTGTTCTAAAAGCCTGGAACCAGATGAGCCACCGTTCTATTTGGGGACGATTCTGCTGTTCCTGTTTCAATCCTGTGCCCTAGTTTTAGAAGCAATGTGGGTTTGGTTACCAGTTGGCCACTCGCAGGCAGCTCCCCCTCCACCCACTCGGCCCACACCTTGGATCCGTGGGCATCATGGCCAGAACAGGCCTTGGCTACCTTTGAGGTTGCCTGCCTTTGGGGCTGTCTGCATAGTCCTTGATTAGCAACTGATGGTGCCTGAGCCAGTGATAGGACACACACCTGGTGGGGTGAGGGAGGGGCACAGGAGGCTGCCCCCAGGCTCTGAGAGGAGATGTACTGTGGAGGACAGGGTGACATGATCCATCTTGGGGGCTGATTTGGGACTCTCTGGGAGTAATGCTCTGGGAAGCTAAGTACAGACCCTGATGGTTGCTCTACTGTAAGCTAGGTACCACAGGAATGATGTCAGCCTAACAATGCCAGGTGGGCTTCCCAGAAGTGATACCTAGGACTTAAAGGGTGAGCAAGAGGTCATGAGAGAAAGATGAGTGAGGGCATGCTGGACAGAGGGAACCCAGGAACTAGAGGGTGTATGTGTAATGTGGGGTGTGTAGCCGTGAGAGTGGGTGGACGCGAGCATAGCCTGGGGCTGTGGTCATGTATAGGCACTAAGAAGGGGCCTTAGTCCATCCAGCACACTTAGACTTTGTTGTCATAGAGTGATGGGAGCAGGGAAGGTGTAGGTGGTGGAGGGCAGAGGAGGATGAAGTGGGGCTGGGGTTCAAAACAGGGATCAAAGTCCCTCACTGGGTGGAGGACAGAAGCTGGCCTAAGGAGGAGCCTGATCAGGGCCTGGTGGTGCAGTGTGCCAGCTCCCTCTGAGCACTGGGAGCTGGGATTTGGACCTGGTGCCCTCTGTGGATACCCCAGGCATAATGCTGAAGTGTTTACACACAGCCTTATGCGGTGGGAGGTCCCTGGGGAGATGGATGTACCCAGTTCTGTGGATCATGCCTGGCTCAGGCTGTGTGGCCTTGCTGCAGTGGCCTAGGGAACTCTGCTGAGTGGTTCTGTCTGGGAATAGGAAGAGCCTGGTGGGGGTGGGAGTGGGCAGGGAGATTTGCCATGGTCGCCTCTCACAGCATCTCTTGGTCGCACTGTCCCTCAGGAAATGGGGGGATCCAATGGTGGGTTCCACAGGCACCTGGGGTGGGCTTTGGTCCAGGTCCCAGCCTCCTTCCTTTTGGGTGAGCCTCCCAGGGCACAGTCCTCCCTCTCTTGAGCTCTCCATGGTCTGAGAACTGTCTACTGTGGGATACAACAGGCCTGCCTTTGAAGCCTCACTTGGACTCCAGCTGGGAGAGCTTGGCTAAGCGATTTTGCCTTCCTGAGCCTCAGTTTCTCCCCCCACAGAAATGGAGGCTAGCCTTTGGAGGGCTGTGTCTAGTGTTGTACAGTCAGTCCTGGGAGAACCTGGCTCAGAGCCGAGGCCTTGCTGAGCTGCCAAGGGGCAGCTTCCGGGCACCCAAGGCTCTCAGTTCCAAGGACAAAGCCCCTTTGTGGGGAGACAGATGGAGCCTGGGAGCCCCCTCCCTGGGGAGCAGGGCTGTCTGCCCCTCCTCTGCTCTCCATCCCCTGGGAGAAGGAGCTTTCTGAGACCAAGGGTGGGAATCCAATGGGTTTCACAGCCTGGCCATTCTGGCTGGGGAGCTCAGTGTCTCTTCCCTTTCTTGAGTACTTGTCAGGGGCCCGGGCATCCCTGGCAAATCCAAGCCTGCTGTGGGTGCCCTGTGCATCTGCCCTTCCATCCGCTAGTCATCCTCTCCCTCACGCATTCATCTCCCCATTGGTCCATCTTCCTTCCATCCCTCCACCCCAGGAGACTCCCCTTGCTGGGCCTATGCTTTTTGACGACACTGACTGCTCTGTCCTGAATGTGTCCAACTGTTTCAGCAGTTTCTTGTTAGTTCGTTTTTTTGTTTTTGTTTTGTTTTTTTTTTTTGTTGTTGTTGTTTTGTTTTGTTTTTTTCGTTTTTGAGAAAGGTTTCTCTGTGTAGTTCTGGCTGTCCTGGAACTTGCTCAGTAGACCAGGCTGGCCTCAAACTCACAGAGATCCGCCTGCCTCTGCCTCCTGAGTGCTGGGATTAAAGGCGTGAGCCACACCGCCCAACACTGTATGCTAGTTTTAATGTAACACTTACCACCAAATAGCCAGTTGTTAGCAAGTACAAGTGGACCTGAACTCATCCAGAGATTGCTGCCATCAGAGTGAAGATTCAGTCCAGGAAAGAGAAGTTGAAGGCCTCAGACAGGGCTGAGGGACCCTTAAGTCCCCTGAAAAATTCTCTTTTGAACTCTGACTGGAAGAGAGTGGGGTTGGCTGGGGTGCTGCCATTGAAATGCCTATTGGAGCGGGTGGTGTGAGTCCTGAAGCCTCAGAGACAGTGAGGGTGTGAGGCGCGCACGTATGGGGTGAGGGGGGTAAACTCTGGGCAAAGAGAATGGCCTTAGGCAGGAACATGCTGTTTCCAGGGAAGGGAGAGCTATTGACCTGTACAGTAGAGGGAAATGAGGGGAAGGGTAGAGCCGGTATGGTGACCAGCAGGGTTTTGGTGTCCCTGTACCTTTAGGGTAGGACCTGTGGGGAGGTCAAGGGCTGAAGGATTTGGATCGGCATCTCTGAGAAGCTTTCTGGCCCAGTTTGGCAATGCATGAGAGGACAAACACAAGTGTTTGGGGCTGAGGCTGACAAGGTTTGGAACCAGACTATTGAAGACAGGAAACTGAGGCTGAGCATGGCTTCTTCATGGCCAGGATCACACAGTGAGCAGGGCTGGGTTCGGGCTGTCAGGGCCTAGGGGACCTATGGCTTTAGAGAATACGGACCCTGATCCCCAAATCCCAGCCAGCAAATTTTTTTCTTTTTAAGGTTTTTGAAGACAGAGTTTCTCTGTGTAACAGTTATGGCTGTCCTGGAACTCACTCTGTAGACCAGGCTGTCCTCCAACTCACAGAGATCTGTCTGCCTCTGCCTCCCAAGTGCTGGGATTAAAGGTGTGTGCCACCACTGTCTGGCCCCAGCCAGCAATATTAAAGTATTTCTTATCTTGGTAAGCAGAGACTACTCTGTATGCCTCTAGGCTGGGGAAAGCTTGACTCCAACTTGCTGTGTCAACTGAGCATCAGTTTCCTCTGCTGCTAATAGTCTTTCCCACACAGTGCTTCGGGGAAGCCTCAGGCATTGCAGGTGTCTGGGGTGTGAGGGCCTGCACAGCCACAGCTGGACTTCGGCCAAGGCTGGAGTTCCTTTTCAATATCTCAGCACTTTGGGGTTGAAGGTTCCTGGAATCAGAGCTCGAAGTCTCTTTCCACATGGGGAAACAGTCCAGAAGGGCACCAGTTTTCAGAAGGCCTCCTAGCCTGGCAGAACACGTCAGTGTTCTGAGCTGGGTCACTTAACTGCCTAGCTCCAGGGCCCAGCTCATCCTGCCCTTCTCAGGCTCCCCTCACTTCCTGGCCTTGTCTTCCTTCATCCTGGAAGCTGGTTTCCAGCTTCTTGACATTGCAACATAATGTTGTCATCTATATGGTTCATGTCCCAGGGATTCTTGAGTTAGAACAATAAAACCGGGTGTGTGGGGGGGAATCTTGTTTTAAGCAGGTTGCAACTTTGTGTTAGGTTACAGTCATAACTGACCTGGGGTACTGTGGCCTGGATGTCAGGCTTAGAACACAGCCTAGTGGGAAGAGATCTTGTTCTTCCTGGAACAGGTCAGGGGCTGAAGTCCAGAAGAGAGTAACAGGGACCAGTCTGTCTACACCGGGCTTGAGGTGTGAGCCTCATTTTCTACTTGGTTAGCTTTTATCTTCCTAGGCTGCAGGTCCTGGGTCAGCATCCCCGTGCACACCCCCCCCACCTCCCCGCCTTTTCCAGGGCCAGCTGGAGCCTGCGGGCACTCTGCCCAGTGACACTGGCAAAGCCGGTTTGAGGCTTAGACAGCCCCCAGCATGCTTGCACTGAGAATGCAGGATCAGGCATGTTCTGACTGCTATGGCCCTGGGATCTGCCTGCTCCCCCACCCCCATGCACCCTCTCTCACTCCTGCTCACTCCTTACTCACTTGGTTGACACCATCCCCCACCTCCCACCCAGTTCCTAGCTCAGGCCTGTTGCTGGGTGGGGCCCGGGACTGGAACTGCTTTATATTTTACATTGGCTGTATAAGTTGGGTGGTCAGAGTCTCTGCTGGAAGCTCGTGCAGTGCAGGGGGCAGGGAGAGAAGGGGATGGGGCCTAGTCCCTGGGATGAATAGACCTGTGGTTTAGGCTCTCTCTCCTTCCTGGGAGGCTCTAGGTGGTGCCCATCCTTCCCCCTAACTACCCACTCACCACTTGTCCACCTACTGTCTATCCACTCATCTACCCCCACCCTGCCATCTTCTATCCGTCTGTCCATCTGTCTATCTATCCATCTGTCCACCTACTTACCTATTCACCCAGCTGCCTGTTCCTCAGTGGGGCCCATCCATGTACATATCTACCCATTCACTTACCTGTCTATCCTTTCACTCATCCACCTACCCAGTCATCTTCACCCTTCCATCTACCAGTCTATCCTCCTATGGCGATGAACATGCATGGATGGATGACGGATGCATGGATGATGTAGCCAGCCATGTACCCTGGGCACTTTTATGCACCAGGCAGTATTCTGGAGGCTGGAGACACATCAGAGAACTAGCTGGACACGGTCCCTGTCTTTGCAGTTGGTTGACCTACAGGGCAGCCAGAAAAGCAGCAAACAAGGGACGTGGTCTGCTAATGGGGGTCAAGTGCTGTGGACCCTACATAAAACGGAGGGGAAGTGGGTGGGCATCCAGGAAGGTGCTCACACTGAAAGACTGGCTGGCATTGCGAGTGGGGTGGGCTTACAGTTCTCAGGAGGAGATCCTAGGGAGGGAATACCAGTGCAGAGGCCCTGAGACGGCCTTGGAGTGTTGGGGCAACATCAAGAGTCTGAGGAAGGAGAGAATAGAGGAGGAAGAAGACAGAAGGACCTGAGGGGCGGGGGCCCGTGTCCAGGGTGGACTGTGGGCTGGAAGTGGGCAGGGCTGCAGTACATGCTGGCGAGGAGCAGATGGTTGTCTGTTTGGAGTACTTGGTACTGAGTACTGCAGTACTCAGGCATAGTTCACTGTTTAACGTAGCCATTTTCTTTCTGTATGGAGAGCCATAGCAGAGCCCTCCACCCCTCCCCCTTCCTTTGCCGTCCCTCATGTCATGCTAAAGTAGATCTCCGGTGCCCCGTGTTAAATGTGCCAGTATTTCTGCACAGCCACGGGTCTGTAACCTGCCTAAAGCCCACCGTTCCTTCCTACTAGCGGCCCCCGCTTTCTCCTGGTACAGTTTGCTGCTGAGGTTGATGTGAGTCATATGGGCAGCCTCTCTGATAGCCCGGGGCCTATCACCCAGTGGGTGCTCCGCACACAGTAGCCACAGCTTTGATGGGCAGCAGATATGCAGGGCATGCTTGCTGGGCTCTGGGTCCTATTCTCAGGGCTTCACAGACAGGAACTTACTTCATTCTCGTGGCTGTTCTTTAAAGTAGGCTGTGTGTGTATTCTGGTTATATAGGAGAGGAAACAGGCACAGAGAGGTAGAGAAACTGTGCCAAGGTCTCACAGTAAGGAAGGGCTGGAGCTGGGTTTTGATTCAAGGTGGTTCTGCTCTTGATCCTCATGTTGAGGGAGGGCTCTGTTAGCCCAGATAAAGAGGGGTACCGCTTTTCACCTGGGCAAGGACAGGTGAACTGACTGTGATCAGCCCCTGAGGAGGAAGCATCGTGTGTGAAGGCCCAGCAGCTGGAGACTCCATGGGAGGGGGTGGAGGGAGGTGGAGCAAGCAGCAAGCCCCCCACAGGCAGTGAGGTGTCTGGACCATCTTGCTGACCTCTGCCTCCGCTCATGCTCCCTTGTCTCCAGTGCATGGAAAGGGAAAGGAGATGGCACCTGTGGACTAAGGGGTGGGGTAGAGCTTAGGACTACTTGTGCAATGGGGCCTGGCTACTTGGTGTTCCTGCCCACCCATGTCCCCAAGGGAGATGCCACCTGGGTGTGGGTGGGGAGGAGGGGGCACTGTGTTCCCGGAGTTGAGAAGCAACCAGAGCTGTTGGCAGGGAACAGCGGGCACCGTGGGCAGGGGCCGGCTGGCAGCCCCCCTCAGGGCCCATCCTCCTGCTGCCAGTATGGAGGGGCCATCCAGATGACCTTGGAGAAGCTGGGGAAAGATTGTAACTTGTTACCTCAGTGTCCCACCAAGGTCACTCCCCCATCCTGAGCTTGTGCTTAGTGTCCAGACGCTGCCCAGACACTGGCTGAGGGTGGCCTGCCTAGTGTCACACAGTGATCTCCCTGAACTTATTAATAAGCCATTTTGGGGTGTCCCTTAGGCCTTGTGCCGGCGGCTCCTCCACTAAGTTGGGACAACTCCAGCCACACCTTCCTGTCCTCCCTGCCTCTTTCTGGGACAGTGTGGAAAGGAAGGGTTTGCTGGACCCTGTCTTTAGATGTTAAACTATGAGGCCACAGGCTGCTAGAACTCCATTTTGAATGGTCTGAACTCTTACAGAAGGGTCTGTCCCTACCCCACTGCTCCTGTCTTGCCCAGGAGTCTGCATTGGAGCCGTCCATGTGCTGGTTCCAGGAAAGACCAGCCCAGCTGCAGGCTCTTCTCGTAGAGCCTTTTGTAGCCCCTGGGGGCAGCCTGATGTAGGAAAAACCTGGGGGAATGTCACAGGAGTCACCAGCTGTCATAGGATGGGACCTTAGACTCACTTGTTTCTCCTCATCAGTAAAATGGGCTTAACAACACATAGGGCCAGGCGGTCGTAGCACACACCTTTGATCCTAGCACTTAGGAGGCAGAGGCAGATGGATCTTGATGAGTTCAAGGCTAGCTTGGTCTGCAGAGTGAGGTCAAGCAAGGCTACACAGAGAAACCGTGTCTCAAAAAAGAAAAAAGAATGACACAAAGGACTGATATTGTGGCACATACCTTTAATTCCAGTACTTGGGAGGGAGACAGAGGTAGGTGGATCTCTGAGTTCAAGGCCAGCCAGGTCTACATACTGAATTCTAGGATAGCCAATGCTGTATAGTGTGACTCTTATCTCTAGAAAAATCATGAAAGTGCTGGGGATGCCACTGGGTGTTAGGTAGAGTGCTTACCCGAGGCCCTGGGTTCAGTCCCTACCACTGTGTAAACTGAATTTGGGAGGTGAAGGCAGGAGGTCAGAACTTCAAGGTCATCCTCAGCTATGATGTGCGTTTGAGGCCAGCCTGGGCTACATGAAGCTCTGTGAGAGTTTCAGTCATCGCTGCTGTTGTGCGTTATTTCCTTAGCCCTTCATCCTGTCCACATTGTTGAGCCACTAGTGGAAGGCTACCCAGGTAAGCAAGCAGCTCCCATGGTAACGCTAAAGACAGATTTATGGAGCAGGTGCCTGCCCGCAGGGAGGACATCCCTCTTGTGAGATGGGTGATGCCCTCACAGGTCCTTTGCCCCACCACAGGTGGCCATTGCTGGGACCTGTCTGAATGTCAGCTGGGGGCCCATCCTTTGGCCCCTCGGGCTCCCGTGCTACCACCCTGCACCTCTGTCTGGGAGGCCGGAGGGGAGGCTGTGGTAGCTTGACTCCTGGGGCCTGTAGTGTGTACCCCTCTTTCTGTCTGGTCTCTGTTCCCCATTGGAAAAATGAGCTGACCTGTGAGCTTAAGGCTCCCTATGAGGTCAACTGGGACAAGTGACCTTGGGAAGAGGGCTAGAAGATATCTGAGACCTCAGATGGTGGCTCAGGCACCTGACTTAGCACCTGAGTATTTCCTGGCAACTCTGCAAAAAGACATAGCTATCTGTCTGTCCCTGTGGTCAGGGTCTGGGAGAACTGGGGAGCTGGCAATGAGGGTCAGAGGAAAGTCCCTTGCCAAAGCAGCTGTGGGCTAGGGTGCTGCCCCCAAGAGTGACACCAAAGGAGGTTTCTAAGGACTTGTCCAGGATATACCAAACCATGATGCTCCCCTGCCTGGCTGGGTAGGTGCCTGTGGAGACCCCTGCACTGCCCAATCTACCCACCACCCCCTACTCATTCCTACATGGCAGATGTGCCTGCCTTCCCAGTGCTCAGTGGTACTGTGGTGTTCCTGGCCTTGCTGAGAACAGCCTAAGGGGGAATGGGCAATGGCAGGCAAACACAGGCCCTGCTGGTGCCTTCACTGAGGATTGGTCCCTGGGGTATAAGAGACTGTAGATCCCAGATAATCCCAGCTTCCTAGTGCTGTCTTTTTTTTTTTTTTTTTTTTTTTTTTTTTTTTTTTTTTTTTTTGGTTTTTTTGAGACAGGGTTTCTCTGTGGCTTTGGAGGCTGACCTGGAACTAGCTCTTGTAGACCTGGTTGGTCTCGAACTCATAGAGATCCACCTGCCTCTGCCTCCCGAGTGCTGGGATTAAAGGCGTGCGCCACCATCGCCCAGGTCTAGTGCTGTCTTTTAGCTGCTGGGTGACCTCAGGCAAACAGCTAAACCTCTTTGTGCTCCAGTTTTCTCTTCTACAGAAGAGCTGACCACATGGGTAGGGCGGAGCATCCTGGATCCATGCATGGAGTGTACCGCTTAGCATGGTGTCTGTCCCTGGGAGTTTGTCCTCTGGGATGGGAGAAGGGGGGTCTGAGAGTGCTGGGTGACTTTGAGCAGTCCCTCTTCGGATCTGTGGGGTGGGGGCTGGGTGAAGCTCTGCTGGTTCTTCCTTTGTGTGTCTCATCCCTTGGCTGCAGCCAGCTGGTGTGTAGTAGGTTCTCAGCCCAGTGGCTTTTCAAGGATGGGTGACTGGAAGACTCCCTTTGCCAGAGACTCCATCCCTACCATGGGGACCCTGCTCCTCCCTGCAGCCCTTCCTCTGCAGGAAGCCTGCCTGCTCTCTGCTGCTAGAGCACACTGCTGCTCTCGCACGCACGCACGCACGCACACCCACTCAAAGGCTCTGGGTGACTGGGACAGTCACCTGGTGTCCATAGTAACATTGATCACTGGCGCAGACTGTGGCTTACCACAGCCATGTGGAGAAATCACTGACAAACATCCTTCTGCAGGACAGAATACGGAGGCTAAGAACACTGAGTGGCCTGTGCAGCCATGACAGGCTGAACCAGGATCTGAACAGAGGCAGGTAAGTGGGGTGTATGTCAGTTTCTGACTCAGGGAGGGGGGTGTCTCATGTAGTCTAGGCTGACCGTGAACTAACTATGTAGCCTGGGCTAACCTCTAAGTGGCTAGGTAACCCAACTTAATGCAAAAGCACAAGCTCACCTCCAACTGACTGTGTAACTCAGGCGACTTACACTATGTAGCTCAGGTTGGTCCTGAACTCATGATATTGACTCTGTTGTTATAATTTGGGTACTGTTGACAGAGTGTCTTTTAGAGAAGCAGTAGCCATGTGTGCTGTCCACCCTAGTTGCCCTCTCTGCTACCATACTAGAGATGTTACTGGGTTTGAGGCTAAATTAAAGAAGTATCAATTTGCCAATCTGTTGGGTGAACACTGATTTCTAGAATAGTTTACAAACATCACAACGATATAATATAAACTCCCATGACATTAATCCATTTGGTCCATCACATGGTCTTGACAGAGCTGATTGGCTCTGTTCACTTAGCATAATATTTTCAAGATCTACTTAGTTGGGGTATCATGTATCCAGTTGTACCAAGACTTCTTGTCAAATAATATTTCATTGTGTGGATATTCTGTCTGTCTGTCTGTCTGTCTGTCTGTCTGTCTGTCTGTCTGTCTGTCTCTATCCTCTGACTCTCTGTGTGTAGGTGTGTGGGTATGCATGCCTGCATGTGCTCACTTGTTTGATGTCTTCTTCAATCACTTGTTCATCTTGATTCTTTGAGATAGTGTCTGTCATTGAACCTACACCTCACTGTCCCAGCTAGACTAGGTCGGGAAGTCCCTGGTATCCATCCCTGGGGTCACAGGCACATGCTGTCATGCCTGGCTTTATATAGTGTTGTGCATCTGAACTCAGACTCTCATGCTTGCTTAGCAGGCACTTTGCCCACTGAGCCATTTCCCCACACCCCATATAGATCTATTTTTAACACATTAAAATGTTTTTGAGGGCTGGTGAAATGGCTACATGGGTAAAGATGCTTGTCACCTATGCTGACAACCTGAGTGTGATCCCTGGAGCCCACATGTAGAAGGAGAGAGCTAACTCTTCCAGGTTGTTCTCTGACCTCCAATGCACAGAGTGGCAAGAGCATCCCTCCCCCAAACACACACACACACACACACACACACACACACACACACACACACACACACAGTAGGGTTAGAGTGATAGCGTATTGATTATGAGCACTGGCTGCTCTTCCAAAGGACCTAGGTTCAATTCCAAGCACCCACATGATGACTCACAGCCATCTGTAACTGCAATTTCAGGAGATCCAACACCCTCTTCTGCCCCCCTTGAGTGCAAGGTATGTGCAGGGTGCACAGGCATACACGTAAACAAAACACATAAAATAATAAATCTCCAAAAATGATATGTAATAAAAATATTTTTAAATTTACATAAAACTGTATGTGTTTATGTGTAACATGAAACCCTCCCTCACTCCTGCTCTGCAATTGCCATCCCCCCAGCCACTGTGTGTATGTGTTTTATAATGGTCAAACCCGAGTGAATCTGTTAGAAACCCAGACACTCCGTTTCTAAGCTGTGTGAGAACATTCAGGATCACTCCTTGCAGGTTTTGAAATGTGCAGTACATTGTTACCTGTTGGCATCCAGCTGTTCAGTGACAGGCACACAGGGACTTTAGTCACAATGGTCAATCTCTCTCCATCCCCTTGCTTTCTTTCTTCCTCAGCCTTTGAGAAACACTGTTCTACCCCAGCTTCTATGATGTCAACATTTCTTTAAAAAAGATTTATTTATCTATTTTTTGTATATAAATGTTCTGCCTGCATGTATATACTGTATATCAGAATAAGGCATTGGATCCCATAGTACTACAGTTAAAGACTGCTGTGAACTGCCATGTGAGTGCTGGGAATTGAACCCAGAACCTCTGGAAGAGCAGCCAGTGTTCTTAACCACTGAGTCATTTCTCCAGCCCATGCTGTCAACTTTTTTTTTTTTTTGGTATCAGATTCCATTATAGACAGTTGTAAGCCACCATGTAGTTGCTGGGAATTGAACTCAGGACCTCTGGAGGATTAGTCAATGCTCTTAACCACTGAGCCATCTCTCCAGACCCATGATGTCAACATTTTTTTAAAAAAATATTTTATTTATTTATTATGTATACAACATTCTGCTTCCATGTATATCTGCACACCAGAAGAGGGCACCAGATCTCATAATGGATGGTTGTGAGCTACCATGTGGTTGCTGGGAACTGAACTCAGGACCTCTGGAAGAGCAGTCAGTGCTCTTAACCTCTGAGCCATCTCTCCAGCCCCGATGTCAACATTTAAAAAAAATTATTTTTATTTTAAATATGTGTATGTGCATGTGTGTGCGGATTCCTGAGGTGGCTAGAAGAGAGCATCATTCCTCTGGAGCTGGAATTACAGATGGATGCTGGGAACTGAACTTGGGTCCTCTGCAAGAGCAGCAAATACTTTTAACTGCTGCCTCTCCCACCCCAGATAGTAACTTCTTGAGGCTCTGCATGTGAATGAGATCAGGTGGGACTTTTGGAGCCTGGCATATTTCACTTCCCACTTGTCCTCCAGTTCCATCCGTGTTGATTTATTTCTTGGTTGGTAGATATTGGGCTGTTTCTTGGCTATTATGAGCACTGCTGTGATGGACGTGGCATTTACCATGTCCCTCTAATGTACTATTTTATTTTGAAACTGGAGGGCAATTTTATAGGAGTTTGAGAGGAAAACACCAGGATAGGCAGTTGAAGACCTCGGGTGTCAGGAGGAGGGAGATGGATAAGAAGAAGGGAAAATCATGCTTCCTGAGTTGGAGGCCAGGAATCCAGGTGGGCTCTGTAATGGACATCTGCCAGCCAGCTGCGTGGCATTAGGAAACTCTTCAGATGGAGTAAGGATGCCCAGTAGTGCTCAAGTGCCAGGCCGAGGGAGATGGAAAGATGAGAAAGACAAACTTAGACTTTCCAAGTGGAACTGAGGCAGTGGGTGGGCACAGCAGTGAGCTCTAAGCCTAGTGTTGCTCCTCTGATTGTACCCAGCAGGTGTACATTGTACAACTGTTGGTCAGTTGACGGGTATTGTGTTGTTTCTGTGCAATGCTGCCCTGTGAGCTATGGGTGTGGGTTTTTGTGTGGTTGTATCTTGAATTGCTGCTGATGTGTACCTGGGAGTGGACATCCTTTTAAAGGAAGGCCAGACTGTGTTTCCAAGTGGCCCATAGCTTGATGCCCCACAACAATAGAGGAAGGTCCAAGCGCCCCGTGTTCTCGACAGTGCTTGGTGCTGCTGTCTTTCTGATAACAGACGTTCTGTGGGTGAAGCACAGCATCTCACATGACTGATTTGCCTTTTCTTGTGGGTGCTGGAGATGTGCTTCTGTCCATGTCGCTGCAGATTGGTTCTTGGGAGAAATGCCTGTTTGTGTCCTTTGCCCATTTTTAAATTGGATTGTGGTTGTTGTCCAGTTGTAGTGCTGGGGTTTACATCTGGGTCCTCACTCATGCCAGGGCAGTGCTCTGCCACTTAGCTCCCAGCCCAGGATTTGTTTTTAACTTTCACGTATGTATTTGTGTGTGTGTGTGTGTGTGTGTGTGTGTGTGTGTGTGTGTGTGTGTGTGTGTGTGAGTACAGGTTGCCTCCAGGCCAGAAGAGGTTGTCAGTTCCTCCTAGAACTGGATGGAGGGTACCATTGGTTGTGAGCTGCCTGATACGGGAACTAAACCCTGGACCTCTGTAAGGGCAGCAAGTGCTGCTAATCACTGAGCCATCTCTCCAGCCTTAGAACTTTTGTTTTGTTTGTTGAGACAGGGTTTCTCTGTGTAACAGCTCTGGCTGTCCTGGAATGAGCTCTGTAGACCAGGTTGGTCTCAAACTCACAGAGATCAGCCTGCCTCTGCCTCTGCCTCTGGAGTGCTAGAATTAAAGGCATGTGTCATCACTGCCTGGTCAGAATTTTTTTTATTCCCCCCCATTTTTCATTTTTTTTAAAATTTCATTTTACATTGCAAGCACAGTTCTTCCCACTCTCTTCCCGCCACCCTCCCTCACCTTCCCCTAGCCCACCCCAAGTCCACTCCTCCTCAAGGGTAAGGGAGTCATGAAGAGTCAACATAGTCTGGGACAGTAGGTTGGGGCAGGGCCTGGCCCCTCTTCCATGCATTAAGACTGAGAATGGCATCCCACCATAGGGAGTAGGTTCTAACAAGCTAGCTCATGTACCAGGGTTGTATTGTGGTTCTACTGCCTCAGATAGCCCAAGCTTCACAACTGTCTCCCACATACAGAGGGCTTAGTTGGGTCCCCTGGAGTCTCCACAGTTGTAGGTCTAGAGTTCATGAGTTTCCAAAGCTTGGTTCAGCTGTCTCTGTAGATTTCTCCATCATGACTTTGGCCTTCCTTGCTCATATGTTCCCTCCTCCCTCCAGAATTTTTTTTTAAACATTGATTTTCTTTTCTTTCCTTTTTTGGGGGGTGTATGTGTGTGTTGCCCAAATGTCATGGCACATGAGGTCAGAGCACAGTTTTGGGGAATTGTTTTGCTCTTTCTACCATGTGGGTCCTGGGAGTTGAACTCAGATCTTTGGACTTGGCAGAAAACACCTTTACCCATCTGAGCCATCTTGATGGTCTAGGTTTCGATATATCTTCTAGATATAAATCCCTTGTTACCCAGTTTGGAACTATCTTCTTCCATGTCTGGGTTGTCAAGGTGTGGGAGCTTGACTCCGCCGATAACATTTCATCCACAGTCAGGAGGCAGAGAGGGTGGATGCAGGCTGCCACCCAGCTCTGTCTCCACTTATACAGTCCAGGATCCCAGCCAACGGTGCCACCCACAGTGGGCGTGTCTCCACTGCAGAGAAAGCAATCAAAATAATCTCCCACAGACTTTCCCACTGGCCTGTCTCCCTAGTGAGTCTAGATTCTGTCTGGTTATCATGCCTTACTATGTAGCCCAGGCTAGCCTCCAATTCATGATCTTTCTGCCTCAGCCTCCCACGTGCTGGGATTTCAGTCCTGCTATACTTCTCCTGGCTCCTCTCTTTGCTCTGTTAAGGGTTCCTCTGGAAAGACCATTGGAATTTTAAATTAGGATAAATAAAAACTTTTTTTTTTTCTGTTGCTTGGGTCCTTGTCCTGTATGGGAAGTCATTATGCCCAAGGTCATGAAAATTTTGCCTATATTTCTTTATGAGTTTTGTTTCTTTGTTTCTTTTTCTGGTTTATTTATTTTGAGACAGGCTCTCATCTTTCATGTAGCCTAGGCTAGCCTCAAACTTGCTTCGTAGCAGAGGCTCATGCCCCTGCCTCCACTCCACTTCCCAAGTCCTGGGATTACAGGTGTGTGCCACCGTGTCCAACTTTCTTCATGCATGCTCATTCTGCCTCTTAGGTTCAGGCTTGTGATCCATTTCAAGCTGTTTTAGTGTTTAGATGGAGGAAACTGCCAAGCATTTTCCTGTTATGTGTGGCTGCCCTGAGGTCCCAGTAGCCTTTGTTGCAAGACTGTGCTGTCTCCGTTGAGTTGTCTTGGTGCCCTTGTAATGTCATGTGACTCTGTGGGTGATATTTCTTTTTAAAAATTTATTTATTATTATTACTAGTGTGTGTGTGAGTGTGTGTGTGTGTATGTGTGTGTGTGTGTGTGAGTGTGTGTGTGTGTATGTGTGTGTGTGCGCGCGCGCGTGCGCATGTGTACACTAGCACATGTATCTTGGTGCACATATGGAGTTCAGACAACACCTTTGTGGAGTCTGTTCTGGGGATGGAACCAGATTCATCAGGCTCATGAAACAGTCCCCTTATCCGCTGAGCCGTCTTGTCAGCCCTGAAGCTGTATTTCCGAAGCTGTTCTGTTGGGTTGTTAAGCTATGGGTGCAGCAGTCCACACTGCAGTGATTACCTCAGGTCTACAGTGTTTTTTGAAACTGAGAAGTGCACCTCCTCAAACTGTTTTCTGTTTCAGGATGATTTTGACAATTCTGGGCTTCTCGACTTTCCATATATATTTTTAAGTCAGGTTGTCAGTTATTGTAGAGAAGCCAGCTGTGCCACCCCAGTTGATCTGGTGGGAGGATTGCCATCTTTTGTGTGTGTACATGTGTGCACAGGTTCCCATGCATGTGTTAGTGTGGGGGCGGGGCAGGCTATTTAGGTGTTATCCCTCGGGTGCCATCTACTTTGTTGAGACAGGTTCTCACTGACTTAGGCTGCAGACGTGAGCCCCAGGGATCTGCCTGTCTGCTTCACAGAGCTGGGCTTTCGGCAGTGGCTACTGGGGCTCAAACTCAGGTCTTCATGCTTGTGTGCGCTGGTGTCTCGCTGACAGCATCCCTCAGCCTATGTTGCCATCTGACCGGTATTTGCTCTCAGGACTTGTGAGCAGGGTGGCTTTTCCTTTAATTAGGTCTTTAAGTTCTTACAGCAGGTTCGTAACTTTTGGGAGCTTACGTCTTACCTTTCTTTTGTTGATCTTGTTCTCGATTTTTTGATGTCATGGGATATTCTTTTCTTACTTTCATGTTTGGTTTATTAGTTACTAGTGTCTGGAAATGCAGTTTCTGTATTTTGTGGAGCCAGGGGTGAATCCCAAGGTCATGTGCTGCTTGGTGAGTAGCATTTAGCACACATTTAGCCACACTCCGAGCTCAATTTACAAAAGGTTTTTAAAGTTTTTTATTTTGTGTGTGCACATGTGTGCATGTGCCATGGCATTTAAGTGGAGGCCAGAGGACAACTTTTGGGAGACGGTTCTCTCCTTCCACCATGTGGGTCCTGGGGAGTCAGTCAGGGTTTGTTGCTTGGCAGCTGGCACCTTTACTCATGGAGCCGTCCATCTCACCAGTCCTGGTTTCTTACACATTGTTTCTGTAATGTATAACCTTCCTGAACTCGCCCGCTAGTTCTGAGATTTTTGTAGAATCCTTAGTTTTCTTTGTATGAGATCATGTTGGCCCAGCATAGACACAAAATTTAGGAGACAGAGGCAGGACAATCAGTTCAGAGCTAGCCTTGGAGCTCAAAGCCATCCTGGGCTACCTGAGACACTGTCTCAAAAGAAAACCAACAAGCAAACCAACTGTGTCATCTGCAAGTAGAGGTGATTTGCCGCCTTCCTACTTAGCCTGAGCGCTTTGTATGCTGCTTTCCTCTTTAGCTGCCCTGACTGCAGCCCCAAGTACAGTTTCAGGCAGAAGTGCGGCTGGGGACATCCGGGCTTTCTGTCTGTCTGTCACCATTAGCACCACGTGAGCTGTGGCTTTTCCAGTTACCATCTGGCAGGTGAGGTAGCTCCCCACTTGTCCCCCCCCCCCCCCCGTCTTCTCCATCTCTCCTCATCCTCCTCTGGAACTTCCTCCTTCTGTCCCCTGGTTCTTAAACAGAGTCTCACGTTGCCCAGGATAGCCTCCAAACTTGTGATCTCTCTGCCTCTGCTTTCTGAATGTTGGCATCTCGGGTATTGGCCCACTGCTTTTTCTGTGTGTTTTGTGGTGAAAGGGTGTGGGGTTACATCAGACATCTTTCCCCCGTGTGTTTAGATCACCACACGTTGAGATCATCATGTGCGTTAGTTCTGTTAGTCACTGGATTTTAGAAATGAAACCAAACGTGTACCCTGGGATAAAGGGACACTTGGCCTGGCTCAGATTCTCTCCTATGGGTCCGGAGACAGTTTGCTTGTTGACTGTGGACAGTTTTGACTCCAGATTCTGAGATTCCAGTCCACTAGTGCTTGTGTTGTCCTTGTGGAACACTGGTTTCATGGAGTGAATTGGAGATGGGCCCTGATAGAGACCCGGCCTTGACTCTCCCTGAGTGTCTGGTCCCATCCACCACTGAAGCATCCTGTCATTCAGCTAAGGTCAAGAGAATTCACCAGGGAAGCCCTCTGGGCCTTTTTTATTTTTCTCCCCTTTTGAGACAAGGTTTCTCTGTAGCCCTGGCTGTCCTAGAATTAGCTTTGTAGACCAGGTTGGCCTCCAGCTCACAGAGATTTGCCTGCTCTCAAGGGCTGGTATTGAAGGTGTGTGCTACCACTACTACTTGGTTTGAAGCCTGGGCTTTTTTTTTTTTTTTTTTTTTTTTTTTTTTTTTTTTTTTTTTTTTGTGAAGCCTGGGCCTTTTAAAAGGAGGTTTTAAAATGACTAATTCAGGGACTGGAGAGATGAGTCAGTGATTAGTAATAGTAATTTGAGCTCCTTTTCCAGAGGGTCTGAATTTGATTTCTAGTACCCATGTTGGGAGGCGTATGACCACCTACAACCCCAGCTCCAAATGATGTGACACCCTTTTTTGGCTTCCATGGACACCAATACATGGGTGGCACACACATATGCAGGCACAGACATACACAAATAAAAAAATTTACTGATTTAGTGCCAACAGGGTGGCTCAGCGGTTAGGCACTTGCTGCCAAGACTGCTGAGTTCAGTCCTTGGGACCCACATGGTAGAGGGGAGACTGGACTTCCACAAGTTGCCCTCTGATGATGACTCTGGTGCCTGAGTCTCCCTATTCTTCTAACAGGTTATCATTATGTAGATCAGGCTACCCTCAAGCTCACAATTCTCTTGCTTCGGCCTCCAGAGTGCAGGGATTACAGGCATCACCACATTCTGCTCATTTTATTTAGGGGTTTTGATAATGTGCTTCCATTCCAACCTGAGTAGCTTGAGTCTTCTCTTTCTTTCTTGTCCAGTATCTATTAGAGCTGTATTGTCGATATTTTAAAACGCACTGAGCTGCTCTTTTTGCTTCTTCCCTCTCTATCAATTCTGCTCTAAGCTTTATTATTTCTTTGATTCTGTTTGCCTTGAGTTTGTTTTGTTTTGACGATGGCAGGTCAGCATATTGATTTGAGACCCCCCCCTTTTTTTTTTGGCAGAGACATTCACACTGCAAAGTTGTCTTGAAGTTCCTTGTTTACTGTGTCCGGAATCTTTCTGTGTTGTGTTTTGTGTTTTCCTTTTCTTTTCTAAGTATTTCCTAATTATTTTTGTGTTTTCTTCCTCGGTAGTATTCACCTGTGAGGTCCCCAATCTCTCCTTTATCGATGTATTCTGCTCCACCATGGCTGGAAACACCCTTTGTGTGATTTCATTTTTTTTAGACTTATTGAGCCTTGTTTTATTGCACAGCATATGGTCTGACTTGGAGACTGTTTCAAGCACACTTGAGGAACGCATGGATTCTGCTGTTGCTGGGTGACCAGTGTAGTTCTGCGTGTGTTTGTCTGTTGAGTCTTGTGGTGTTTAAGGCTCTCTCAGTTTGCTTTTCCTGTGAACTGTCTGCGGTTATTTTTTTTTTTTTTTATCTCGTGTGAACTCTTTATATATTAAGAAAATCCTCATCTATCATATGAGTTGCAAATTTTTTTTCTCATTTAAATTTGTTTATCAAGCCAGGCAGACTTTTTTCCCTTCTTTTTCTTTTTTGGTTTTTGAGACAGGGTTTCTCTGTGTAGCCTTGGCTGTCCTGGAACTCACTTTGTAGGCTAGGCTGGCCTCAAACTCAAAGAGATCCACCTGTGTCTGCCTTCTAAGTGCTGGGACTAAAGATGTGCAGCACCATTGCCCGGCCTAGACATTTTTTTTTTCTAGACAGAGTCTCTTTGTAGCTCAAGATGGCTTTGAACTCACCATCTTCCTGCCTCTTTTTTTCTCTCGCTTTTTTTATTTTTATTTTTTTTATTTTTTATTTTTTGAGACAGGGTTTCTCTGTATAACAGTCCTAGCTGTTCTAGAACTGGCTCTGTAAACCAGGTTGGCCTCAAATTCACAGAGATCCTCCTGCCTCTGACTCCTGAGTGCTGGGATTAAAGGCATGTGCCACCACCACCCGGCCATCTTCCTGCCTCTTGAGTTCTGGGTTCACAAATGTGTGCCTCCATGCTTAGCTACATTTTAAGTTTTTATGTGGACTGATTTGATTTATCTTCTTTTTCTTTTTCTTTTTCTTTTTCTTTTTCTTTTTCTTTTCTTTTCTTTTTTCTTTTTTTTTTGTTTTTTGTTTTTGTTTTTGTTTTTCAAGACAGGGTTTCTCTGTGGCTTTGGAGGCTGTCCTGGAACTAGCTCTTGTAGACTAGGCTGGCCTCAAACTCATAGAGATCCACCTGCCTCTGCCTCCCGAGTGCTGGGATTAAAGGCGTTGCCTTCACCACCTGGCATTATTGTCTTTTTTTTTTTTTTAAAGAAACTCAAGCCTTTAAAAGTATTATTTAAATACTAGGCATAGTGGTACATGCCTTTAATCCCAACACTCAGGAGTCAGAGGCAGGAGGATCTCTGTGAGTTTGAGGCCAGCCTGCTCCAAATGGTAAGTTCCAGGACAGCCAGGACTATGTAGAAAGACCTGTCTCAAAACAAAAACACAAGATCACCACCACTACCAACAACAAAAAAATTGAGTCACCGAGAAAAGACAAACTCAGGCCTGGAGAGGTGGCCCAGAAGTTAAGGGCACTGGCTGCACTTACAGGGGACCTGGGCTTAGTTTCCAGCACCCACATGTGACTCACAGTTGCTTGTATTTCAGTTCCCAGGGACCCAGCGTCCTTTTCTGGCCTTGTTGGGCACAAGGCACAACAAGGTGCTTATATGTACATGAAAGCAAATACTTGTATACATAAAATAAAAATATATTTTATAAATCTCATTAGGGTTTTTGTTTGTTTGTTTGAGACAGGGTCTTTCTTGGCTGTCCTAGAATACTTTGTAGACCAGGCTGGCCTTGAACTCATAGAGATTCATCTGCCTCTGCCTCCCAAGTGTACCACCACAACCAGTCCATTAGGTTTTTTTGTTTGTTTGTTTTTTGGAGACAGAGTCTTACTAAGTAGCCCTGGTTGGCATGGACCAGGTTAGCCTTGAATTCACAGAGATCCACCTGCTGCAGCCCTTTGAGTACTGAGATTAAAGGTGATCGCAACCTTGCCTGGCATCTCATCAGGGTTTTTACAGGGCCTGTGCTCAGCTTGAAGGTTTTATGGGAATAATGACCATTTGTAATGCTAACCTTTCCTTCTTTTCACTGCTAATGTGTGTGAATGTTTCTGACTTTTAGGTAACAGCTTAGCTCACTGTCATTGTGCATAATTCACTGTGTGTATGTGTGTGTGTGTGTGTGTGTGTGTGTGTGTGTGTGTGTGTGTGACTACTTTTCAGTGTATTCTTATTTTAAGGAGGATACTGTTTTTTAATTATGTGTATGGGTGTGTGCACAGTATTGCCAGTGCCCACGGAGGCCCCTGGTATCAGTGGGCTCTAAATGTGCTGGGAACTGAATGCGGGGCCTCTGTAAGAGCAGTGACCGCTGAACCATTTCTCTAGAATGTTTTCTCTTGTTCTTTCTGGCCTCCATACTGTCCACAGACTGACTTTCTGATCTCTTTCTTGGTCCATCCCTTGCTGCTTGGTGAAGCTTTGGGAGGTCTTTGTCCCATGGTGACGACAATCATAAGTGGTCAGAGATCAGGGCAGGTCTTACACAGAAATGACACATGCTGGTCAGTCACTTCTCGCTTGCTGAGCCCTTTGCAAACGCCCTGTACTTTCCCTACAAGCTCCATTAAGCAGGAACAATCATGCTTTTCAATTTTGGAGAGGTAAACTGAGGCCTGCCTAGTCTGTGTGCCTAGGAAAAGGCAAGCTGGCAGCTGCCCCTGGCATTGTAGGCCCAGGCCTGTGATCACCCTTTGACTCCTGTGGTGCCTTGGGCAATGGGGGCCATCTCCATGGTGGGCAGGGTCCAGGGACTTGTCTGGCACCCTTTATTTCCTCTGTTGCCTTGGGTCATGCTCTGGCTTCTCTGAACCTTGGTCTTATCTTTGACAGATGCAGCCATAACCTCTACCTTACTATGCTGTAGGGACAATTGGGAGTCCCTTGTGAGCACCCAGCTTTGTGTTTGGCATTCAAGGCCCCTCCAGCCCCTCTTACACTGCTTCTCTGTTCTCTGTAAGAACAGTGTTTATCAGAAACCAATTCTGCCCTGTCACACGGACTCTTATCTCCAAATATTAGGCTTATTATCAGCCATGTCTGTTTACTTATGCATCTGTCTGTCAATCTATCCATGCATCCATCCATCCATTTGTGTATGTGCTTGTTTGTTCTTATTGTGGTGCTAGTGATGGCACTGAGGGCTCATGAGTGTAGGTGAGCATCCTACTCTCAGTCACACCCCAGCTCATGCCCATTTGAAAGGTGGGAAACTGGGAGGGTGACATGGCTTGTGGAGAAGATTCAGTTAGATGCAAACCTATGCCCCCTGCCACATCTGAGAAGAGGAAACAGGTCTTTAGGGGAGAAGGACTATTGTGAACCAGAGAAGGAGTGTGGAGCCTTGGGCAGTGGGAGGCTAGGCAGTGAGGACACCCAGAGTAGATCAGTGGACCCTGGGCCAGCCATTTAGGTCTCAGCACAGGGGGCTTGTGAGGTACTCTCTAATGTTCTTAAGTACTCAGTGGTCCCGGGCTACTTGCCTGGTGAGCACAAGGCCTCAGGTTCCTTCCATCCCTAGTCCTGTGGATAATACTTATTATCACGGGACAGTAACTTCCAGATGTCACCTGACACAGTATGTAAAGTAAAAAGTTGATTTTCCTTTTCCGGTCCTATCCCTTGTCAAATGAAACATTATGAAAACTTGGGGGTTCTTCTAGAACTTTCTCTAAGCCTTGAGTATGTGTGCGTGTGTCTGCACACACATTTACAAATCAGCCTTACTACAGCAGTAATACCTGTTTGCTGTGGGTAGCACAGAGCCCAGAACCTGGGTCATCTCAATCCCTCCCCAGCCCTATGGGGTACCTGGTGAGATTAACTCCACTTTCCACATGTGAAAAGCAAGGCTCCATGATGCCAGTGGAGATGGTTTCCTCCCATCAAGAGGCTATAATCTTTACTTTGACAGTGAGGCAGGAGCATCTCTCCAAACTATACTGAACTCTGGTGCTGCCTGGTGTCCTCGGAGTGACGAGGCTGTTGTTTGCTTAGAATCCCTGATGGACACCCAATTATTACTTGTTTTCTGTGGAGATCATTAGGCCTCTGTGGTTTGCAGAGATGCCTCTGGCTTTAGGGTGGACCTGAGGGGGACACCATGGCTGTGTGTTTGAAGATGGCAGGGCCCTGGCTTGAGGAACAGGGCTAGGTTGGGACAGGTTATATTGGAGGAAGGTTCCTCAGGGCTCCATGCTGCAGCAGTTAGACAGGGCTCCCCTAGAGCCAGTGCTCTGCAAGTATTTGGTGACAGGCGGGGCTGCCCAGGGGATGGGGTGGAGCTAGGCTTATGGAGATGCAGGGTTAGGCAGGCCCTGGTCTGTTGGTGCTGGGTATGGCAGGGGGTGTGGAAGTCTTCACTGTCTGGGAATTAATCAGGAGCCTGTGGTCAGGCCACCTTCCTCTTGGGACCTCACATCATCCCTCAAGGACCTATCTCTACTTCATAGCTTTCAAGTGGCGGAAGAGATGGGGGCCCCTCAAATGGTGACTCATAGTGACTGGGCACATGTCACACCCCTACTCCAGGAAGCCTGAGGTCTGGGTCTGAGTTCCAAGAGACACCCTCCAAAGGTGGCCTCAGTGTACCCTGCATGACCCCCCAAAAGAACTGCTGAGCTCCCCAACATATATATATATATATATATATATATATAGAGAGAGAGAGAGAGAGAGAGACAGAGAGAGACAGAGAGAGACAGAGAGAGACAGAGACAGAGACAGACAGAGACAGAGAGAGATGGGTCTTGAGGGGGCCCTGAGATCCCACTAGACCCCTCAAAGAGCCCTTTTCCCTGCTTGCCCTGTATGGCTCTTACCTCTGTCACCCTCATCTTTTTACTCTTGCTGTGTGACTTCAGGCAACTTCTTCAGCTTCTCTGTGCCTGGGCCTCCCTGTCAGTTAACTAAGGATGCTGTTAATAGCCACATTCTAGGTGCTCATGAGGACCCAGTATTTGCCAAGAGCTTAGAGCAGGGGTCCAGCTTCTGGAGGGTTTGGATACTGGCACCCAGCGATCCTCCATCTCTGTAATGTGACCCTGTCAGTGACTAAGCAGGGTGTAGCTTTGTGAGGCTGTGCTCAGTCAAATGTTTGTAGAGCAGCTGGTAGCAACCTGTCTATCCTGGGTGCTTCGCTGAAAGGGAGCCTGGCATCCAAGAAGCTTGGTGTCCATTGCTTCCTCATAGACAGCAATTCCCAAGTCCACTGGGCTGTTTACCATGCTTAGAGGCCAATCAATACAGGTCCTCTATGTGTTTCCGGTGCTTCTCGAATCCATTCCCAGAGGTCCTGTGCACACAAGTTCCACACTGCTGTCTGCATCAGCCTGCAGTGTTCTTTTCAGAAATCTCCACTCATGAGGAGCTGCAGAAAAGATTTTAGGAAGAGTTGGTATAAAGCAGAGTTGAATTTATTAAGGAAAGAATTGGGGGTGGGGCAGCTAGAGACAGGGCTCAGTGATCAAGAGCACTGCCTGCTCTTCCAGAGGTCCTGAGTTCAATTCCCATCACCCACATGGGCAGCTCACAACTGACTGTAATTCTAGTTCCAGGGCATCTAACATTCTCACACAGATATACATGCAGGCAAAATGCAAATGCACATGAAATAAAAATAAACAATTGTTTTTAAAAAAGAAGAAGGAAAGAGAAGTTAGCGCTGGGGAGGTAACTTGGCTGGTAGAGTGCTTGCCTGCATGCAAAGGCCCTGAGTTCCATCTCCATCACTGATAAACAGGGTTTGGTGGGTTAGCAGGTTATCCTCAGCTACTTAGCAAGTTCAAGGTCAGCCTGGGCTATGTGAGACCCTGTCTGGAAAAGATAAGGTGAAGAAGCAACCAAGGAAGCCGTCCTCTTGGCAGCATCTGGCTTTCTACATGTGCTGGTGAGTGCATCCCCCACAGGTACACAGAAGCATGTACACCTCTTGTGTGCACACACACAGATGCAATTTAAATATGGGGTTTAACAGAAAGAGAAACGCATATGAAAAGGACAGGACACACAGGTGTTGGTGGGGCTTCTGAAGGGCTGCCAGTCTCTTAGCTCTAGCTGTGAGTAAAATTTTGGAGGCTTTGGAATTGTGTTGCTCAAGGAGTTTTTAAGACTTGTCTCCTTGTCTTCTCTTTCTTTCCCTGCCCCTACTCTTTTTCTGAGGTAAGGTCTTATTATGTAGCCCTGGTTGGCCTTGAAGTCACTGTGCAGAGTAGGCTGGCTTTGAACTGACAGATCTGCCTGTCTCTGCCTCCTGAGTGCTGGGATTACAGGTGTGCGTCACCACACCCAGTCCCACCCCCCCTTTTTCAAAAAAAATGATTTATTATGTATACAGCATTCTATCTGCATGTATGCTTGCAGGCCAGAAGATGGCACCAGATCTCATTATAGATAGTTGTGAGCCCCAGATCTCATTACAGATGGCTGTGAGCCACCATGAGGTTGCTGGGAATTGAACTCAGGACCTCTGCGATAGCAGCCAGTGCTATTAACCTCTGAGCCATCTCTCCAGCCTCCAGTCCCCCTTTTAAAAAGAAAAGATTTATTATTTGTGTGTGGTGTGTGTGTGTGTGTGTGTGTGTGTGTGTGTGTGTGTGTGTGTGTGTGTGCCTTTGTGCTAGGTGGCTGGAAGAGGGCATTGGATCCCTCCATCCCGGACTTTCAGGCGTTTGCCCGATGCCAGGCTTGTCATGGGTGCTGGGACCTGAACCTGGGTTCATAACCACTGAGCCATCTTTCTAGCCCCATTTCCATCCCAGGTGAGATTGTAGGGTGGCTCTGTGCGTCTTGGGGAGAATTAAAGTGTGATGGTGAAACCTTGGGCCACACAGATGGAACAAGGAGCCTTTGACTGTGAATGGGGTTTGGAGATTGCTAGAAAAATGGCAGGTTTGGGGGCTGGAAAGATGGTTCAGCAGTTAAGAGCATGGCTGCTCTTCCAGAGAACCAAGGTTCAATTCCTAGCACCCACATGGCAACTCACACCCATCTGTACCTCCAGTTCCAGAGGACTTGACACCCTCACAAGACATATATCCAGGCAAAACATCAATGCACATAAAAGAAAAAAATGGCAGGTTTATCTGGAAACAGAGAAAGATCATACTGGAAGGCCCCTCGATCTTGGACCTTAACCATGGTTGATTGCTAGTTTAGTCTTTATTTATTATTGTGTGTATGTATGAGTGTGGGCACACGCAAGCCACAGCAAGCATGTTGAGGTCAGAAGACCCCTTTCCAGGGTCCCTCCTCACTGTGGTTCTGTGCCTGGAGTTCTGGCTGTCAGGCTCCACAGCAGCATTTCCTGGCTGAGCCATCTCTCTGGCCCTACTTGAGTTCTTATTGGAAATACCCCTACAAGGAGGGGCAGTTACCTACACCGGCAGCCTCATTGCAAGCTTCACTTGTGCTGGAGTTATGGGCTCTTGGACAGAGAGGCTTGAACAGCTTGTGTGAGGTGCTCTTTCCTTTCCCACAATCCCTTGATTTCCCGTCTTAGACTCAGAGGGTGCTGAGTGTCACCTGTCTTGCTACAACCCACTCCTGGGCTGGCTCCCAACCCTGCTGCCTCTTCAGATACCTGGTGTCTGTATAACCAGCATTAACCACAGACAGATCCTATCCCCCACACCAGCCAGCCTTGCATCCGGTGGCCCAGGTCTCCTTGGATTTGCCCACTTTACTTTCTGTATACTGGGAGGTATGTGTGTCCATTGGTTAGTGTAAGGTCTCAAGTGAAGGACCTATACCCATGTTCCATCTCCTCAAAAGATGGGGCATGCATCTTCCGGGGGCTGGTTCTCCTCCTCTCTTTAGGCACATCTGCCAAGAGACATTCTTGATCCCCTCCAATGACAGGGGGCCTACTATGCACTGTTATGCTCACTCCAAAGAAAGCTCTTACACTCAGACAATTCTTTGTATATAGTAAATAGATTTTATTTTAAAATCTTTTATATTTTGTATTGTCTCTTAAAGTACTTCTGGAACCGTTAGCCAAGGATCTGATGTCCAGGAACTGTACAACTTCCCCGGGGGTTGAGGGGACCAACTGGGCTGGCTTCTAGCAAGCCAGGCCATAGGGAAACCCATTGGTTAGCCGACCCCTCATGACCTGGAGAGAATGAGTTGCCATGGAAACAGGTGTTTCCTTACTGTCCACTGCTGGCCTGGCCCTTGGGAGTCTGGTGATTGCTTGGGTTCCTGGGCAAGCCTAGCCCCACATTCTCTGAGTCTGGGTGTCAGCCTTAGCCACACCCCAGCGTACATCTCCACATATCTGAGAGTAAAGGGCTGGCTGCTATACCCAGGTCCCCATGCATAGGAGCCACAGAGCTGGGCTTAGTGCTGCGGACAGCTGTTCTTTAAGGACACCTGGCTTGATGCTGAGGCCTTCTGCATCCCAGTGGTTCCACCCCCACTCATCCCCACCCACCCCCTGTTGGCACATCCAGAACACATGCCAGTGACCTAGTGTGCTAAGTGACTGCTGCTATGGTCCCATTTGGCCCTGCCATAGCTCTATTACATAAGGGTAAGAAATGGCATAGGGGTCATACTGGTGTAGACTAGACAGCTGAGACCAGAACTGGGGAGTTGGCTTCCGAGCCTTCCAGACCACCGTGCCAGCTCCCTTTCTCTCATTCCCAGGATCTTTGGAAAATCCAAAGGGCATTTTGGCAAGGGGAGGCTTCTGCTGGCCCTCGAGTGAAAGCTCTAATGGGTTCCATGTTCACACCCCCACAGAGGCTCTGCAGATGCGGATGTCGAGGCCCAGAGAAGGGGAGCAACTCGCCTAGGGACACCCAGTGGGAGAGGTGGAGCAGGGTCTCTAGGCTAAGACCCCGGACGCCACAGCTGGTGTTTTTGCCCAGTCCCCAGGCTGCTCCCCAGATCCACTGGGGTAGCCCTGCTGCCCACCAGGTGAGTGGAGACGAGAGAGAGAGGAGCCCCCAGCCCAGCTTCCTGGGTTGGGCACGGATGTGGAGGAGCATAGCAGGGCATTGGATGCCCTGGAGCCTTCAGCGTGGTTCCCTCTGTGTATTCTAGTCCCAGGACCTCCCAAACTTTGGGCTTCAACTTTGAACTCAGATTTCTCTCACGGCGCATCATTCTTTTGGCTGTTCATTAAGCACCTACTGTGTACCTCACTCAGTGCACTCCAGTGAACAGTTGTAGTGATTAAAAGAAGAGGGGGTTGTCTGTAACCAAGGGGGTACAGTAGTCAGGGGGCTCATGAAAGGATTTGGGGGGCCCTCCTAAAGGAGGAGACTTGAAACATTTGTATTGGACTTTATTTTTTTTTTTATTCTGTGTGCTTATGGGGAGGTGTGTGTGTGAGCCATGGCATGTGTGAGGGTCAGAAATCAGAGGACAACTCGCAGGACCATTCCTCCCACCTCTCCACCATGTGGGTCCTGGGAATTGAACTGAGGTTAGCAGGGTTTGCGGCAGGTGCCCTTACCTGATGAGCCATCTCTCCAACCCAGAAAGTGACTTTCGAGCTGAGAGCTGAAGGGTACTGATTTTCCCAGTGAAGCTGTCAGCGAGCAGTGTTTGCAGAGGTCCGGTGGCTGGAGAACAGGCCCGGCGGGCATCCCTTCTTCAAGCCACATACCGTACTCCTGCCGCTATCTTCATATTTAGCCCTCCGCCCCCCCCACACACATACCACCATGTTAAACAACTGCTCAAACTTAAGTTTACCCCTCCTGTGTGCTTGGAACCCTGATATGATTCAGTGCCCCTGCGCACAAAGGACTGAAACTGACTTTGGGTAGCTGTGGTCGGGGCTTTGGACTGGTGTAGCTGGGTCCTAAAGTGCCAACAACACGCCCATTTTACAAGTGAAGGAACGGTGAGGCCAGCTCTCCCAGGCTGACTCTTTCCCTAGCTGCTGAGTGGGTGGGGTGCCTTGTCTGCTCTCAGAGGCTCTCCTTTACCTCGTGGTCTTCTGTCGCCCCCAGCCAGGATCATGGGCAGCAACAAGAGCAAGCCCAAAGATGCCAGCCAGAGGCGCCGCAGCCTGGAGCCCGCCGAGAACGTGCACGGGGCCGGGGGAGCCTTCCCGGCTTCGCAGACACCTAGCAAGCCCGCCTCCGCCGACGGCCACCGAGGGCCCAGCGCCGCCTTCGTGGCCACCACGGCCGCTGAGTCCAAGCTCTTCGGAGGCTTCAACTCTTCGGACACGGTCACCTCCCCGCAGAGGGCCGGGCCTCTGGCAGGTCGGCTCTCCGCTTTGCTGGGTGTCCCTGGGCTGAGGTGCACCCTCTCTGGGCTCTGGGTATTTGGTTTACCAGGACCTGAGAGTGGGGAAGGACTCGTAAACTAGACAGAGGGGTTCCTGCCGCTTTGGGGCCTTCTGGGTTCAGAGCATAATGGGGTCCGAAGGAGAGGGCTGTAGGGGACCCTGAGGTCCAGAGGGAAGGACTGCCCTGGACCGCCTAGCTGCTGCCTCCCGTCCAGCCTTTGTTCCCGATTCCGCTGTGCGGTGGCCCGAGTGCGCCCCTGCGCCCTCTGTTGGCTCTGCGAGGTGCGGCAGCCCCGACACCGAGGGGCTGAGCCGGGTGACTCAAGCTCCTGCCGGATGAGTGCACGGCTACACACCCACTCGTGCAAATCCTACACTCAGACCCAGCCACACGCACAGCTGCACACCTACACAGGCACCTCTCACGACCAGACCTATGTTATGTGCCCACACTGGGCATGTGCCCACACTGAGTGGAGACACCATGGAAATGCTCACAGTGTTCACTCCGCTCCTGGAGGCACAAATAGGCTAGGCAACCCCAACGTAGCACACACAGATACAGGTGTCAGGCGTGCATACAGCCTTGCACCCTCAGATGCACCCCCAATGCAGCACACACAGACACAGGCGTGCATACGCCTTGCACCCTCAGATGCACCCGCAATGCAGCACACACAGACACAGGCGTGCATACAGCCTTGCACCCTCAGATGCGGTTGTGCACCTGCAGTCATTGCTTGCACACGGGATGCAGACAGGGGCTGGGTGCCCAGCTCCACAGCCCACCACAGGCGACCCTTGGACAGACTGTCTGCTTCTGCCAGTCTCAGCCACACATCCATTGGTTCATTTGAGAAGAATTGTGGAGCCTTAGGCAACGGAGGGTGGGCTGCCGGTGAGGAGAGACCGAGGGGAAGGGCCCTGCAGCATGGCCCAGATACCCAGAGCTTCCAGGTACATACACAGAGAGGCAGAGTCACCACTGTGTGCTGGGGTCTGAACAGAACAAGGGTGCGTGTTCTCTGGGGCTTCTGCTTGTGTCAGCTAGACATGCCAGACAGGGAGCACTTAGCCTATCTGCAGCCCCGCAGGGAGGCACAGGCCCCTAGCTCCTTCACAGGGACTCAGTGTGCAGTCTCTCGCCACCCCTCCACACCCACCCCTGCCTCCAAGGTTCTTGACATCTCCAATCCCTCTCTGCAGGTGGGGTGACCACCTTTGTGGCCCTCTATGACTATGAGTCAAGGACAGAGACTGACCTGTCCTTCAAGAAAGGAGAGCGGCTACAGATTGTCAACAACACGTGAGTGGCACTGCCAGAATGCACTGGGGGCGTGGGCCTGTCTATACCCAGAGCTGCCGGCAGAGGGCGGTGAAGAGTCCGCAGGGCCGCTTCTGCCCTTGGTGGGTGGGGGCCCTCCCTAGACCCCTACCGCTGTCCTCCCTTTTCCTGGGCCCTGCCTTCGCACCTCAGCCTCTCCCTCTCTCTGCTTCTCTCTCGCTGGCCCTTAGGAGGAAGGTGGATGTCAGGTGTGTACCGAGGCCAGGTGGAGGGGGATGCTTCGCTGAGGCTGGGGGCTGCTGTCTGCATGTGCTTTCCCCACTGCCCTGCTCGTGGTCTCCAGCTCCCTCCCCATCCCTGTCCCCCCTCCATCTTCTCCCCATACCTTCCTGTTAGCTCACCACCTCCCTCTTCTGGTTTGTGATTCCACATTGAGTGCCAGCTACATGCATTCTGCAGGCCAGGGGGGGAGGCAGTGTGGTAGGGAGTGGGCTGCCCCAGGCCAGGCCAATAGTGGATAGAGGTAGGCTGGGGTCCCCAAAAGATGGCCATGAGGAGGGGCTGCCCATTCAAGGAAAGACAGTGGGCTACTGCAGGTAAGAGTGGCAGGCACATCCCGAGGTGGGGGCACTGCTGGTTGGAGGTTTGTGTTGGGCATTGGGGGCCTCTCCTTGGAGCAGGTAAGGCTTGGGGAGTTTGATTTGGGGTGTTCTGGCGGATACAGGAATCCATCACTGAGAGCCCCACAGGCCTGGCCAGGGAGGCAAGCTTTCCACACCCCTGGATATGTCTCGCTGCTCACGCCTCCTGATCCTTGTGCATGCGGCCTGAAATATTCCTTCTCCTCTATCCATCTGGTGAACTCCTATTCATCCCTCAAGATCCAGGGTGGAACTGCCCTCTGTGGGAGGCAAAAGCGAGCAGGTGCCATGTGCTGTGCCAGCCATCCTCACCCATACCTCCTTCATCTTGTTATCTCTGACACTGGAGGCAGCAGTAATGATGGAGGAGCTGGTCTATTTTACATATGAGGAAACTGAGGCTCGGAGTTGTGAAGGTCCTTGTCCAAGGCCACATGGCTACTGAGTAGCAAGCCCAGGATGGAACCTGGACATGTGCTCTCCCTTTCCTAGACTGTCTCCTGTCCCTTTGCTTCTGGGGATCTCAGCCTCTGGATACAGGTTGCTGCATTTGGCTGTCGTCATCAGAGGCCCCTTGATTTCAGCCTCTCTCTGCCATTGGCTACGCTGTGTGGCTTTGGGCAAATGATGGCTCTCTCTGTGCCTCTCTTTCCCCATCGGGGAGATGGATGCTTTGGATTGAAAGATTTTAGAGAGCTTTGGACCTGAGTCTGTAGCCGTGGGCAAACCCTCTTCTCCACACCTCATTTCACCAACTCTATAAAGAAAACACTGGTCTCTCTTGCCAGAGTGACTGCGTTTTCCTCCTGTCTCAAATGTACTTTCATCAGCTGGGGGTGGGAGTCTTGCCTTCTTCCTTGTAGGATAACCTTGGGGGTCAAATCAGACAGCAGGGTAGAGCTTTGGGGCACGGGTGCTGGGTGAGCTTGCAGCCTTTCTGTGTGTCTGTCCTGCACGGCTCCAGTCATACCCTCTTCACTGCACACAGCCATCTAGAAGCGTCAGGGTCTAATGCTCACCTGGCCTCCAGCAGGTCCTTCAAGCTCCCTAGCCCCACTTGCTCCAGCCTCAACCTATCCATCTGTAAATTTGGGTGAAGGTGTGCTCACCCTGTGTGTTCAAGCTGGGGCTGTGTGATGTGAGGCCAGGGCCTTCCCATCTCTGGGCCGGGGTGGGGTTGCTGTGCATCTTCTTAGAGTCAAGGTGGGGCCAAGGACAACACCAGCTGACTCATGTGACACCCGCCTTGCCAAACCCCCCAACCTTGCATGGAGATGAGCTGGAGAGCCATTGAGCCTCGTGGTACCCACAGGGAGACACCTTCCCTGGGCAAGACCTGGCTTGGCTGTGTGACCTTGCACAGAGTCCTTTGCTTCTCTGGCCTCAGTCTTCCATCTGTTCAGGGTGTGGGAAGGGCTGGACTCCACCTCCCAGGTCCTGTCCTCAGATCTCCCCTCAAACCTCCAGCCTTTGCCCTGTCTCCTTTGATTGCTTTGGATGTGAGGCCTCTGGCTGCCCCCAGCCCTGTTCCCAGTGTCCCCAGCACTGCCTGGCTCTCGCTCTCTCCCTTGACCCCCTACCACGGCCTCTCACCACCCCCATCTCTACCTCTTCTCTCCGGTTGGGCTCTCGCTTGCTCCTCCCTCCTCTGTCTCTGGACCCCTGCTCCAGCCAGACCTGGTTCACATTCAGATGGCTGCAAAGGTACTTCCTCCCCTCACCCTCCTGCCCAGGCCCAGAGCCCGAATGCTGCTGGGAGTCCTCCTCCTCCCTCCTCCCTCTTCCTCCTTCCTCCCCTTCTTCCTGGGGCAGTAAGTGTAGAGGGCTCTGGGCACTGGGGCTCTGCTGGCTCATTCCCCATGACTCGCTGTGTGACTTTGGGCATGGCCCAGTTCTCTCTGACTTCACTTTCCCCATGGATGGTGTAGGCTGCAGGAGGAGGCTTGTAGTTTCGGTTAAGGACTTTTAGGAGTGAGCTATGATTTGGGACAGGGGCAAGTATTGCTTGTTTGAAGGGATGGGCCTGGACTGTTGCTGGGCCCCAGAAGGGCCAACCTTGTCTCCATTGGGTGTCAGGGCTGTCAGGACTTGGGGAGACTTTGAAGGTCTAATCTGGCATCCATCTCATGTAAACCCTGCTTACCCTTCCTCCTCCCTCAGACAGGGAGCTCCCTCCCCCTCTCTCTCCCAAAGCAGCCCTTGGCACCTGCAGGCCGCTATGCACTTCTGGACAGTGCCTCTGAGCTGACAGGGCTCAGTTCTGCTGAGGTTTTGGGTGGCATCCTTCTGGGTCATTGTGACAGGGAGGTGTGAGGTCCAGACCAGCTCCTGCTGGCTTGCTGTGGACACAGGCTGGCCCAGCTCCCATTGCTGCAGAGCCTGGCCATGTACCTGGGAAGGTCAGGGTTGCCGACCCTGACCTCCCTGATGACATCATTCTTTGCTCCCTCCCATCTGCTCAGAGAGGGAGACTGGTGGCTGGCACACTCGCTGAGCACGGGACAGACCGGTTACATCCCTAGCAACTATGTGGCACCCTCCGACTCCATCCAGGCTGAGGAGTGAGTATGTCGTTTAGCTACTGTCGGCTGCTACTGCCACCGCCAGCACAGTGTCCCTCCTGGGCCTGATTGGCAGCAGTCAGCCACTCTGAGTCCCAGTACCCAGGGCCAGCATTGTAGGTGTGAACACTGGCCAACCAACACAGATTTGTCCCCCCACCCCAGGTGGTACTTTGGCAAGATCACTAGACGGGAGTCAGAGCGGCTACTGCTCAATGCTGAGAACCCAAGAGGGACCTTCCTTGTGAGGGAGAGTGAGACAACGAAAGGTATGCCTGAGACATCTGTAGCTGGTGGAACTCAGCTTTGAGGGTATTGTTTGAGCTGGGTATTGGAGAGTGAATAGGAGTTTGGTACGTGGTATGGGGAGGGAAGAGCCCTTCGGTGGAGGTGATAGCAGGAATTAAATCAAGATGGTGCCTGAGGAAGACAGTAATCCAGAGGTGGCCAGGGCACCCAAGCTGAGGCTTTCTGCTGTGGCCTCAGATTCTCACATGGGGAGTGGGCACAGGGAATGAAGAGCTCACACAGTCACACTTGTTCCTGGGATGACTATGGATGCAGGGGGCCCCTCTGTTTCCCTTTCCCCTTTCCCAGGGTTCTTTCCTGGCCTTCCCCTTCCCCCACAGTCTGTCTCTGTTGGGTTCCTGCCCCTTCTCCTAGCCCATCACCATGGCAACCAAGCCAGGCTGCTTCCTGTGGGCCTGGGGCTCAGCGGGAGATGGAAGAGTGCATGCACCTCCATGTGAGCTTGTACACTATTGGGGTTGGGGTTAGCCAGAGCTGCTTGGGAGTGAAATGTGGTGGTGTGGTCCTGGTTCCTGGGGCTGGGGGGCGGAGGGATGTGAGCACAGGGTCCCTGGGCATGATGCTACCATGTGTATATGTGGTCCCATTTGGCCATGGCCTCGTGCCTTCTGTATGAACATGATTTGGGCCATCTGCAGAAACTGTCGCTTCCCAGTGTAGCTTTGAGACAGTCAAGGGTGGGTCCCAGGTCCAGCCCCACCGGTCTCACTCACAGGTTACCAGAGGGTCATCATATCTCCCTGCCGATGTCCAGCAGGGCTCCAGGGGTCTCTGCAGTGGGTGATAGGGAGGCCTTCCATTCAGAGCTGCCCACTACCTGTTAGGTCTCTGGAGCCTGTGCCCTGCCTCTGGGGCTCCCTTTGTACCTCGATGCTACCCCAGATGTCCCTGGTTCTATTTAACAAAGGTTTCTGTTCAGGACATTGCCTGCAACTGTTTTTCTAGGTTCCGGGGAGGCAGGGAGGGGCAGTCCCCACAGGCTAAACTCAGTGTTTGCCTCCTGCCCTGGACTACTATGGATACCAGGGTCAGTACTCACATATGTCCACATAGCCAGCCACTACTCCTGTCTTTTCCAATGGTCTCCAGAAAGCAGAACAGGACAGACCTGGGAGTGCACAGACTCAGAGATGGCAGCAGGCACCCTAAGAACACAGCTGCCTGCGGCTATTCCCAGACCCCAGCCAGCATGTATGGGGTACTTGTAGAGTACACAGTGGTCTCATTGTCTAGAGGAGGAAACTAAGGCCCATAGGGGACAAGCAGTGTCTTGGCAGGGTCACACAGTTAGAAGCCCACTTGGGATTCGGAGATCTTACCAAGGCTAAGCGTTTGGGGGAATCCCTGGCATGGAGGTTTCATACCTTGCCTGAGTGCCTGCATGGCTGCCCTGGAGCCTGTTCCTTATCACATGAGGTGCTGAAAGAGGGTAAGGACTGAACTTACTTCCTCAGGTAAGGGACACATCAGCAGGGTGCCACAGACGTCTCCTTCCTGCCTGCCCACAGGTGCCTACTGCCTTTCTGTATCCGACTTCGACAATGCCAAGGGCCTCAATGTGAAACACTATAAGATCCGAAAACTGGACAGCGGTGGCTTCTACATCACCTCCCGCACCCAGTTCAACAGCCTGCAGCAGCTAGTGGCTTACTACTCCAGTGAGTATCCCCTAGCTGTGTGGGGACTCACTGGCTGCCACCCCAGGACGGGGTAGGGACCACAGGGTGTGCTTCCCTAGCCCTGGGATGCCTGTCCTCCACCTCCTCCCTCCCTGCCCAGCCCCCTCCTTCCTTCCTCTGCAGCTGGCTGATGAGGAGGGGTCTGCTTTGAGCAAGCTAGAAGGGAGGGGCAGAAGCCGGTGGTGATTGTTTCTGCAGCCCTAAGACTGGTTTGAACCGGTTCCTGGGAGAGGAGGAGGGGAGGCCTCTTTGATAGAGAACAGCGAGGGGGCTGGAGCTGGGATGCTGGTGGCCGGGCTGTGTGCAGTGCCAGGCTGATGTGCATAGTGGCTGCAGGCTTAAGCTGCCTGAGCTGTTTCCTCAGCCCCGGCCTCTGGCTTCTCTAGGACCAGCTGCCTCTCTGTCAGTCAGCCTCTTCCTCTGGGCCTTATTGGGGCCCAGACCAAATCCTCCAGGGTGAGACTCCATGCCCAGTGGCTAAAGGTTGCTCCAGGCCTTCACCCATCAGTTCCCCAAAGCTGGCAGCTTTTCCAACACCACAGTTGATCTTGTCTTTGCACAGGCTGTGTGATGTTTGGGGTACCACCCTAGTTACCCCCTAAAGCTAGGCCAGGAACCTCTTCCTCTGGGATGCCTTCCAGTGCTCCCCAAGGATTCCCAAAGCCTGCCTGACTCCCCCTCCCAAACTATATACTCTGTTACATCTGTGGTCCTGAGAGGTGGCTAGGGAATTTGATAGGTGACTGGGGGGCGGGTGGTGGTGGTGTCTATGGCTTCCCTAGGGTAGGCTCCCATACCTGTTCCTGCTGGTTCTCTGGCACCCTCAAATCTGATGGATTCGTGAATGAATGAGTGAATGGAGCAGGGAAATTTTGTGCTGCAGGCCTGTGGGGAGTGGAGACATACAGGAGGGTGCCTGTCTATCCCCAGAGCTGGTGTGTACATGATCCATAGGGCCATATTCCCAGGACAGGGAAGCCAGCCTGCTATGGCACCCTGCCTGAGCCCCAATCCCTGCCTCCATCTTCAGAGCATGCTGATGGCCTGTGCCACCGCCTCACTACCGTGTGCCCCACGTCCAAGCCTCAGACCCAGGGCCTGGCCAAGGATGCCTGGGAGATCCCCCGGGAGTCCTTGCGTCTGGAGGTCAAGTTGGGCCAAGGCTGCTTCGGAGAGGTGTGGATGGGTAAGGAACACACATCCCCTGTCCCCATCCCAGCCAGACAGCTCAAGAGCCCTGGGACCCCCTCTCTTTAATTGCCTCTGCTTTTATTTTATTATTGTACATTAACTGTGCAGAGTATCACGTTTCCTACGACACTTGTAAACCCAAATGTAACATCCTTGCTCATGCCCCTTCCCCCTGACCATGACCCAGATGGGGTCAGCACTGAGATGGGCACACTCAACTCCTTATAGCCCCTGCATGTAAAGACTAGGACAGCTGTGTACCAAGAGCAGCTGGGGCCTGGGCACCACAGTCCTCCAGGGCCCATGAGTGTCTGGTCAGGTCTCAGAGCAAGCCTCAACCTCCTGATGTAAAATGGGGACTGATGTTAAGCTTCAAGAGGCATCTGCATATTAGGAGGACAAGAAAGAGAAAGTGCTGTGGGGAAGCATTAGTGGGAAGTCAATGTCCCATTTCCTGTCTAACCCTGGAGCCCGTGGGAGTCCCCTGTGACCGTGAACTGCAGACAGCATTAACCAAACCCAGGTCCCTCTGCCACTAGCTGCTCTCTGCTCACTCAGGAGTAGAGGGAGACTGGTTGGGGCTTCAGTGGCTGGACCATTTCACTCTCCTCCCTTAAGAGGGCACTAGAGGGCCTGGGGGCTAGGTGATGAAGGGAAGTCCTGGGCTATGAGGAGGAAGGGCAGAAGGAGAAGCCCGCTTCTAAGCTCAGACCAAAATGAGTGTCTGGGCAGAGTGTCTGGGTGAGCCGTAGCCTTGGTCCTTCTCAACTGTGATTCTTGGCAAGAGTGTCATGGGTCTGAGAGAGCCTCCCACCTCTTTCTGGGGCTCTACATAGACCAGGAAACAGATCCCTGGATGGCCTGACTCAAGAAGGGCTAGAGAGCTGACCTACGCTACCTTCAGACCTAGTCCTGTGACAAGGATCCCAGGCTGGCCTGTCAGTTCCCTGCCTAGTGTGGTATAACCTCTTGTCCTGGTGTCCTCAGTGGCCCCAGACACAGACCTCCCTCTTCTCTGTCCCATGCTCTGGTTGCTGATGCCTGGAGTACTGACAGTGCCCTACCCAGCAGAAACACGGTCACCCCAAGTGGAAGTAGTTGAGATGGGACCTTGGTCACCTGCCCATCAGGCTGCTGTCCTGCTTTCTGGCAGCATACCTGATCAATCAATATCTAATAGCAGCTATGGTTTGTTAGTAGGCTCCAGACACACATTTCACAGCCCTGGGGGCACTTTCCATTCCTTGAGTCCATTTTGTAAGTGGGAATACGGAGTCTCAGTAAGGTCCCTGGCCTTGCTTGAGCCCATTCCATGAGTTGGGGGGGGGAAGAGTTAAGATAAGACCCATGCAGGCTAGCCTGGCCCCAGTTCGACAGAATGGTGGCCTGTATTGAGGTTGCTGTCCCTCCCGCACAGGGACCTGGAATGGCACCACGAGGGTTGCCATCAAAACCCTGAAGCCGGGCACCATGTCTCCAGAGGCCTTCCTGCAGGAGGCCCAAGTCATGAAGAAACTGAGGCATGAGAAACTGGTGCAGCTGTATGCGGTGGTGTCGGAGGAACCCATTTACATCGTGACAGAGTACATGAGCAAGGGTAAGGCCTGTGCCTGGAGTGAGTTCCAATTAGGGGCCTGGGCAGGGCAGGCCACACTTCTTACCCTGAGCCAACCCCGATGAGTGGATGGTTACCTGAGGGACTGCCTCACTCCGTTCATAAATAATAACAAGAAATAATACTTTTTTAGAGGGTTATCCTTTTGTCCTTTAGCACTGTTACGATCTCTGTTGTCGCTGGGTGGTTTGGTGGCTCACACCACAATCCCAGTGCCCGGGCCTTGAAGCAGGAGGACCCTGAATCTGAGGCGAGGCTGGCTACATAGCAAGACTGTCTCAGCAAACAGCAGTGTGGGGTTGGGGATGTAGCTCAGTTGGCAGAGTGTCTAGCATGCCCAAGGCCCTGGATTTGGCCTTAGGTTTGATCCTCAGCACTTTGCCAATTAGGCATGATGACCTGTAACCCCAGCCCTGAGAGGGGAGGAGGAGGAAGATCGAGAGTTCAAGGTTAGCCTCCATTGCATAGTGAGTTGGTCTACTTGAGACACCGTCTCAGAACAAAACAAAAAAATGCATCCATAGCACCCACATTACTCCAAAGTTGCCTGCTGCCTTTAGAGATGGGACTCCCCAGCCCCAGGCAGCCACTGGCTGGCAGGCTTGGTCCAAATAAACATAATGTGTCTTGGGCTTTACACGTGGTCTTTTGCATGTAACATCCCCCCCACCCCACCCCACACACACACATCCCCCACTACAGGGCCCAGTAGGATTTCTTGGTCTAGCTCCCTGGAGTGTTTACCTTTGAGTGCCAAACACAGAATTGAAGCTTTTCTCCTTACTTGTTGAGCAGGTAGCCAGGGTCTGGAGCCACAGCTTCCTGCACAGGGAAACCCTGGCAGGGTTAGAGCTGGCTCTCTCTCTCTCTCCAGGTAGTCTGCTGGACTTTCTCAAGGGGGAAACCGGCAAATACCTGCGGCTACCGCAGCTGGTGGACATGGCTGCTCAGGTGAGTCTCTCAGCTTTTCTACAACACCTTGAGCTCTTGGGCTCAGCGCGCCCCCTCTAGGAGGCCTACTTTCATTACACCCAAATCTCACCTTGCCACTCAGTGGAGCCCTTGCTGGTGCCAGGGGTGGCAGTCCTGGACGATATACCATATCTGAGCATCAGAGATGGACATATACATAATTAAAATAAAATACTAAAAGTTTAACATTTATTATTTCCATTTGGTAGATGAGGAAACTAAGACTCAGAGGGAACGTGGGACAATAGACAGGACCAGCCATGTCCCTGTGTCCTTGAGTCATCTGGGACCTCTTTTTATACTCACCTGCTTCCTGGGCAGCATCTTGTTGTGACCTTCCCATTGCCCTTTGCCTGTCCCCCTCCCCCACTGAGCTCTGGTCTACCTTTTCTTTTTCTTTTTAAAAATTGTATTTATTTATGTATTTTTTTAGGTATGAATGCTCTGTCCACACATATGCCTACAGGACAGAAGAGGGCATCATATTCCATTATAGATGGTTGTGAGTCACCATGTGGTTGCTGGGACTTGAACTCAGGGACCTCTGGAAGAGCAGCCAGTGCCTTAACTACTGAGCCATCTCTTCAGCCGTGGTCTACTTTTTCAAACCAGTGATGTTTGTTATAAGCTGAATGAATTCCTTGCTTGAAAAGACATGGGATGGGAAAGGTGTTTTTGGCTGTCTCTCCATCCCAGGCAATGACCACCCCAGGACACCTGCTTACAACCCTGGGATGGGTGTGGGTTTGGCCGCTGAGCCAGGCTCTCTGTCTCTACAGATCGCCTCTGGTATGGCCTATGTGGAACGGATGAACTATGTGCACAGGGACCTCCGAGCTGCCAATATCCTGGTTGGGGAGAATCTGGTGTGTAAGGTGGCTGACTTTGGTCTGGCCCGGCTCATAGAAGACAACGAATACACAGCCCGGCAAGGTGGGAGCTCTGGGGATGGATCCGATGGTGTCAGTCCGCCAAGTGGAAACGAGGGTAATGCTCCTACGGCAGACTGGTAGTGACACCCTGTGCTTTCTTGCCTTTAGGTGCCAAATTCCCCATCAAGTGGACTGCTCCCGAAGCTGCTCTGTACGGCAGGTTCACTATCAAGTCAGATGTGTGGTCCTTTGGGATCCTGCTGACCGAGCTCACCACGAAGGGACGGGTGCCCTATCCTGGTGAGGAGGCTACACCTGTGACCCTGACCTTGGTCCTAGGGGCAAGTCTCACCCCCAGTCCCCCACACACACATACATACCACCTCTGGGCTTCCTCTTTCCTAGGCTGGATACTAAAGAGGCTGGTTTCTGGTCTCGGGCTGCCTCTGGTCAGTGCTGTTAGCCTCAGAGACAGGGTTTTATCCACCATAGACTGAAAGCTGTCTAGGCTGCATCAGTCTCTTGAGCCATCTCCTCACAGCCCTCTGTTCATAGGGATGGTGAACCGTGAGGTGCTGGACCAGGTGGAGCGGGGCTACCGGATGCCTTGCCCCCCGGAGTGCCCTGAGTCCCTGCATGACCTCATGTGCCAGTGCTGGCGGAAGGAGCCTGAGGAGCGGCCCACCTTCGAGTACCTGCAGGCCTTCCTGGAGGACTACTTCACATCCACCGAGCCGCAGTACCAGCCTGGGGAGAACCTATAGGAACTGTGTGCACAGGTCGCCCTCAGCTTCTGGGTGTGGCCTCTGGTGCACCTGCCTCCCTTCACCCTGTCTCTGGGGCTGAGTTGCCTCAGTGATGCCCTTCTGGAGCATGGAAGGGCTTCAGGGACTGGGGCAGCCTGGAAGGACAGGTTGAGGCTGGTAGAGTGACTGCCCCGTAGCCTGCCCTGGCCACAGGCCCACTCTGCATTCTCTCTGGCGTCAACCTACTTCTCACAGGAGACACTGGGTGAAGAGCAGTGCTGGGGGTGGTTTTCCAACCTCAACCCACCCCACTCACCTGGTCCCTCCCCCTTTCTTCACCCTGGGTTTGTTTCAAGTTGGCCAAAGAGCCTTTCCAAAGAAGAATGAGGCCCAGCCCTTGGCCTGCGTACACTTCCTGCCCCTGGCCATCCTTGTTGGAGGCTTCTGGGTAGAACACAGGGTCTGGAACCATCTTCTGTGGCTCTCAGGCTAGACAGCCCAAGGCCTAACATTCGGTGGGATAAGAGTCAGAGTGAGCACTCCTTCAACCCTATCCTCCACATGGGACCCTTGGCAATCACTAACACATTGCCCTCATGTCTCTGTTGGAAAAACTGATTCCAGGAGGGGCTGTGACTTGCCCAAGACCACGGGCAGTTCAGGGTTGAGGTGGGTTAGCACCTGGTGCTCCCTCTGTCTTCCTCAGGAACTAATGAAAACTGTCCTTAAAGGCAATGGACAGGCTGGGGCCGGAGAATGGGTTAAAGGTGGCAGAATTCTGATGCCACTGATGCTCATGGGTGAGCCAGGAACGAAGGGCAGAAAGTGACGGTGTGGACCAGGCTCAGTGACAATGTGGGTGGGCTTTGACCTTAATAGAGCCAGCCATGAAATGGAGTGAGCTCCCAGACTGCAGAGGCAGTCGAGTACACGTGGAAGAACTAAGGAGCCGGAGCCCTAGTTCTCCTCGTTTGGTCCCAATCATTTCAACACCTGCCTCCTGCTCTCTGCCCTCAGCTCGTGGGGGAGTTCCTTGGCCAGGGAAAGGAGGGCAAGAATCCTCACTGCTGTGTTCCAGCACTGGCCCTGCCCTCTCTCTGAGCTGCAGTCTCTGCCCCCTGTGGCTGTGGCCCCTGCCATTGCTCAGCCCCTGTATAGATCACAGCTGGGCCCCGGGACAGTAGTCAACTGACTGCTTGGTCCCTGACTCTTCCGCCCAGCCTTGGGGTATGTGGTGGCTTCTCTCTGCCTCAGTGTCCCCATCTATAAGGTGGGTAGTTGATGATTTGTGGCATCTCAACTGAGGGCCCCTGTGTGTATGTGTGTGTATACATGTGCCTGTGTGTCTTCCTTTGTGTCCATATTTAACATGTAAAAACACCCTCACTCTCTCCCAGATATGACCATTTCACCCACTGCCCCATCACAGCAATAATGTCCCCACTGCCGGGGCTTTGAGCCAGCCAGGCCCTGCTTGTAGGGAAGGAGGCCAAGCTTGGCCTGCCCTGACATTTCCACTTTCCTCTCATTGTCTCTCGCCCAAGTTTTCCCATCCACCTGGCAAGTCTGAGCTTGCCACCCCGTTCTCCCCACCCAACTACTCAAGGACCTTTGTATATGGTGGCCTCAATTGTCCTGTCTCTCTCTCTCTCTCTCTCTCTCTCTCTCTCTCTCTCTCTCTCTCTCTCTCTTTCACAGTGTTTTGTAGATTTCAGATGACTATGCAGAGGCCTTGGGGACCCTCCAGCTCTGGGCAGGGCCTGGGGATCCCACATTCCATGGCCCAGGCTCGGGAGGAGGGGGACCCAGAACTGGTTGTACATACTTTGCATACTGTCTGATTAAACACAAACAGACCTCAGTTTGGCCAGCTGTTTATTGAACATCTATCATACGTGGGAGAGAAAGAAGAGTCCTGGATGTGAGGGGTCATAGCAGTTAGGAGCCTTGATCCCTGCAGCTGGGCGGCTTCCAGACCTGGGGGTGATGGGTCAGATGGAACAGGTGAAGCATGTCTGTGCTTATATGAGTGTCTGGGGGAAGCACCAAGTTTAGGACAAGGGTGCTTGTGAGATATGGGCAGCTGGCGGGACGGAGCAGGGTCCAGCTTGCATGGAGTGTGTTCATGGGTGATCTCAAAGGGTGTGTGTGCATGTGCGTGTCTGTCTGTGTGTACGTGCGCGCGTACGTGTGTCCCAGTGATCTCAAAGGCTCTCTCTCTCTCTCTCTCTGTCTCTCTCTCTCTCTCTCTCTCTCTCTGTGTGTGTGGTGTGTGTGTGTGTGTGTGTGTGTGTGTGTGTGTGTGTGTGTGTGTGTGTGTCCCAGTCGGCCTGGGTTGGGTAGGAGTGAATCCATGCAAACCCTGGGCCAGGAGAAGCCACGTCACCTTCCTTGCCTTGTCCCCAGCCCATCTGGAGACCTGAAGAGACTACCTTTCTCCAGAATAAACCCGGGCCTGCAAGTCTCTGCTAGCTGCTCAGTTAGACCAGAACAGTCTCAGTTCATGTGCCCTTCACAAACCAGTACCACAGTGGACACCTGAGGCCATCCCATTCTTCCCACGCCACTCCAGCTGCCCAAGGACCTTTGTGTAAGGTGGCCTCGACAGTCTGTCCTGTTTTCTTTCTTTTAAAATGTGTGTCAGGGAGCAAGGCAGGTGTGGATAGGGGCTTATGGCCTGTGTTCTGCTTACACACGCTCTTCTATTCTCAGTATGTGCATGCTCTGTGCACACACACACCCTGTGGTCTGTGAGTGGGGGTGACCCAGGTGAGCCCTGCATGCTCAGTAGGTGGCATGAGTCCGCAGACACACCCATGCAATGCTGTCTCTAGCTATCCCTTTCCACTCTCAGTTTCTCCTCCCTGTGTCCTCTGTCCATTTCCTGCTTCATACCCTGGGCCTGGGCTGGTTCCATTCTGGAAATCTCTTCCCTCTTACTAGCGAGAGACTCCAATTCAACCTCCAAAACGTGTCAGCGGCTATAGAACAGCCTGCAAGTTTTCTCAGAGCCCTGGAATCTTCTGGGGCAGTCACGGTGGTTCACAGAGCCCCACTCACTGGGCCAAGTGCTGGGGGGCTGGCTGAGAGGGCTGGCTGAGATGCCCCCAGACCCAGTCCATGGGGTGAAATCTATGCAGGGGAGGGAGGCGGTGGTCACTTTCCTCTCCCCACCAGTGCCTTCTCGGTTTCTAGTTCACACTGTGGCTCCTGTTAAGTTTGCTTTCACAGGCCTCTGCATGTGATGGAGACAGGGGCAGGTGCAGACAACAGAAGAAGTGCCATGGCTTGGCCTGGGCTTCCAGCTGCTTCCCTGTCAGGCTTCAGAGCATCAGACCCTGGGGCCCTTTCTGTTGTGGTTGTTCCTACTCTGCATACGTTTGTTTTCCAGGAAAACTTCCCAGGGACAAGAATAATGAGTATTTCTTCTTGTAGAGTAGGATGATTCAGAAAAGCATGAATAAGGGAAAAACAAAAAACCAAATAACACTTGTACCCCAGACTCACCTGCCCTTCCTGCCCAGTGAATGGGCATCTCCCTGGTGGGGGTGTGATGCCTGGCTGCTCACCCCTTTCCTTGTCTCTTGGGTTTCTTTGTCTCTGTCCCTTGAGCCCTCATGTACTGGCTCACATCTGAGCTGCTGACTGTCTGTTCCTTCATAGAGAAACTCAGCCAGGCGGTGGTGGTGCATGTCTTTAATCCCAACAGAGGCAGGCAGATCTCAGTGAATTGGAGGCCAGCCTGATGTACAGAGAGAGCTCTAGGACAGCCAGGACTAACAGAGAAACCCTGTCTCAAACAAAACAAAACAAAACAAAACAAAACAAAAAAACAAAAACCTCAGACCAAAGGTCCAGCCTGGGCTCAGCACTGCCACGGGCCCTGCATGTGGGCTTGTGCATGGTAACTGCTGAGGGCTTGCAAGCCAGCCCTCTGTACCTGGCCGCCGGCTGCTCCTCCCTTCCTCTGGGGCATGTACTGACCTCCCTGCCATGTGCTGTGGGTGTAGGTTGTGGACTCTGAGGACACGCATGGGATCTAGGGTGTGATTGGGGTTAAGGGTGTATTTGGGTTATGAGGGAGGGTGTGGTGTGAGGTATAGATATTGTGTGTTGGTGTGCGGAGGAAGGGTGTTGTGTGGGGTGTGTTTGGTATGTGTTATGTGTAGTGTGGGGGTTGTTGTTGGTTTGTGTGGGGTGGCTGGGGTTTGGGATATACATGTTTTGTGGGGTGTATGGGAGTCGTGTAGTGTGTTAGCCGTGGAGCACAAGGGTGTGGTGAGCACCCACAGCAGCATGGCCCGTTGCTCCCTTGCTGCCCACCATAGCTTCTCACCTGTCCTGCTCTCCCTTCTTTCCTTAGGGGTTCTCCAGAGTAGACCTGCCCCATACATACATGTGTGCACACACAGGCACACGTATGCACGCACACACATTGTGTGCCTTTTCTCTCATCTGTTTCCTTTCCTGTTTTTCTCCTGGAGATTCTAAAATGGTTTTCAGAGAAAGAGACCGACAGAGGCAGACACACAGAGCTGTGGGAAGGTGCTGTGGAGACTGGATTTGGGTCAGCAGAGCCTCCTGTGTACCAGTGTGTCTGCTGCATCTGAAGCTCTGGGAAGCATCATGGATCTCTGGTGTCCATCTGTCTATCTGTGGCTCACTTCTGCCTATGGCTCCTTTTTTTAATTGTTTGGTTTTTCAAGACAGGGTTTCTCTGTGTAGCCCTGGCTGTCCTGGAACTTACCCTGTAGACCAGGCTGGCCTCGAACTTAGAGATCAGCTTGCCTCTGCCTCCTGAATGCTGACATTAAAGAGCTACTGGCTCTTGCAGTCTTTCTGTCCCCTCTTCCAGAAAAGATCCCTGAGCCTCAGCTGTAGGAGTTGTGGTGTAGATGTATCTGTTGGGATCAGTCTTTGTTGTCCGCATTTAAAAACAAAAACAAAAACAGGGTCTCACTATATAGGCCTGGCTGGCCTGGAACTCACAGAGATTCACCTGCCTCTACCTCCCCATTGCTGGTGTAAAAGTCCTGTGTCTGCAGGAGGTAGTGGTTCACCCCTTTAATCTCAGCCCTGGGGAGGCAAGGCAGAAGCAGGCAGATCTTTTGAGTTTTGAGGCTAGCCTGGTCTACAAAGCAAGGTCCAGGACAGCCAGGGCTACACAGAGAAATCCTGTCTCGGCATGTGGTGGTGATGGAAGTCCTGTCTCACACATTCCTCTTTTGTTTGTCCTATACCCAGCGTGTGTGTGTGTGTGTGTGTGTGTGTGTGTGTGTGTGTGTGTGTGTGTGTGTGATTCATTCATTCATTCATTCATTCATTCCACAACAAATGCATGTGGTTTTGATGTCTGCTGGTCTGCTAGGGGTGGGCCCAGCCCCCATACTAATTCCTACCCTTCAGGCCTGGATTTCTGCAAAGCTCTTCAACCCCCACCCCATCCTTGATACTGCCTTCTTTCTCTCTCTCCTTGCTCTGGCTTTGGGGGTCACTGCCATCGGCTTGGGGGGTGTGTTTCCTTTCACTCCCCTGGTTCTTCTACAAACACTAACAGTGGAGCAGCTGTTCCTGCCCAGCTGTATGTGAGAGAGGGAGAGAGGCAGACAGAGGCCCTCATCCATTCTTCCGCCCTCTCCCTGCCTCCAGGGAGCTGCCCAGTCTCTGTGACTGTGTGTGTGTGTCTGTGTGTGTGCCTGTGTATGCTCGGTATGGGTTGGGGGGCTTCACTCACCCATTTCCTGCCGGCTTCCAGGTCTCCCTCCTCCATCCTGATTATCCCAGATGTGCTGGCCTCCCTCCGTGCCTTTCCCCCCTTCCCCTCTGCTTTTATAATCCGCAAACTCTGAAAGCAGTCTTCAGCCTCCCTTCTGCCTTAGTGCTCAGAACACTGGTTCCTCCATGATCTCCCTCACTGGTTCATTCGTTTGTTTCCTTGATGATTTGTAAGGTCCCTGACGCAGCCCTGGCTGTGATTTGGGGGCTAGAGAATAAGCTGAGTCCACCAACCACCTTCTGTCTAAATGGCAAGACAGGACAGATGCAGAACTGAAAGTCCCTAGGTCTCAGGAGAGTGTTGATAGGCCCTAGGCTTGTCTGGATGATAGGGTAAGGCTCCAGGGAAGTGAAAGCCTGATTGTGGGATGTGTGTGTATGTGAATGTAGATGTGTGTTTGCATGTGTTAGATGTGTGAGCGTGTGTTAGTGTGTGTGTTCATGTGAGTTTGTGTGTGTGTTTGTGTTAGCATGTATGTGTGTGAGTGGGTGTCAGCATGTGTGTGCATGTGAGCTTGTGTGTGTGTTAGTGTTCGTGTTGTGTGTGTGTGTGTCTGTGTGTGTGTGTGTCTGTGTGTGTGTGTGTTCGTGTGTGTGTGTGTGTGTCTGTGTGTGTGTGTGTGTCTGTGTGTGTCTGTGGTTCTGTGTGTGTGTCTGTCTGTGTGTGTGTGTGTGTGTGTGTGTGTGTCTGTGTGTGTGTGTGTGTCTGTGTCTGTGTCTGTGTGTCTGTGTGTGTGTCTGTGTGTCTGTGTGTGTGTGTCTGTGTGTGTGTGTGTCTGTGTGTGTGTGTGTGTGTCTGTGTGTGTCTGTGTGTGTCTGTGTGTGTGTCTGTGTGTGTTTCTTGGGTCTGGATTCCCCTTCTTTACCCAGCACCAGCTGAGCTCTCACAGTCCAGGTGTGTGGATCCTCTGATTTGTATGTGGGATGTGGAACACACGTGTTGTGGTTGCTCTTTGTCTTGTAGGAGTTTGTGGTGTGTGGAGTGAGACATGAGTGGCACATGAGGTGTAGTGTGGTACATAGCATATTTGGTGTGCGTGGTGTGGAATGTGTGGAATGTGACACAGGAGTGTGTGTAGCAGGGCTGTGATATGACTATGAGTCCGTGTGGTGTGTAAAGCAAGGCATGGTGCGGCCTTGGTGGTGTGGGCCTGGATCTTCACGTCAGGGACAGTAATGGCTCCATGTTACCTGCGTTCATAGATTGCCCTGCATTCAGCCCTTACTGCTGGGTGGGTGGCTGGCTGTCTTGCTTCCTCCCTGTCTCTGTTTCCCAGTCTTTCTTTGTCCCCTTCTCTGTCTCTGCTCCAGGTTATAGCTGTGTGTCACCTGCTCTGGTACTGGTTAGTTTCAGTTGAGTAGTGATTGCATAGTCCCAAGTGTGCATCCACCAGCACCCCACATGCCTTTCTGGTGGTCTTTTCACCCTTCCCCCCAGGCTCATTAAAGTCCCCTCAGGCATGGTCTATGGGGTCAGACTACTGCCTTCCTTATGTGAGGCCTTCCCTTGGCTTTGGGGTGGCTACTATTGGCTGGGGAGGTTTTATTTTTCATTCCCATGGTTCTTCAGAAAACACTCATTGTAAAGCAGTTGTTGCTGCCAGCCTTGTGAGTGTGTGTGAGAGAGAGGGGAGGGGTGTCCCTGCAGTTCCTGCAAGCCCCAATCTGTGGCCTGTCTGTGGCTTTCATGCCAGTCTCGATGGCCTGTGTTTGCCCATCCTTGCAGCCAAGTCCCTTTGTCTTCTGTACTTGCAAGTGCTTGTGTGTGTAGCCCGAGACTCTGAGCCTCTCCTTTTCTTGCCTGTCTCCAAGGCATTTCTGAAATCTGCCTGGCCCTCGTATGCAGCATTCAGAGGTGTGTGTGTGTGTGTGTGTGTGTGTGTGTGTGTGTGATAAGCTGCCTGGCAACATGTCATCTCTACCACTTTCCCTACTCCTTTGTCCCATTCTGGGGTAATTCCCTGCACATTTTCTTTTGGTCAACACATGCCAAACAGCTCCCGTGAGAGTGTGGGTGAGCTGCAGCTGCTATCAGCTCAGCTTTGTTTTCTCCCGCCTGCCTTCTCAGCCTGCAGGCTCCCCAAGCCTCTCCCAGGCCCTTTGCAGGGTGGGAGGGCTCTCCCAGGCTTTGTCCAGTGTTTGTGGATGTTCTGCAGATGTGTTTCAAGACCCACCTGCCCATCTCTTTGTCCTACCTATCTCCTGTTTGTCCAAGAGTTATTTTCATTTTTTCCCATGTATTTATAGAGTTAGTGTGTGTCCACATTGATTGAACTCAGCTCTTTGGGTTTGATGCTGGGGAATTTTACCTACAGAGCCATCTCACTGGCCCTCAGTAAGTATTGCTAGGCTCCTTTCTTTGGGCACCATAACTGTCTTTTGTCTATGAGTATTTACTTTCCCCCAGCTCTATTCCCCATGGTGAGGATCCAGGCACCCAAGGCCTTTACCCACTCACTTCCCAGCCCCCTAGCCCTCAAGGCCCACCCCTTCCTTCCACTCCCAGCCCTATGCCTTGCCTCACCCCTACCCCACAGGCCACCCTACTAGTGGACACCTCCTCTCAAGATAGCTCCTTACTGCCGGCTAAGAGGTTCCGGGGGTCCTCCCTTTTTTCTACTTTTCTCCTTGGCCCCACTATTTGTGTTGCTTTTGTCCTGACCTTGCTGACCTGGGTGACCTGGCCACCCAGGTCACATGTGAACCTACTCTTTTCACCTTGTCCCATGTATGTGTTTTACATTCCCTCCCTTTGACAATGGTATATCTTACAGACTGTAGAGTATGTGACTCTGACATTTGTATTGCCCCATTATTGTTGACATTCATTTTAAATTTCAATCTGTTAGGGTGTTTTAAAGAATAGTTACATAGTTATTTAGGAGTGTGTGTGTGTGTGTGTGTGTGTGTGTGTGTGTGTGTGTGTGTGTGTGTGCGTGTGTGTGTGTGTGTGTGCGCGCGAGCGCTCGCGTGCTCGCGTGCCCGTACACACACACAGGTACATGCCCCATGTGGAATTCAGAGGATATTATTATTATTATGCCATTATTTTTTTTGAGATGGGGGTCTCTATGTAGCTATGTGGCTGTCCTGGAACTCATTATGTAGATGAGGCTGGCCTCAAACTCAGAGATCCACTGCCTCTGCCTCCTGAGTGCTGTGACTACAGGGGTGCTCCACAATGCCCGGCTTGTCCACTCTGGCTTCTCTTTCAGGAGCCCCTTTGTCTTTATTCATTCATCTCACATTTTTCAAACATGGCTCTGTAAGTATCAACTCTCTTCTGTCTCTTTCTGCTCCCTCCCCAAGTTTCATTTAATTCTGCCTCTATGCTGTGTGTGTGAGGGGGGGGGGGGGGAGGAGTCTGGCTCTTCACTATCTTCCTCCCTCTCTGCTTCTCCAACCCTGGCCTCTCTCTTCTCTCCCATCACTCCTGGGCACTCCTGCTAGACTTTTTCAGGAGCAGCTAGCCCGATGTCTCCCTCATCACTCCCCTTGCTGTCTCTGAGGGGTAGACTGGGATTCTGGCCTCCCTCCTTTCCGTCCTTCCCCCTCCTTTGCAAGCTCTTTGCTCCCTGGAGTACCCAGCCTCAGACCTACACACCTAGCACGGTCTGCCTTTCCTACCTGAGAATGTCTCTTTGGCCCCATGTTGCTCCCAACTTGGAAGACTTTATGCCTGGATCTCCTCAACCCCTGATCCACTGGACTTTCTGCTGCTCCCCGACACATGACTCTCAGGAGCTTGCCTGCCTTCCAGAATCTCCCCACTCTGCTGGAATTGTTCCCAACCTCTAGGAACAACAGCCCACCCTCGCCCACATTCAAGAGCTCCTTCTTGCTCTTTCTCCTTGCCCTCCACCTCTGTCCTTACTGCAGGGCTCAGCACCGCTCTGTAGGAACCACCCTGGTGTCCGTCTCCCCCCCCACCCCACCCCGCCCCCGGTGTAGGTCTCCTAGCATTCTGAACTCACTTCTTAACCACCCTGCTTTTGTGCTGGTCCTGCCTAGAGGCCCCCACTCTGGCCTTCACCACTCACTTAGAACCCCAAGTTTGGCCAACACATCTTCTGTGTCCTGTTTATGAGATTCTCCCCAATAGTCTCTGCTCCCCTCCTGGGCCTGGCTTCCCTGCCACCTGTCACTTGATACAGGGGCTACCCATGGTCTTCCTTCACCAGGCAAATCGGAGTGTTCAACAACTGGCTTGTCTCTGTCAGGCAGCCCAGAGAGGTAGACATTTGGCTTGGGCAGTGGGGGACACAGCATGTGTTCCATATACTCCTCCTCATCTGAACTCCTCACCTCCTCTGCTTCCCTTCCCCTCTGCCTCACCCTCGAGGTGTGCCCAAACCCCAAGAACCCTATCTAGTGCAGAGGGAGGGACTGTGAGCCCTTGCCCCAGACAGAGAACAGGTGTCTGTCACCTCTGGGTGTTGGAATGTCTCTCTGTGGGTCAGTCATGCATCTAAGTTGCAAGTGTCAGTGGGCATGTGTCTGGCACTCCGTGTGTTGGGGTATAGGCCCAGCTGGCTGTATTTGCCCATCTGTATATGGGTCACTGGTCATTCTGTCCGTGCCAGTGGTGATTTGGGTGTCTGGGTCTGCTATCTGCATGGCGGTGTGTCCTTCCTTTTCTCTGTGGTGTGTCCACCACCCTTCTACCCTTCTCTGTGTCCCTCCTTCCCTGAAGCCCCTCTCCTGAGGACTTTGCTGGGGTCTGTGTGTCAATGTCTGTACATGGCAGCCTCGCAGGCGAAGTGTGTCACGGCTCTGGCTGAGATGGCTCAGCGTGGGCTCAGCTTGTGTGCGTCATCCTGAGCCCTGGTGGTGGAGAGGGGGGTCTCTCCACCTTGAGGCTCCCACTCTGGTAGCTCCCTCCCTCCCTCTCTCCCTCCCTCCCTTTTTCTCAAGCTGTCTTCTTCCTTCCCGCCTCTGTCTATGCCCCATTCCTTCCTCCCCAGAGCTCCTTCCTCGCTTTGCTCTCTGGTTGCCTCTGCTGCAATCAGTGTTGGGAGAACTTTTGGGGTTCATCTGAATCTTCCATCAAGTCTCCCACAGTGGGGGAAACGGTCAGGGTGTGTCTCGTGACCTTATATCCTTTCCTCCACCTGTTCTCCTTAAGGTCTCTAGGGCACCCCATCACAGAATTAAATTCCCAGTACTAACCACAGCCAATGTCCAAAGAAGACTGGCTCCAGCCCAGCTTCTCTTCCTCACTCCAGCCTCTCTTGCCACTAGCCCTGTGCTTCCCCCACCCGCTTAAACAGGACAAGCTGCTCCTTTGTGCACTCGATTCTCCCTGCTGGAGCCAGTACCTCGCTGGCCTCCTCCAGGTCTCTGCGCCTGTGACCCTCTTTAGGCCCTAGCGTCCTCCCTCCCTGGCTCCTCTGCTGTCCACTCATGCATTGGCTTTGGGTGTATTCTCCGTCTCTCCCATCAGTCTCTCTTTGCGATGTTGCTTCCCACCGCCCTCCACCGGTCCCTCCAGATTCCTTCTCCTCAGGGACCTGCTTCCCAGCTTGCTGAGCCTCTGCCTGTCCAAGCCTTGGGGCCTCCACACTTTCTGTGGTGCCACCAAGTCCCTGCTTGTTGATTTTGCTATTTTTTTATTTAAAAACTTTAAAATTGAGGTAAAATCTCATGCCACCTA